>NC_088606.1:29916396-30245396 GCF_036013475.1 Columba livia | reverse complement strand
TCTTTTATTTCTTTTTGTTTTGGATAGTTCTCTAACAGCACTTACTAAATTAATGTTGTGATTACTTAATGTAACTGTCAACACAGCACAGAGGTTTTCAATGCTAAACTTGTTTTCTTGCAGAAGGAATTCAGGGCACTGTAACAGGACTTTCTCTTAACCATTTCAATTAGTGAAAATTCACCTCTCTTTTTCACAGATTTTCTGCATTAAGTCTTTGAAGGATTTTTTCATTAATGTGTTTTTTAACAGAGGAAGTTAAAAATTGAAATTTTATTTATTTGTCAAGTTTTTCTACTCAAAGGAAGTATGTATTCGCTGGAATGTGTGATCACACCTTTTTTATAAACTGGAGTGCTTGGAGGAGCCCTAAGAACCCCTTGCTGAGATCTCTGCTACCTGCACTGCATGACTCCCTTCTTCATCCTTGACTGAAAACCTGAAGACTTTTATAAAAGTTAAGAAAAGACAAAACTAAGTTGGGTCAATTAAAAAAATATTTAAAAAAAAAAATGGAAATGCTATTTAAAAAATATTGCCTAAAGCACTGGTGAAGCATTCAAAAAGTCATAAATTGGTGAGAAAGTTGTTTGTAACAGAAGTGAGAAATAGATTAAAGGAATCTGTATTAGCTTAAATCAGACTTTGGCCTTTTAGTTATGCCTGTAGAATAAGCATTCTGGACTGACTCCATAGAAAATATTTTTTGCTGAGATGCCCAGTAGAACCTCATCAGTCTTTTCCCTGATGAAGATAGTACTATTTCTCCTGTTGAGGCCATTCAGAACCAGATGCTGAGAGCTGCAATTCTTTCTGGTATGTGCCACCCTATAAGATGATAAAAAGAGTAAAAACATATCAATGCCATGTACACATTTCACCACATTGCGTGGGCGATGAAGGATCTAAGAAAAAGAATGACATACTAAATGTTTTTTGGAACTAGCAATGGCATACTAGAACAGCTGCATTTACCTGGTTAATAGAAGAGCATAAGGAGAGAAGTGGGAGGAAGGTTATGTTTTGATTGCAGCATGAAGCCTATATATCCACATTGAACTTCCAGATCTCCCACGCTGGTGTGACTTTGAGTATGTCAGTTAATCTTTTGTATGCTTCAGCTTTGTACCGTCAGTGATGATGATATTTTTTCTTTCTCCTGGAGAAACTTTGTGATAAGAAGTTCCGTCTAGCAATGACAAAACAAAATTAAAACATTGCTTTGTGGCTTTAACTGAAGCATTTTTAAAATATTAGGCATAGAAATACCACCTGGATAATCTTCTTTTGAAAGAATCATTTGTTTGTCTATACTCTTATTAATCATCAGCTTAATTGCTAGTCAAAATTTCTGTTTCATTTAATTTGATTATTGATTTAAGGTATCTAGTAATATGGGTCACTTTCTACAAAAAATGATTAAAAAGGAACCTAATGTTTTTCTCCAAGTTGTATCTGGTCTCCATTTCCTTCTTTAGAGCAGCCTTCATACAGAAATAAGATTTCTTTCAGCACTAGTGCATCTAGGATAAATGACACTTTCCACCTCTGTATTTTGTTGGGTGCCTAGGAGTAATGTAGACAGCCAGCATCTGTGCTACACATGAGCTCTTACAGAGAATCTCCCAAACAGAGTGAAAAGATCATTAACAGCTCCGATTTCAATCTTCTTTATGCAGCTCAGGTATCAAATGAGTAATTTGCTGTCCGTAGCTTTGAGAAGCTCAACTGTAAAAGCTACAAGAGACAGGATAATGGTATCTTAGTGATTACACTGCTTTTCTAACTATTTCCAAGGCTTTTGCTTTCAGTTCTGCCTTAACAAAAAGATAAGCCTGAAAATGAGCCAGGTCCTTATTAAGAGCGTAGCATATGTTTATAAAAAAAAAAAAAAAAAAGGTTTTGCTGTTCAGATTTATGTCTTTTGGCAGATTTCTAAGGTGTTTATGTATAGTAGATCTGATCTCATGGACAAGTGCTAAAGGCTTTGCTTAATTTTGTAAGTTGCTAGCAATTCTGATTAAAAGAATTTCTTGGTAATATGACTTAATTCTTAGTAACGGCACAAAGAACATGGTGTTTGTACCTTATTTCAATAAGCAAGTTTCATGAGCACAGTTTTAAGGGCCAACCAGTAAGGAAAGGATGGGTTACATGCTGCATCTGTCCAAACTTTGACACACTATTGCTCTAGCGAACATATAATTTATCATCATTTTTTATTCAGACACATGCTCAGTAGGCAGTAGGACAAGATAATGAATTCCAGACATGTAATTCTTACAACGATCTTTGTTATAGGTAGGGGTATATAACAAGTCCCTGCCAAAACGTTTTTAGGAGGTCGTAGTAATTAAAACAAAAGCAACTTTAAACATTTCTTCCAGATACTTTTAGCTAAAAAGAACAATACTTCAGGGACTTATATTCTAAGTATACATAATCTGGGTATCAGAAAGTATATGCATGCTTAAGTGAAGTAATTCAGGAAGGAAGAGCATGTCGAACGCATTAATCCTGTGATGTACTGCTTTGGTTTGCCATAGGGAATAGTTTTACTACTATCTTTGTAAAGGCTAAGGAAACATAGGCTTAATCGCACGGTTAAATGTTTGCTTGTGACAAAGGATACTCAAAATGACATGTTAAAAACGATACAATGTGTATTGCACTGAAGGTTTGCTACAGCTCTACATTGCAGGTTTAATATTTTTCAGGAAATCAGAACTGATTTGTAGATTACTTTTTATTCCATAAAGACCAAAGAAAAAATGCTTTTAGATATTACTGTTCTCACATTGCTACCCAAATCACTACTTTTTGTTCATTTGGTAAACTTACAGCTGGATTGTAGTACCGCAGATAATGGAGATGCTGAAAATGAAATGTAGAATCCTCCCTGGAATAACTATCTAGTTTTAAAAGGTCATATATGAATCTGAGTTTTCAGATAGGATTTTCTCCTGCTGTCTTTGTTACAGTATTTCTTCCCTCTTATTTTTCTCCATATGTCTACAAATAATGGCGTAAACCTTGAACATCTTCAATACGCAATTTTTCGTTCTTAATAGTTTTAGCACTATTTAGAAAAAGAATATGTGGGGGGGATAGCATTTAAATGCCTTTTGTTGTGAGACAGTTTCAGTATTTCAAATAAAATTCATGGAGAAATGCATAATAGAGGTGGCCACGGAGGCAAAATAATTTCACCACAATGTTATTCCATTATATTTTTGTCAAAAGCTAGTATTCTTTATCATACAACTAGAGAAAACAAATCAAACCCTCTTCCTGTATATATTTAAATGTTTGTAGAGCATTTAAACATTTTAAACATTTATTTTTCAGATTTCTTTTATCAGTAAGGAACAAATATCTACATAAGGAATGGATGGCAGAAAGGATGCTGGCTAACAATCATTTTTAAGACTGAGATAATGCTTCATAAGCCTTCCTTTCAGAGTTTTTGTTGAATAAATCTTACTACATCAGTAAGTTGTATCTAAAAGAGTGTAAACTGTTTGATATTTCTCCATCTCTCTGCTAACCCTTGACATTTTCTCTGTATTTAGTCCACATAGTTGGTAGAATGGTGTGCCCCTGCTCCTCTCGGACACCATTCCTTGTCATTCATCACCAGTTCATGCACTCTGGTGGTAATGGTGTCAGCTTACAAGTCTGTCCTCCACCCTGACAGGAGTCTGCTGAAAGCCCAAAGCCCAAAGCCTTGCTAACAAAAACCATGTAATATTTCAGCCTGGTGTTGCCTGGATGATTTCCCTGGTGTGATGGTACAGATGTGTCTACTGGTTTTTCAGCAAAGCAGGTTGGTTGTTTAGAAGCAACTGAAAATCTGCTCTGTTGAGAGAAGTAGATATCTCCCTGCTATTCTAACTAAAGTTTATCACAGCCCCTTTTTTTAGATTATTATTTTCTCTGTTTATGGTTCTCTAAATGTTGTCTGTTGACTGTTAATACAATTGCATGGAGAAGTGGGAAGAGAACACTAATTCTGATCTCAGTGAAGTCAATGGGAAATTGGAGGTTTTGCAGAAATGCAGATCATTATGTTTAGCAAAAAAGGGTACTTTTATGGAGGGAAGAACATTGATAGTTGCTTAGTGACAAACTATGGACCTAAAAAGGCAAAGGTACAGTCAAGATAAATAAAGCTATGTAGTTAATTAAAAGTGTACTCAGCAATTGTAAATCACAGTCCTACTTTCACAGGTGCTACTACTTGTGTCAGAAATCAGGTATAAGAAGTCAAATACAACAAAAAGGATGAACCAGAGAGACAGACATCAACAAAGCTGCTAACTGTGCTTCCTATATTTTAAATGTGAAGGGCACATAACACATACAGATGAGTGTCCCAGTTCTTTCTTCTGAGAGGAAATACGCTACCCCAAAAAAAAAGCTAAGTGAAGTGTTATGTTTCTGATAGATGCAGATGGTATAATACATACTTATTTTTGCACTAGATTTTTCAAAATAATGTGGAAGATTGGTGGCTTTAAAAAAAATAGAAAATATTGTAATTTGCTAGGGCCCTAATTTAGTACGTATACATACATACATACATACATACAGCAATGAAATTGCTATGGTTCACTATGGAGTCTTCTGAAGAATTTTAAATCTCTTGAAAAGTCTGATGTTGTAGAGGTAGCCCATTTCTTATTACCTACATCATCTGATTAACTCTCAAATCTTTGTAATCTTTTCTAAATTGATATAATTTTAAAGCTATTTTTGTACCTTTGGCTTAATAAAGCTTTGTAAAGCTTTATAAAGCTTAAGAAATGACAAGGCTCATAATAAATCCAGATTTCAAAACTAGGTTTATGGATCTAGAGACATCTATCATAAACTCAATCAGACTGGGAATTTTACTTGGCTCTAAGAACTGAATATTCGTCAACAGTTTTATTATAGACTATGCAGAGTAACAGATGAGCAAACTTTCGGGACTGAGTTAATTTCAGCTGTGTTGTTGATGGTACCAGCAACAACCTTTATTAAAACAATTGATTATAAAAATACTCAGCGAAATTCATCAGACAAATATGTCACCAGGCCTAATATTGTAAAACTTACTAATAATTGTAGTGTCATAGTGAAATTTAATCTTAGTCTTTAAATATCTGTAAATATTTTGTCATAAACACTTCACGTTTCAGCTAAAGCAATGTTATTTTTTAAGCAGTGCAAGTCACACAGTTTACTGTGCATGTTCAGTGTTGAGTGCAAATTATTTGATTCACAATAAGAAATACATGCTGGAGTTTGCAAATGAATTCCCCAAGATGTGAAGTCTTTGTTATGTGGTGAACTAGGTTGCAACCTCTGGGTCAAATGTCACTGTGAATTATAATAATTGCAATTTATGGTAAAGACTAGAGTAAAGTTTGAAACCTGTCAGTACAGATCATGAAGCAGAAATAAATTACAGCTTGTCATAAATGACAGATTTCTGTTAGGTGCTTTCTTTCACTTTGACTGCATCAGACCTTTATTCACCCAGCAATTAACTTTATTCACATTAGTATTCAGCAGTGTTGACAAGACTGACACAGTAAAACTCAGTTTGTATAAAAGTAAAGACAGTTTGATGTAGAGTTATTATATTGTCTCATAATTCTCTGTTGAGAGGTAGATCTTGATAAATGAAGAACAAAGCTATTGACTCTGGTGTTGACTTACTGTGCCAAAAAGGACTCTGATTTTCTGTTTTTCAAGGTTCACAACTTTTTGTTTGGAAATAAACAGTAATTTAACCTAAAGCATTACTAAAAGTAATATTAATACACTAGTATCATCCTGTTTGTTATTTCCATATATTCACTGGTTCCCCAGATCTTTTTCAAATATAGAGTAATTATGATTATGCATAATGTTAAATAAGGCTAATCATATATAAGGAGCATGGTTTTAACTTGTCGGAAACGTAAAATGTTTGTACTGCTGCTACCCCTGCTAAGGTTATGGCCACACAAAAGGTAAAAATAACTTTTCAACTAAAGTGTAAAGGAAATAACTAATGCAAACCAAAAAAGTGCCCAGCAGTTGCTGTATCCATCCTATATAGTATTACCCAACAAGAAGTGAAGTTAATCATGAGAGAGAGCAGGTTTCCCAATGTTTAAAAGAAGTGTTACAGATGTTGTCGAGAGATTTAACAGCTGCTCTTTTTAGGTTTGTAACATTTACTCAAACTGCATTTACAAAATTGCTGATGCACAGTTGGAGCCATTACACAGGCACAAACTTTAAATTAAAGTATAGTTATGAGCTTTCTTCTCGTACCATTTTACTTTCATAGTGTCTTTTATGGAAGAATCAGAAAGCCCTTAATTAATCAAGCCTTATCTCAGACACAGTGTTGAGCTAAAGATAATACATTACAGTAGTTGATAAAGAGATGTCTGTACAGCTTGCTGAATGTGGCAATTTTACAGCACCTCTCTCAGCAGGGTCTCTGAATGGGTTGGAAACAATCATAACTCCTACCAACTGTGCCTATAAGCTTAGTCTCTTTTCTTCCCTGTTCTTTCCCATTGGATCTGTAGATTTAGGTGGAGGTAATTTACATAAAAATGAGTCTCTGTTGCATGACAGCCTTCCATTGCTACTTCAATATAGCGAGACTACAATACAGATAAAACAAGAGAGAACTCATTAATCCTTCACAATGTATTTCACTGTGTACTCAACAAAAAGGAGACAAATGTCATGGCAGAATGACTACAACTGAATTTACCATTATTTCTTGGTGTCAAAGGGTTTCCTGCAGCAAGGCCAGCTGAGACCAAATCAGAGCTACTCCAAGTTCCTGTGACATACACCAGCACCTTGGTGTCCCAATAATATTAGAATTAAGCTTGCTTATAAACTACATTGTTCCTCTGTTCTATTTCTCATTGTAAGCTTGTTAAACAAGGAACTTTCTGTGCCTTTCAAGACACCTAAGTAAGGTTTGTCATCCCTTCAGAGTTAACTTGGCCACTGAATCTAGGAGCTGCTGACTGTGCTGCTCCTGGCCAAAACTTTGGTCCTTTTACCCAAGTGTTGTGATGCTTTTCAGCCTGGACCGCCCATCCTAGATAAAGGCATAAGGAGGAATTTAATACTGAGAGGAGAGGGCTGATGCTGTCATTGTTACCTCCATGACCCCTGGCTGAACATGAATTCTTTACTTGAAAGAAATTGTCGCTTTGTTTATCAGGCTGTTTGACAAAAGAAATATATCATCACTCCTCATCAGTTTTGTGAGTCTAAGGTGAATTTTCATTTTGGCTAATCTGTTTGATAAATAGTTTTATGATTAATTGTATGAATGAATTAGTGATTAATTATCTTCTTCAGCTAAGCCCTGTACTACAAATGCTCACTAACCTGTATTATAGTTCTTCCTGAGATTGCTATGATTTCATTTTGTGGACAGAAATTATTTTCTTGCTGTTTTTCAGTCTCTCATATCTTTGGTATTATATCACATTTATTAATGCTTATACTCATTACTCCTGCTGAGTTTAATAATAATTTTCACCAGCATTGAGCACCTTCAGAATCCACTAGAACTTGTTTGGGGTTGTAGGCTGTGAAAATGAGACTCCCAGTTAGACTAGTGAAGGACTTGTATAGGCAATTGCAGCCTTTAGCCATCAATTGAGTTCAGCACACAAGCAATCTATGCAGTACATAGTTGAACCAGATTGAAAAGAGCCAGCAAGCCAACTGGGGCTTTGTCTTGGCTACTTTGGGGACATTATGAGCCACACTGGATCTAGATCTGAGTTCCAGTCTGGTGTGAGGTGATTAGATTTGACCACTTATTTTTTAAATGAGGAAAATGCACTACAATGTTAGATTATTAGTGATGATGCATTCAGGGGTAGGCAACTTATTTTTAAATCTCTCTTCTGCCCGCTTTGGAGGAATACTTTGAATATAGGTCTCTGGAACACGGACCAATTATGAGGTTCCTGAGCATTCTTAGATAAAGTTCTCACAGTCATTTGCTTTTTCTTTCTTGCTTTAATACAGGTATATGTCCACACCCAACTTTCCATGGCACTGTGGACATTTCTGATCACTAGGTGACAGACTTAACCTTCTGATTTTCTCTTCCTGGTCCTGTGATCACAAAACTATTGATCCACAATGAAAGTTTCCCCCAGAATGTCTTACAATCACTGTGTGTGTTCTCTGTGGGCACAGAACAACAGAATAAAAGTGGGCTGCTGAGCTGCAAGGCTGATCTCACAGGTCTCTGAAAAGGGAGATGGGATGACTGGACCAAAGTACTTTTCAATTCTTTATCATGATTCTTTATCATATATTAGCTATTAGTGCAATCCTTTTAAAATCCACATAGCCTATCTTGTAATTCTTCTTATAATTTTCAAGAGTAGTGTGTGGGAAAATAGCTATTAAAGAAGAACACATACACTTGAATTTTTCTGTATTAGCAAAGTTATCATAATTAAGTTTCTTTAAGTGTAATCCTTATACTTTCTAATTGTTATCCAGCTGTTATGCCAACAGCGTTGCCCATATTTTAATCTGAAAAGCATTGTTGGTGTTCTGTAATAGTGTAGACATTAGAGTACACAGTATGTTTCTCCAAGAGTATCATTAGGAGTCATTCAGTTTTCTCTAACTTCATGAACATTAAACTTTCATTTACATATTTGTACCCCTGTTTATTCCAACACACTAAGATTCTTTCTCTTTTTCTTGGGTTTTCAGCAACAATATAATCTTTCAGGAATTGAATGACTTACCATAGCTTCCTAAATTTGTTGATTCCCTTAACTACAGGACAATCCTTATAGCATATTTGCGTTGTCTGACTTCCTGCTTTCTTTTCCGCATTGAGATAACTGAATCAACAGCAAGACAGGCCTCTTTGTGACTTTTGGTGTCTGCTGGTTGATATTATGCAACTCTCTGTTCACCTAGCACAGGGGTGTCCAACTCATTTTCATCGGGGGCCACATCAGCCTTGCGGTTGCATTCAAAGGGCCAAATGTAATTTTAGGAGTTTATAAATAGGAAACTACAGACCTGTCAGTCTAACCTCGGCACAGGGCAAGGTCGTGGAGCAGATGATCTTGAGTAACAACACACAGCATTTATAAGAGAACCATATAATCAGGCCCAGTCAACATGGGTTTATGAAAGGCAGATGCTGTTTGACCAACCTGATCTCCTTCTATGACAAGGTGACCCAACTAGTAGATGAAAGGCTGTGTAAGTTGTGTACTTACACTTCAGCAATGCCTTTGACACCATATCCCACAGCATTCTCCTGGAGAAGCTGGCAGCTCATGGCCTGGATGGGTGTACTCCGTGATGGATAATGAACTGGCTGGAGGACCGGCCCCAAAGAGTTGTGGTGAATAAAGTAAAATGCAGTTGGCAGCTGATCACGAGTGGTGTTCCCCAGGGCTCAGTATTGGGACAGTTCTGTTTAATATCTTTATCAATGGTCTGGATGAGGGGATTGAGTGCACCCTTAGTAAGTTTGCAGACAACACCAAGTTGGGTGGGAGTGTTGATCTGCTGGAGGGTAGGAAGGCTGTACAGAGGGATCTGGACTGGCTGGATCATTGGGCTGAGGCCAATTGTATGAAGTTCAACAAGGCCAAGTGCTGGGTCTTTCACTTGGGTCATAAAAACCCCGGGCTGCGCTACTGGCTTGGGGATGAGTGGCTGGAAAGCTGCATGTCAGAGAGGGATCTGGGGATGTTGACTGACAGCTGGCTAAACATGAGCCAGCAGTGTGCCCAGGTGACCAAAAAGGCCAGCAACATCCTGGATTGTGTCATGAATAGCGTGGTCAGCAGGACTAGAGAAATGATTGTGCCACTGTACTTGGCACTGGTGAGGCCACACCTGTGTTCAGTTTTGGACCCCTCATCATAGGAAGGATGTTTAAATACTAGAGAGAATGCAGAGGCGGGTGATGAAGCTGGTGAAGGGTCTGGAGCACAAGTCTGATGAGGAGCAATTGAGGGAACTGGGGCTGTTTAGCCTGGAGAAAAGGAGGATGAGGGGAGACCTTATCACTGTCTACAACTATGTGAAAGAAGGTTGTAGCATGGAGGGTGTTGGTCTCTTCTCCCAAGTAGCAAGGGACAGGACAAGAGGAAATGGCCTCAAGTTACGTCAGGGGAGGTTTAGATTGGATATTAGGAAAAAATTCTTGATGGAAAGTGTTGTCAGGCATTGGAACAGGCTGCCCAGGGAAGTGTTGGAGTCACCATCCCTGGAGGTGTTTAAAAGGTGTTTAGATGAGGTTCTTAGGGACATGGTTTTGTGCTAGAGTTAGGTTATGATTGAACTCAATGATCCTGAGGGTCTCTTTCAACCAAAATGATTCTATGATTCTATGATACATTTTTGCAGTCCTAAAATTACATTCGTCCCTTTGAAGGCAACGATGAGGCTGATGTGGCCCTCAGTGAAAATGAGTTGGACACCCCTGACCTAGAGAATGGTAGAGTTCTTATTTTTGTGATTTCGTACTGCCAATGGCTGAGTATGGCTGCTATAAAAAAATCATCACTAAGGTCTTCTTATCATGCTCCTATCATCAGGGTCTTTTTGGCTAGAATTTGTTTTTTAGTGGCAAAGTGATTAAGCTGTAACTTAGTTAAATTTCATAAACCACAAACTGGCTGCAAGCCTGGAAACACTGAAACTTTTGCCTAATTGGAATCAATTGCTTCTCTATTTATACTGGATTACGATGTTATTGGCTCAATTTAGTTTGTGGGAAATAAATTGTTGACGGTTTGGCTGAGCAGCTGTAACAATGAAAAACTTAAAAAAAAAGATGTGAAGATAACAAGCACAGCCTGTTTAGCATTGCTAAAGCCATTGACATTATCATGGAGAAATGGCTTCAAGCCAAGAGAAGCTCATTTGGACAAGATGGAAGGGAAGAATTGTGGAATGTTGCTGAATGTTGCAGATTCAAAAGATATGTTTATACTGTCACATTGGCATACTCCCTGTTTAATGCCAGGGTCCTAATCCACTATTGTTCATGCTGCAGATACATTAACAGGCACACAGGCTCCTTTCTGGGATGAACTAAATATTTCTCTTGAGGGGAAATCCTACCCACGTGATCCCTGTAGCCGTAAACAATAGGGTATGCTCATTTCTTAACACTGCAATATGCACTAAGAACATAAGACATGCTAGCTACGCTGAAAGGACCTCTTCTTATGACTTTGGAGCGATCTTTGGAGTGTAATACCCAAGTTCCCATTTCCTGTATAATGTTACAAGAACAAAACTCCAGCAGCCCCAGCAAGGAAGAACTTTTAGGGGGTTACTAACGGAGACAGGTTGGCTTCTTCTTTCCATCTTCTTCTCATCAATACTCGCTAGAATTCTCTTCCTGCAGTCCAGGAGAACTCTGCAGAAAAATGAGCACTGATCTCAATGTACTGCCTTCTAACTTCAGTCTGTGCACACTTGCCGGTAGCTGCTATATCATCTTGGACCTCTTTAGTAATTCTTCTCAAAGGCTGCAAAGGTATAAATCTATCTGGGCCTTGGCAACCACTTAGACATTTGAGATGTTTACTCAGGGTTGGGTATGGGGTATCTGCTGCATATCACACAAATCACTTTCTGAACAGCAGTGCGAACAGGCATATCCCGTGTCACCAAACCCTACCAAAAATTGCTGTATGTGTTTGTTTTAACTCCATTTACTGATACCAAAGAGACTTCAGATCTGACAGTTTTAGGACTAGCCTTATAGTAAAAAGTAGGATTTTGCATTACCAGTCTGACCACTGTAGGACCACATGACAGAACAAGGGAAGGACTGGGGCAACAGAGACAGGTGTGGAGAGACATCTACAAAGAGTACAGAAAAAACAAGTTACCTATGTAAAGGTGGCATGGAAGGCAGTGTAATTCTTTCTCTACACATAGTATAAAAGCTTTCTTGAGGCCTGATGCAAGTTTTGGGGAGCACAGCAGGACTAGTGATATGGCTGACTTTGAGTACAGCAGTGCCAAAGCCACCTTTGAGGACCAGCCTTCCTCTGCCAGGCAGCTAAGCCCATATCTCACCTGTTTCCCTAGAAGTTCCAGATTAAGTATCTTGAGGGAGCACAGGTGTGCCTCTGATGGAAAATGCCAGTGCTTCAGAAAAACAGGAGCGTTGTATATCTGACACAAATTTGGTAAACCAAGGATTTTGGATTATTACTGACTATGAAAAAACAAAACCAAACCAAACCACAAAGAACAAACCAACCAAACAAAACAATCAAAACAAACGAACAAACAAAACAAAATAACAACAAAAATTCCCACCATACACCTACATCTCTGGCTTGAGCTTTCAGCTGAGAAAAATCAGAAACCTGCCTTACAGGACATAGGTGCTTCTTAGCTTTGCTTCAATATTTACACAATGATACATTCCATTTTCATAGGTTTCAACCTTAACCTTAAAAAGAAACCCAAGCTGTTGAGGTTTTTTCAAAACAAAACACAAAGTAATGCAAACTGTGTTTACAGACAGACTGAAACCATGACCACAATGTATGAGTATTTCCCATCTGTCATTAATCTCATTGTGATATTTAGTTCTAAAGTCTGATGATATTCTGATAGTAACCATATTTATTCTCTTAGGAGTGATTATTTTAGTGTTCATACTGCAGAAGGAAAGGAGGTGAAACTGTTTTGGGCAATATTAAGACTTTTTCATTGAATAAAATATAGAGGGAAAGACTGAATTGGGACAGAAGCAAACATGACAGGATTCAGAAAATATAATGGCAGGGAAAAAAAAATAGAGAAAACTCTCAACTCTTAAAAGGAACTGTTTTCTCGCAGGGATTTTGCATGTGGCATAAAGATACTGAAAGAAGGTAATAACAAAAACTCAGTCTGATATCTTCCTTAATCACTAGACTTGTTGCTGATAATAGAAAGCATTTCACAAATAATTGAGAATAACCCTGAATTCACCCCCATCTGACAGGAAACTCAGCTGTCCCCTTTGAAAAATATAATGTTCTTGTCCTACCCTATCTGAAACAATCACATTGCGAGGTCTGATGTTTCCCCCATACAAATTAATGTGGTATTCTTTAAACTCTGATTATGGTTACTTGAATACTAATACTGTTACTTGCTTCTAATCTGAAAGATGCAGCAGATGTATTTACAAAATCCTTTTATCCTGTGCATCTGGACAGGCCGGTCACATCTTGGAATTCTACTCACTCGAGAGAAACACATACCCACTTTGTTTAAACAACACTGAAGAAAGGTTAAGAAGTGAGGGTGAAGTGTCTCCTTTTTCTTTTTAATTTTCTGTTCTTTTCTCTTTTTCTGAGACAGTCCCTATTGTCTCTCTAAATGACTGTTAGAATTCCTGAATTGAACTTTGGCCATAGCATGAAATGAATTCAACAATGCCATCTTACCTAGATAAGAACATAAATATGGATGTCCATCCGTTTTCAAGTGTTTTATCTTCAAGGGAGGCCATGCACACACAGTGGTTCAATAACACAGTGGTTAAGTGGTCAGTTTTTATAGTACTTTTGTATTGGGCAAAGTTTTACAAAAATAGGGAAGGTATTTAATTTTATTGAATATCATTACAGCTTCTCTTTACAATACATGTCACACAAGAAAACAGAATTTTCAGAAGTGGAATGATATTCAAAGTGTGACCTAGAAATCTGAGTCTTCACTTCAAATTTCAATTTTAATGCCTTTTGTTTCCAGACTCTAATGAATTTGTTGCAATCTTACTTTCTTTTTTTTTTTTCTAGATTCTTCTCGCTAACCTGATTTAATATACTCTAACTGAAAACTTTTTCTTAGTAACTTGTACTGAGATGTACTTTATGCATTGGTTCTAGTGCCTAGGCATTTGACAGCTGATTGATAAGCCTCTGATGAGATGTTGTCAGACTAATGGTTATTGCAGAAAGGAAAAAAAAATCAGACAATATCATGAACCCTTTCCTCACTTGTCTTCCCTTCTCCCTTCCCTTCACCTCAGCCAATAAACATGTCCTGGAACCTGTTAAACAATTTCTATATATACATATATGTATCTCTCCACTGTTTGAAAAGGACATTTAAATCACAAAACTGTAGATCCATGCCAAACGTGCCAAGTCTGTCCCTGCAAGGCTGTCTCACCTTCCCTCTATCTCTGTTGCCCCAGTGAGGTGGGCATCTCCATCTTCTGCAGCAGAAATGCAGAGCTGATAAATAACAACAGGTATTAGTGGGTAAATGAGTCATTCCTGTTCTGCAAGATTTAAAGGGAAGTTCACTGGCAGGATTCGGAGTTCAGCACAAACACTGTCCTTCTGGAAAAGATACATTTCTTTCCCTCGGTTGACATAATTTATGCTGTAATTCTCCTTACAGTTTAAATTCTTTGGCTTGTAGGCAGGAGACTGGCGTCACATGGGTCAGATTATCTATTGCTGCTAAATCAACCTTTTTTAAGGATTTCATTAAATAATAGTAATAGATTAAATAAAATTTTAGATGAAATAAATCTTTTCTTCCCCTGTGAATATAGTGTTTGGGTTTTTTTTCCTAGAAATTTGTTCTAATTAAAACCACCATATTTTATGTTAATTCATTACATATTTTTATGCAATAGCCCTGCTTGTACTTTTGTGTGTGTAGTGGCTGAATCCCACAGGTTATCAGGCGTGAGTATTTTTCCACCTAACGAAGATTAGATCTGTGTAGTTGATTCTTGTCTTCAGGAAGGAGACTCTCCTGGAGACCAGAGCAGTTGCAACTTTAGTGAAGAACTCACAAAGTAAAGACTTAACTGCCACAGGAAAGAAAATAGAATAGGAGGTCTGTAAAGAACAAAATCATTTCTTAGACTGGCATTTGTAAGGATACTTGTTAGCTTACAGGATGAGAATTACAAGTAATATTCCCACTAATATTATTTTTTTCCCTGCAGAACAAAGACTAATAATGTTCAAGTTCCTTTATTATTCCTGTCTGGTTTGACTTCTTTCCTTATTCCAGTTTCCTGTTGCTGTCCTTTCTTTTATTTACAGTTATTCCATAAGACTTTAATCTACCAAATAAGCCAAGATCTAGAAGCTTTTGAGGTTGTCTGAGACATTTCTTTCCAGCCACACCATGACTCTCCCTTAAGCCAGCTGAGAGACAGTGCTTCATTAAAAAAGCCCCTGTTGCTCAGCTAGACTCTGGATAGGATCACTAAATATTGGGTGCTGGCTCAGGAAGTCATTTAAAGAGGTGCAAACAAGCCTTTGTAACATTTGGCCATTCAGCAAAACAGATGACAGCTCACCATCTGCCTATTATGTCAACTTTTAGTATTTCATATGCATTACAGAAGAATAATTACAGTAGATTTTCAGAATGGGGTACTAAGAGTGGTACAACGTCTTGCTATATAATTGGAATGTTATGATTTATGTTGAAAGTATCTGGTGTGTCTGTGAATAAGAAGAGTCAAGGTCTAGTAAATCATGACACTCTGCAGCTAAGCTCTACAGGTTTTTATTTTGTGCTTGCTCTATCTAAAACATTTTTTAAAGTTAAAATCTCCACAAAGATGTAAAAAATATAATTCTGGTACATTGTATTCTTAAATTTGAGAAAAATGAGAACACCTTAGGGTGTTAGAATTTTTGTAGTAAAAAGTTACTATGCTGCAGTTAGAGTTTTCTGGTGGGAATGGTTTGGGTTTTTTTTTTTTTGAGTGCTCTTCTGTAACCATGCACCAAGCACAATAAAACTACTTCTATTCAATTGAATATTTGCTCTTGTCAAAGGTTAATAGAGTAGGTTCAAATTCAATCAGTGTGAGAGGCTATAGCTTTGATGGGTTTCAAGGATACTTCCAGCTTGTCAATGGAAAAGTATGAATCTCACTTTGGCCTTGAAGTAACATTATGAAATTTTTGTTCAAACTTTTGCACTTAATATTAAGTTCTTTGAATTCAAAATATCACATCTTTGCTTCTGTTCATTTTCCTTTTGTGTCACCTGCTTTTTCTCCTCTGCAAGGCATACATAATAGGAAGAATAGTTGGCATGTCAGAAAATATGAGCTAGGATTTCAAAATTACGAGACCTAAGTGCATCTGTCAAAACAAAAGCTTTGAGACCAAACAAAACACATTGCAAGGTTGATAACGAGAACATGCTGTTATGAATAACCGCTTTGAATTCTCTGAAGCTGTACAGACTAGGTGTTTCATGTTTGATACTGTTATGAGTCATGGTTAAGAACAGGACCTCTGCCCAGTGCATTAAGCTGACACATTTGTTAAGCTATTGTTTTACCAGTTGTCCTCCATACCACAGCAAATATGAACCCAGTATGGTCATGCATAGTTATGTGCAATAATATGCCATATTTGCATTTGAATCCTGCACAGATTTTTAAATCTTTAACGGATTAAATATTGCTTGTCTTTGTGTTTTCAGAATATGAGAAATGTTTGAGTGACCATCTATAGCTGAACATCTTTAGGGCTTTTTGGGCTGTATTAAATCTATTTAAATTTAATGAACAGTTCTGAATCACAAAGCCTTACTTTTAATAGGGCTGTGAAGCAGATAAAAAATGAGAGCAACTGGCATTGAAATTGAAATGGAAATGCTAAAGAGCAAAAATAATCTGCTTTTCTGTGTAAATTGAACAATGGGAATTTTTCTGCATCAATTTATATGGGAAGATATTTACTTATGTGAAAACAACAAAATAAAACACAAAATATTTCAAAGTTGGTAACAGATTCCTTCACTGTAAACAAATAGCATTGAAAAGAATAAAAGGATTAAAAGTTCAAGTGCTACACTGAGCTCTGAAGCAACTGTAAACACTCAGGAAAAGCTTGGGTAGCATGACAGGCATTGCAGTGAAAATCTTTTCTTGCATAATGTTCTTGTTTCCTGTATAAATGTTCACAAAAAAAAATTTCTAGAAACAACATTTGGAGTTAAGTTCAGACTTAGTCTTATGGACAGAAATGTAATTTGCTGTTTCCCAAATTTCAACTCAACTTCTCCCTTTATTTTGAGATGATACTGCAGAAGATTATACCTGTCACTAGAAAGACCGTCTCAAAAAGACCATCCAAATCATGGCATCTGTAACTCTAAAAAATAATTTTTGATGCTGTGTTTCCCATTCATGACACATCCGTGTTTTTGCAGGTGGATCTCTTGGCAGACCTGACTTTACATGGCTATAAGTCTTATCTCAGTTTAGCTGTCCTTTCCACAGATCAGTAATCTGATGATTTTTAGGAGGAGCTCCTTCAAATACACAGGGGTAAACTTTTAGAATAATCTTTTAAAGTGGTGCTGAATGAAGACACTAAATGTGATAAGAACTGGAATTTATGGTGTGAATTTAGATAAAGGATTACAGAGTTCTTAGGTGTAGAAGACAGAGGGAAGAAAACAAACCTCCAGTAGGAATGCCTTGCTTTCCAGCAGTCACAGATCTGATGTTGTACCTACTGTGTGTATCTTTACTCAGTGTTTGCTACCCAGTAGCTGCAGAGTGCTTTATTAACACTACATGTTCTGTTTTGACAGAAATGCTAAGAGAACTCTATATATCTGAATTGCTTGTGTTAGTACTATTAACATAGGATATTTTAGAGCTGTGACACTTTCTATCAGAATTAAATTTTACGGAACTGAAAACAGGATACTACAGGATCTCAGTTTTTTGTCTTTTAGGCTTCTTGATCTCTTTCTAAATCTAAATAAATATGAAAAATTAAATACCTGCAAATAAATAAAGCAATTGTGAGCATTTACTTGGGTTCAGTGGGAAGATTCCCCTATTAATGCAAAAGTCCACTTCTTTTTTTTCTTGTTTTCATTTTTTTTAGTTTACTTACACTCAGGAGGTCAAATTGGTCCGTGTGTAACATGTTTATGTGGATATCACCATTATTCTATTTTATAGGTTCCAGAAGTTTGTAATAAGATCATAAGGACAGCCACATTTTCTTTGGAAATGTAGACTATGTTTAAGGTTTCTTTTACCTGTTAACTGAAATATAAAAGCAAGTATATGAGGCATTGGCAAGCAAGCTTAAAGAAGGGTAGATATACTGAAGAGGCTTGGTATCACTAGTGAATAGTCCTCTGCATGCAAACTGTTACATTTCTATTAACTGTAATTTATAATAATTGTAGTATGGTTTCATATAATCATAAAATTTTATCCAGACATAATTCCTATCTAACCCTAATCTATAAATCAAGGAATTTAAGGTACTATGAAAGATACCCTCATGCAAAACTTCCAAAATAGCATGCTATTTATCAGTTTAATTCTTCTTATATGATATAATTTTATTGTATCCTACCTTAGAATTTACTGATGAAAGCTGCAACCTAAGATTACAGATCTTTGATTTTTGCTGGCTTTGTAAAAAAATAGGGCTTTAAAAATGATAAATAAAAGTTCACTAGACTAGTCATGATTAAAAACTGCCTCAGAAAACATCAATGTTCGAATAACTCAAGGAAAGCAAAACCAGACATGCAAAAACAGAGGGTTTTTAGTAGCCGCAGCATTGTTTTACATATCACAATCTCATTTTACATATCACAACCTCATTAGAAGGCAGATTAGGTTCTCAAAAATAAAGTACAAGTATAATCATTTCACCAATTCCACAAACAAATGCAATCAGAATCTCAAACCAACAAGGGACAAAAGAACAGTTTATTAGAGGTTCACTAACCAAAAAAAGCAGCTAACAATCTTTTGTCTGATAGAGATGTACCTCCCAAGCACTATCAGTGAACAACAGGCAACATGCTAATCACAAGGAAGAGGTGTTTGCATTATTAGACTTACAAAGCATGACCATGGTCACCACAAGCTTTGAAGGCACAGATCATCAATTATTGCACTAATTGTTTGTTCTGTTTGTGTCTGAGGCTAGAAGGAAAGAGTCTCTGAAACAAAAATGAGACACACAGAATTGCTAGCTCAGTGACAGTTCAGTTTCAGCATCTCATTCTTCATTATTTGTTTTGTTGTGCATATGTGACTTTAAGTTGAATGTACTCATGTGTACTCCAAGATGCCGACTGTGCAACACTTCTAAAATCATTATGCACATTATTCTGCAATTCCAGGCATGAAAGCTGCTGCTTAGAGTTCTGACAGCTTCTTTCTTAGGTTTTGTTTCCAACCCAAGTAAGAAATGCCAAAGCCACTCATTTTAGGGTTTGGATATCTCTATTTAGATTTGAAATCCAGGTGTTAGCAAGCACATCTCTAGGAGGAAAACACCTCCATCTGAACAAGTGCCCAATTTGACACATCTTAGAAAACAGATTTCTTTTCTAAGCCTCAGCTTCTTCATCCCTATATTTGTCTTCTGAAACAACTGCAAGATATTAGCAGCAGTATTGTCCAAATCATAAAATAGTGATCTAAGAAAGTTCAAAAGGGACATACCATTGGTAGTAGAATCTTCCTTGATTATGACTGCTTCTCAGAAAGAACCAAGAAAGATGGCATGCAGATATGAAATGGAACAGTCATATAATATATTTAACTTTTTTTCTAAGGTCTTTCACAAAATTATCTTTCACAAAATGATGTATTATAAGCATTAAAATATATTCTAAACATATAGCAAAGCAGTAACAGCGCTCTGGTAGAAGATGTATGTGCTTTGCTATCCTATAGCTAGAGAACTATGGTCCTTCACTAGCAGCACATCACGCTGCTATCACGCTGATATCACATATATCACTTAAATGTTCAGAAAGAATTCCCGCTTTGAAGAGGTATCAAAATTAGCTGATATTTTGTATGATAGCAAGTTGAACTCTTTCGACAATGCAGTTACATGTCAGTGTTGAATTGGAAAACAATCCTACAATTATTTGAAAGACTACTACTTTTTAATATTCTAAAGTATACCTTTAAAAATTACCTCCTACTAGGAATGAAAACTCTATGTGGAATGCAAATCTTCTTACTAATCAGATTTCCTTTTACTTCCTCCCATTTGAGAGATACACCCAGCTGTATTCGGTAATTTATTATCCCCCATGTGCTTTTTGAGACAAAAGGAAGATTTTTTTTTTTTTTTTTTTTAATGCTGAATTCTGTGTACAGACCTAATTGACACAGTTCCAAACAATATTGAAAGTCTGTTCATACTGGTTCAGAACAAAGTTTGATCTAGTCCTACTTACCTGCTTCTGCCTGGACCTGCACAGCAACTGGGGCTTCAGGCAGAGCCAGCTTGCTGCTGAGTCCAGGCCAGACTGGCAGATCTCAGTCACTTGATCAAGAGCTGTGATCAGTCAATATCAACCATTAGAAAAAGTCTGAACCAGTTTGCTTCTCCAGAAGCAAAGCCGGAGTCTTTAGACCCAAGTCACCTGTCCTGTGCTGGTGGGGCCTCACTGAACTGGACGGGGAAAAAAGCACTGGCTATAAACGGATATTTGGGTAAAAATGAGAGCAGAGCAAGCATGTATACTCCTGATTCCCTGCTTACACTTTCCCAGGCTGCAAATCCTTTCTGTTCAGGGGATTTCCTGAACATTATGCAGTTTGTCACTGTGGTGTGGTTTATCATTTACACAAATGTGAACTTACAGGTAACAGAATGTTTGTAGAGATGTCTGTGACAGTATAACTGGATCAAAGAACCCTGCAAACCAGAGAGCAATTCCAAAAGGGGATATTTATCTTTATATTTTAAAAATTGGAAGTTTAAGGGAACAACACTTCATTTGTAACAGATCAAACTTTATTTTGAAGTAATTCTACTGCTGTAGATTTGGACTAACATAATGAAATGTTATACTTATTACTTAAATGTGAAATTATAGAATGTAATTCAGATTCTTCTCTGAGTAGAACTAAGTTTAAAGGTTCATCTACTATATATATAAGAGTAGTAGTAATTCAGACATAGCTTATCAGCGTCAACTTAAAGCCTTTTTCTTTTTGATAGGTGTATACTTGAAAAAAATGAACATACAATAGTACAATAGTATAGGATGTAGAGGTGATAGGTTTTACTTGTCCAATGAGATGCAACTTTTTTTTTTTCCTAAATTTGCCAATGACTCTGGGTAAGGTTTAAAAAACAACAGTTACAGAAGATGGTTTTGTTCATCTCTTAAACATAATTTTCTGAGAAATTCTACCTCTTCACAGTTTTGCTATATATACTTGTAGTTTTGTGGTGAGAATTACTGTAGTAAAAGGCACTTTACTTTAACCATCCATGTATAAATGTACTTAAATCCAGCCAGTGGCTAAATTTGTGAAAAATCCCAGTCATAGAAATTCAGGAGAGAAAAGTTCTTAAAGTTTGTCTGTGCAAAGAGGACTTTTGTATTCACTTTCTAAATTGACAGCTTCATGACACTCCTGACAATAAATTTAAAGCCATGACAGGAAAAGAAAAATTGACCAAACAAACCCAGAAAAGATCTAGGTGTTTTACTGATAAACAGGAAGCTGCCTTTGTGCAGCTTTCATACAAAATTACTGTTCTCCCTTGTTTACCTCTAAGCACATAATCAATGTATCTGAGTAGGCTAGGTCAGACATGAGAGACTAGTCACGCTCTATAGCCCAAATTTTCAGTGGTGTTTGGGACTAAAATGGTTGTTTCCAGCAGCTAAAAGTGTGACTTCTGAGTCTTGACTGTGACAGCTTTTTTCATTATACAGCCACAAGTTTCCAAATAGGAATGGGAACTGTATAGGCCAAGACAGGTATGCTGTTCCTCATTTTAAAAGACACGAAAATGAGGAAGAAAGCATGGTGATGAAGGGATAGCAGCAAGAAAGGGAAATGGGTGCAAGATCAAAAAATATTTAAAAGTGGGAAGACCCTCTGTGGTCCTATGGATAGCTGTTTCAGTAGCCAAACTATTAAACTTCTCTGCAGTAAATAGTTGCTACATTTCCTGAAAATTCTTTCCAACTAGAAATGGGCAAGTGCAATGACCTGAAGTAGATTTATGGTAGCATACTTGGGCACTGATAATGCTCCCTACCCTGAGTGAACCTTGTGTATATCATTACTTCATATGTATGATTTTGCTGAATAGTTGGGGCTGAAGTATTTTAATGACATTTTATCATGCTTCAGAATTAATCTCTAGCATACAATACAATGAAAACATGAAAGACATAGAGAAAAAGTCTGGGTCAGAAGTTGAAAGAACAAAACCTGAATAGATTGAATTGCTGTTATTGTTTAGGGTTCTGCACTAGTTAATTTGGCTTAGGGTTTTTTGTGCATTGTCTTATATAGCTAATTGACTTCTAATTGTCCAGCCAGCAAGTTGACAAATACAACATTATTTGTCAGACCTTTAGAAATAAATACTTGTTCTTGGTTTGCAACAAAATTAAGAAAAACTAAACCAAAAAACACACATAACACCAGAATCACAGAATGATTGAGGTCGGAAGGGACATTTAGAGATCATCTTGTTCAAACTCCCCCATTCAAGCAGAAGTCTGGAAGAAGTATATTCTGCTTTCCTCTCATAATGTTCAAATCCATTTTACTGACTTATTAGAACAGTACTGTAAGTAGCTAGATTTGACTTAGGGGCACTACCAGTGTTTCTTTTCATCACTTTTTTTGAGCTATTGAGTATAATTAATCAAGGCAGCAAACCTGGTACATTCCTAGTATGTCAAATACCTTCATTTGAATTACCTTTCTCTAACTCATTAGATAATTAAGTAGTACCCGCAGGACAGAACAAATAGGTCAGCATGAGCAAATGAGATGAACATGTCTTTACAGTACAATATAGTAGACAGAACATATTGAGGGCCTGAGGTTTTCCATATTGCAGGTAAGAGATCTAATCATTGAACAGTTAAATAAATGGCAAACCAACATCAATAAAATAAAAGTATCATGTAGTGTTTATTACACTCTGAAAATGAAATGTTTTGAAAGCTTTTTCTCATGTTTCAAATGTAAGAGCGATGTCACTTCTGTTTCCTCTGAACTTGACCAGTAAATGTGAATTGAATTTGTTGAATAACTTAATTGCCTTGATCGTGTTTTGAAGCAGAAATATATTTTATGCAGAAGCTACATTCTTCTTTAATGAAAACTGTTATGCATGATTTCTTTAAAGTATGTGCTTCATAATTATGTTACATTCATAATTTATTTTTATTTCCCACCTTTATTTTTATATTTCCCAATTTTAACAATTTATTTTTATTTCCCAAGTTTCTGGTTACTCTTAGAGGTGTGATTTCCAGTGTGCAGATCTAAACTGAAGGAAAGGCTCTGCTATGGTTTCACTGGACCTGAGTTTCACGGTTTCAGTAATGTTATATTGGTATACTTCAAGAACAATTGTATCGCTCCCAGTGACAAAAATAATAGTTCAGATAAAATTCTAAAATCTTGAGATCAGTCTCAGCTCTGGTTAATTTCTGTGAATCTGCGACACTGAGCTAGATGTTACATAAAAACGTTAATATTTATGCATAGATTTAGTAAATATCACTGGTATATTTGGCTGACATTTCTGTTTGCAGTCTTTGCTATAAGCCATCTAGGCAGAAGTATAAACTGAGGAATGAAAGAGAATTAAACCTTTCTTTGAAATAACCATTTGTTCATTTAAGGAGTTATAAATTTGATATTGAATTAATGAGAATTTTTATCAGGTTCTATTTTGCAAACATTTTACTTCCTTATTTTGCTGTCCCTTTTTTAGCCCATGTGACAGTTTGAATTCTACCTCTGCAGAGCTCATATAATATTTCTGTAATATACCACAACAGAGAATGGTCTTTACTCTGCCTGTAGGGCAAGAATTATACCATTTGTTTTTTACTTTATTTCTGCAAAAACAGAAGTGAAAGAAAATATGTCAACTGGCAAAATAGGTTCTGATAGTCCAAGGTGCAGACTAAGAGAGAGCATGCACAAATCTTCACTCTTGTATTTCTGTTAGATTTACATCAATTCTGATGTTGTTGTAAATCAATCTTAAGGCTTATTGAAAAGTAAAACATGGTATCCTCAGGTCATCATATGGACACAACTTCACAGAGAACACAAGCTTTTTGTTAAATACACTGACTTTTGCAAACTGTAAATCATCTGTGAGCCACTACTGCTCTACTAATTATAGTAAGAAGCTGTGCTCATTAGCTGTTCTCATCTGGTTCACTGCACGAGCTAAATAGTCCATAAATGAGCCAGCAATTATTGTTGTATTACAGCTATCAGCTCTGTTCATTTCAAAATATCTTCACCAAATGTTGTGCTTCTTGGTATTATCATGTTGGGAATTCCACAATTTCATGTTGAAGCAGTTAATTGGGAGCTTGTTCTTGGAAGATGGAGGAGCTTCTAAAACTTCTATGAATGACTGGCTCTCGTAAGTATATTCAGCCTATTTGTGACAACCTCTTAAACCAGGCAGCTACATGAATACAGAAATATTGTACTTAATAAGCCAAGAAAGAAAATGCATACCTTGTTATTCATCCTCAGTTCTTCTAATAGTATACTTTAATTAGGTACTAGATTTAAACATTTAATTATGAAAGGGAAGCTTTATGGATTTGGTAGCATTCATAAGCAGGGTGATAAATTAGTCATATAAGAGTTGTTAGTAGTATATATACTATATTAGTAAAGGAGGAAATATGAACTTACTGTTGTATTTCCACCAGCACTTTTTACTCCAAGGTTTTTCAGGCAGTAACCTGTGCTCCGAATACAGCCTGTGTGTCCCATCCAAATGTCCTGCAGATGAGCTTTCAGATAGGGAAGTGTGCTTTAGACTCAGAGGGCTAGGTAGAGGATATGAGTTTCCCTTTTCTTACCTCCACACTCACACATAAACTAAGCTGTAAATACTTGTCTGCTGTTGGGTTGGTTAATATTCCTCTCTTTTCTGACTGGATCTCATTTTAAAAATTCTGAAGTTCCTTGCAGTAGAATTTATACCAAGTCTGCTTATGTTGGTCAAAAGGCCAGCCATAAGCTCTCCCCATTTTCTGTCAATGAAGTTCAGACTTCTTTCCTTTTACTGCCTGTGGTGTTTAGATTTTTGCCATAATACATATTAGAACAATTTTTCACATGGGGCACCTTCTGATGTTGCAAAGAGACAAATCTTTCAAAGAGGAAATAAATATTGATCTTAAAGATATATCTTGTCTCTCAGAAAGTTGAAAATGCGTGCACTAGAGAAGCAATTCCTAAACTACAGCATATTTAATGAACTTTGTAAACTTGATGTTTTAAATAATGCAATAACAGCAGGACAAAGAACAGTAGTTACAGCTTCCAAGATGTTTCTATAAGAACGTATGAAGTTGTGAAATTGTCTGTCCTTTAATATACAAGAACAGCTCTATAGAACCTCATACAACACAAGCACCATTAATTCAATTCAGTTGGCACAGACCAGTGTCTCTTCCTTCTTAGTATGGGGCTTAATCCTGCTCAGCCAAGGCTTAGGAAGCTAGGAGCATTATCACAATAAAGCACAGATTACTGTGAGTAAATGGACAATTACAGTTACGTATTTTCAAAACTAACTCCAGGATTGTGTTGTGCTTCCTTGAGGTGCCTTTATAGTACATGATTAGTAACACTTTTCCCTGACTGGAAAGTAGGGACTGACAAGCGGTGACTGTTATCTTTCTGTGGCTGCTTCTCAAGAGGGGACATTGGGCATCAGGAACACTTCAAGTCTGCCATGAGGCAGGATTCTTCCAAAGGACTCTATGGTGAGTGAAGAGAAAACAGAAGAAGAGCATCGGGAAGTGGTCATTTGGAAAATGGAGGAGGCAGGAGGTTTTTGAAAAAAAGTAGTGGAAATATGCAGAATACTGAGTTTTCCAGGGTTACCAGTTTATTAGAATATTTATTCTCATATTCACATGTTGGCAGATATCAGCTAAGTCAAAGGAAGGTCCTTTAATTATGGTTGTGGTAACTACACTACTCTGATGCATTATTTTAATTGAGGATAAACAGAGTAAAAAAAACAAAACAAAACAAAACAAAACAAAATATGCTACATAATTTATATTTTCCTAATATGATTATCCTGCACTTTCAATAGGATTATATGTTATACATATTCTGAAGACACTGAAGACACAGAGGCCCATGACAAATAGGAGTAGGTGGAAACTGTTCTCTTGGACAGCATTCAAGTGTACCCTGTGTCTAATATTGGTTGTGCCACCCTTATCCCCAACCCCTCTGCTATTATTCCTATTAAAATCCAGCAAGATTTACAGACTAGGGATCAACAGTTGCCATAATTTCTTTCTGTGGCAATCATAAGTGATTGTCCACATTATTTTCTTGGCAGTTTTTGTAATATTGTTTTGAATGAGGATCTATTAGAAAATCAGACTTTTGCCTTTCAGATACTTATGAGGCTTGTGAAACTGTTTTCTTCCTAGAGTAGAATGAAAGAAAACCCTTCCAGAAATAGCACGAAAAATTTAATGTGAGAGGAAGACGTGTGATGCAAAGGAAACAGAGGCCTAGAATTTAGGGCACCTGTCTGGATACAGAAGTCCTTGTGGGAAATCTCTTACTTAACCTCCCGAAGAAAGTATGCATTTATGAGATCATGTACACTAAATTGAAGAGTATATTTTTAAATCTTAATATTTGCTTCCGGTGGAAACAGTTTTCTGATGATAAACAAACATTCTGAAACAGCTCTGATTAGGACTTCTTTATATCATGTGATTGTCCTGGACTTGTTAGACACTATTACCCCTAAAAAGAAAAGTATCATAAACTACAAGCATCTTAAACTGACTAAGTAGCCTGATTTTTCTTTGAAGAGGAAGTTATTGGCATGAAGCGGTGTAAAGATAGCTTTGAAAGAATTTGTCTTTCTCAGATGAAGAAACCCAGATGCAATGTAATACTCACTATTTTAAAAAGTTAATCAGAAAAGCAATGATGGTGTATGTGTTATGTAAACGTTGTTCTTTGAGAACTTAGGATCCTCATTTCATACAATGAGGAGTTTTTACCTGTTTTTTAAAAGTATGTTACACTTTTTAGTAACTGTTGTTCAGCAGAAAAATTAAGCATGACTGGTGCATGTCAATGCGACATCCTCAGCCAGCAAGTAGTCGTCTATTTTGATAAAAGGCCCTTTAGATTTAGTAGTCTCTACACTCTACATTCTTAGTTTTATTGAACATAGTTAATTTTAATGGAAAAGAGTCTAGTGTAGATGATGCTTCCTTTCATTGTCATTGTTGCATGCAGCAACAAACAGATCAGGGGAAGAGGGATACAAAAACAGGGCTACAGTGAAGCAAAAGGTCATATGCTGACGTTTCGTGTTGATTCTGGAGCATTATTAGCTGCACAGTGACTGGCACACTTAACAGCACCTTCAGGATTCATTTGCCAGTCACTCTGCAATTATTCCAGGTGCTGCTGGGGAAATGACTCTCGAGTTTTATCAGAGTAATCAGTGTATAAATGTTGCCAGGATAAAACCTCTAACACGGGCTTCAGGTGCAGTGCTCAATGCAGATGGAAACACTTCAGTTGGTTCTTAAAAGGGGTGGTTATATCTTGGCTGGGAAAAAAATGTTCTGGTGGAACCTTGGTTTTTATCTCAGTCTTATCTGAAAAATGGAACAGAAAGTAGAATTTAAGAATCTTTATAGTATTCGAAAATTAAGAACAGATTTTTTTCTAAACTAAGTTCTTTGTTTAAGGATCAAATAAGAAATCAGAACAATGGATGCTAGGGTTCAGGAGTGTGTGTATTATTTCTGTTTTTATTGAAAGGAATGCCCTGTCTGATCTTTCTGATTCCTTTTCTTCAGTAAAATAATCTGTGATGCTAATGTGGGTGAGGTCAAGCAAATACAGACAGCAACCTGTTTAAGTCTTGGCATTTCTGAAAGGTTCTAATTCTCTTCCAAAAGCATTTGAGTAATTTTTAAAAGAGAACATGATAAATACAATACATTCGGTTAGCCTACTTTAAAAATGTCATTGACATAAAAATATAACAACTTCAGATCAAGGTGTTTTCTGGGACTTAATGATGAAAAATCAGGACAAAGGAGTTAATTAGTGAAGTTGTCGGAAATATTTCATTGAAAATCTTCCTCTGAGACTTTTAGAAAGAAAGAACAGTTTGACCTAAATGAAATTTTACACCTGGAAAGTACTTCTTTCATGAGATTTTTGATGAAAATGCTTGATACCCAAAACACTGGAAATCTGGAAAAAATGTATTTTGATTCTGTAGGTTTCTTCCACGTTCTATGAAAGCTCTAATACATTGTATCATGCCTCCATTTTTCTTTATGGTATAGATTAACTAGGTGAATCTGAGTTGGAGCCACTGAGGCTTCATTTGCTTCATTTTATGGAATGTCTTAGAAGAGAATACAAGCACCTAAAAGCAACTTAGAAATTAAATCCTTTTTGCTTTCAGTTTTTCTCCAAAAATCAGTGATTGCCCAATTGGCTCTAAAAATGGTTTTCACAAATTGACATCATTCAATTATGTAACTCCAGGAAAATATATAATGCCACTATTCTTTAAACAAAATTTTAAGGTGGCTACAGATCAAAGAATTATTGATTTATTTTGCTAAATTGTCATTAATTCATGAATGTTCTTTTCAGCCAGTGAATCTTATGCTTAGTTTGGAAATCCCATTTTCTTTTTAAAAAGCATCTGAATTAGTATATCTTTAAGTATATTTCATCATGTTCTTGGATCATCATTCTTGTATTACGGTGAGAGGATGCATCTGTTGGGTTCCCATCCCTACATTGAATAGGTACTGGGAAACATATATTACACAATAGCATTGCCCCACTACTATTAAAAACCATGAGGCAGGGTCTTGTTAATACACAGTATGAGCAGTATCAGAGAAAAAACTTTAGAGGAAAGTATTTGTTAACAAATTAAAAATCAAACTAGAAAGAATAAGATGAGTAAAAGCGAGAACAGTTCTAAAATATCTCTGTGGCACAGGTGACCTGGTCCGGTAGGCCTGAGGCCTACTCTACTTGCACAAGGACTGAAAAAAAATTGGAAATTTGTGTCTCTCTAAAGCTTTGTATTACTCATTTTTTATCTGCATGGTGCTAACTACTTCACCAATCATAAATAATATAACCTAGAGGTCAGCGATGTCAAGATTTTGTGAGGGAGCGCATTTAAGCTCCTATCTGGTCTTGGGTTTTACACTGTTTCCTGCAGCAGTACTGGTTCTGTAGCTGTGGCAGTATTTGACAGACACAAATTCAGTGTCTTGGGTGCTGCTCAGGCTCACTAACCTTAGAAGTCAGTTACATCCTCACAGTTGTGCTTCTGTGTAGACCTAAAGGACAGACAAGAACTTAACAGTTACGATGCAATGTGTAAATGAGAAAAAAATGTGAACCACAAAGTCCATGATAAACTTAGTACATGAGGACTTCGAGATAATGCATTGGTGTGACTTTTCAGTTCCTACGAATGGTATTGCTTCTGAAACTGAATGGATTTACGCTACTACTGGAAGCCTCTACAACTCTAAGACTTTGTCAACTCTAAGCTCTAAGACTTTGTCAACAATGAGGAAAACCACTAATTATTCATTCTTGTTTTTATTATAGGTCCCAGTGGGAGAAAAAATTCAGCTGGAGAAGGGTTAAGAACAGAGGGCGTCATTTTAAAATGCTTGGAAAGGTTGTGGAAGCAGAACATGAAGCTAGTGTTGACATGGAGACACTATGAGACTGCTTGTTAGCATATGATAAAAACCGCCTCATATGTTCAAAGTTCAGGTCATTAACTGATACACAGTTTAAGTGCCAAAACAGATGAAGCCAAGTCATCTCCAGGTTTTCTACACTCTGAAGGGAAATCAGATTATTGTAAGTTGAATTAAACATCAAAACAATGACTTTTTTAAATTAAATGACATTGTCATGTCATGTTGATTTGCTCATGCAGTAACTGAACCTGGTTATTTGGATCAAATGTATGTGGCCTTTTTTCCTCTCACATGTTACAGGGCATGGAATACTACTAGTGTCCACTAGAATCCACTTGTCATTTCATAGAGAGCTTCAGGGACACTAAGGATATGGGCCTAACACAAACTGTTCGTAAGTTTTCTGAGCTACTTATCTAATATGAAACCCCATAAGCGTTCTAGAAAAAAATCAGCCCATTGTTTTTGCCTGTGTACGTGTATCATTCAGTGACATTATCTCTTCTAATTCTAGTGGCTGCAGTACGGAGTTGCTTCTGTGACTTCCCCAAGACTCAAGGACCACAAAGCTTTTTCATTGAGGTGGTCTTTGAAGTGTTGTTAGGAAACTTAGGAAAACTTTTACCCAATTTGTAAAGAAATCAGTGAAGCATACTAGATTACCAGATAGCTTCCCAATTAATATAATGATTTACTCCTAACACAGCAGTTTAGATACATAAGGAAATGATCTTGTTATATTTAAAGTACACCCTTTTCTAGTTATGTAGTAACGAATCTTGCTGATTATAAAATGAAGACTGCATTAGGTATAAATTATTTTCAGATAAATTTAGGAAAGGAAGCCTGTGATATTTCTAAACATTTTGAAATTAACAAATATTTTCTACAATTCACTCTACAATTATAAATATTGCCTTAAAATTAAGGAGACACTTTAGAGCAGAGCTTTATTGTTCTTTTTTGTTTGTTGGTTTGGTTTGGTTTGTTGTAGACGGTTTTGGTTTTTGTTTTTGTGTGTGTATGTGTGTGTACAGAAGCCACCACCAGTAGTTGTAGTCACTAACATATCCCTTACCATGACCAGCTATTATTTCTGTATTGGGTGAAATGGCTTGTATGTTATATACCACACTTTGGCAGTTGCCAACAAAGAGATCTTATAGAAGCAGCATATTGACTATTGGTATTTTTAGTCCTGATAATATGATGTTTTATTCCCAACAGGACTAAATAGTGTAGAAAGAAATAATTAGCTTTTCATCCTAATAGGATATTTGTACTTTAAAAGAAACAATTAATGGGATAAGGAATGATAATTGGGACTACCTTCCACATCAAAACACTACCTGTGGTTTTATTTTGAAATTTATGAAGGAAAATATCTCCATAAAAAGCCTGAAAGTGAGGCATTTATTTTTAAAACAGTATAACCTGATGACATTCAGCTGTGAAACAACTCCTCTAGAAGAGAATGGGACTATAAGGCATTTTCAGAGTAACATGCATGAAGTGCAGTGAAGGCATTTTATTTTTTCAAAGTTTAATCATCATCTTTAAAATTTTAAGTTCCAGTAATTTTTGGAGGGTGTGTGCGTGTGTGTGTGTGTGCGTGTGTGTGTGTGTGTAAGTGGTAAATGTGGTTAGTACAGAAAGGAAGCTGCTCCCAAACTAAATATTATGATGCATTGTGAGATTTGAGAGGAAGGTGAAATAGGCATTTGCATTTATATTAACTTCCAACAGAAAATTTGTGCACTGTAAAGATAGCACACTAGAATATATATAATGTATACACATATACACAAAATTTTTTGTCTTCTTCTTCTCAAAGAAACAAAAACATTATAGAATAACAAAGCTACATCCTATCAGCAGCAATATTGCTGGGCAATGGGAAAAAAAAAAAACTTAGTTGAGAAAATCAGGTATTTATTTCTGCTCACATGAAATAAAGGTAGGTCAGTTTAGATGGATGATTCATATAGGATGGATACTTTCTTCTGGTTTGGAGGGCTAAAAGAATTTGGCATGCCACGAGCAAGGAACCACCTGATTGAATTTGAATGTTCATACTCTGAGTGACCAAAACTGAAAATGAAATTGTAGCAAGAGTATGGAGGTTGAGTTCTGCTCAAAGCTTCTTCTGTGGCACAAAATGAGCATCCCAAAGTGTGGCACTGAAAAAAAGAACTACTGGATATGTTTAGGGACTCCTGTCTCCCAGAGATGTCACTTTGCTATTAATTTCTGTCAAGGATGCTTTTTTCAGTCTGTGTGAAGAATTCTCTGTCAGCTGTTAAGTTCACATTAGGTCAGTGTAAGTTCTTAGGTAAGTGTTTAGTTGCAAAATGACAAGGTGGACTGCAGATTGGCAAGGAACTTCAAAAAATGTGCTTCCTGATGCATGATGAATTTATGTGCTGAAGAGTGCTTACTACTGAACATGAAAATATTGAAGCTGTTGAACATCAGTTGTCCACATATGACTGACAATTGTCCTTGCTAACTAGACTCCAAATGAGACCCTGGAATAGTGTTTATCAAGGTGACAGTCATTAAATGAGAGACTAATATATGCCTTTAACGTTAAATCAGGAAGACTGAAGATCTTTCTAAAGAGCATAATGAACGAAAACCAGACGTACTTTAAAATACATGGCCCAAAGGATAATGGATTTTGCCACAATAAGTGGGAAGAGTAGCATTCTGTCAGACACTGAGATTGGCATATTCTGCTCTTTTTCAGAGTGCTTATAAACCAGCATCTAATTCTGAAATATGATTAAAGTCGGAGACCCAAGATGTTGAGCTGTTCTTTGCAAATACTTGACATTTACTACTGTATAGCTTCTCTCATCAGGATTGCTTTCCTCAAAATGTTTGCAAGCTGTACAGAAGCAGAAACACTGAAATGCACCAACACATAAGTGGCAGGAGCCAACTAACTTAGAGAGCAACCACATAAGCACTTTAAGACAGAAGCACAAAGTACAAGCAACTTCTAAAATATCCATTAAAATATCTGTATAAATCTGTGCAAAGTGGAACGCAAAAGATGCATAAGCAAGATCAATTTCATTGAGTTCAGATTTTCAAGAGGATGTATGACCTCTGCCAAAATTCAGATGTGTGTCCCTACCACTTTTCCTAAGGAAAGGCATTTCTCTCAATCTCAGAGGTCAGCAGAAGAGCAGGGGGGTTGGATCGTAACTGAGAAGAGCACTCCTCTCTTAAATCTCATGATTTGTCAAAAGGATGGGCAGGTCTGCCACATATCCAGCCTGGACCACAAGTCTTATGTAGATGTATGCACTGGATGTGCCACCTGGGTGCTATTTAATTACTGATGAAATTATTCACTGTTTCTGTGGCAGTAAGACTCTGAAGTAGCAGGAAAGAAGAACTTCATGTTTGGAATATTTTTAAAGATACAGTAGAAAAATATATCATATGGTTATTGTGATCTGATTAACTTAGTTTGGAGTATGGTTTCTGAAGTAATAAGTGGAAGGGAAAAATATCTAGTCATCTGCATGAAAATGCAGGAATTCTATTCTGTATAACTATTCAGAGGAGCCCTTGAAAAATAACAATAATTAAAAAAAAAAAAAAAAGGAACAAGTAATATATTAGACATATCAAATTACTTTGGTCTTCAGTTTCAGGGAATGACTTGTGTTGATTTTCTTATGTTGCTTGCATATATGCACATGTACTGCCTGATGTGATTTGTCTTGTTTAATCCTGTTTACATTAGAGAAAAATCCCTGCAGCTAATCTGATAATGATAGAATAAGTGTCATTGTTTGGACTTTGTCCTTCCCTTGATTCCATTCATTGTTATTTATGTAATAACACAAGGATTCAGTATACCATATCAGCAATACTGTGGTTTAGATTTTAGGGAAATTAATATTTTATCATCACTGACATATGAACAACAGTTCTTCTCCACTGTTATACCCTTCTCATGTGTGTCATATAAAATACTGATGGCTCGATATTTTGTGTATGCCGTGCAAATTTATGGATAACAATTTCATCAGGGACTGCAAGCATGAAATGTGATAAAAATTCTTACTCCTTGAGAGCAGAAAAAAAGACCCAAATGCAACAAATAGGGGAAACAGAAAGAGTTAACTTGCAGGACACCAAACCCACCTATAACGATCCTTTTTCTTCAGCAGAATTTTGCAACTGAGGATAAAAACAAATCAGATGAAGCTTTAATTAACACTGCACTGTGTTGTTGCTGTAGAAGTAACAAGAACTGTTTTTATCTGTCGATGTGTGTGAAGTGCTACAAATATTTTCTTAACATCTTTACAAAATGCTGTTTAAGCATTTTAGGTGTTTCAGGAGTGTAGACAGTCTTAAGCAAATTGAGATCTGTTTTTTTCCTGATCATGCTCACACTGATATCAGTAAGCTAGCATAGATATCAGTCTATAATGAAATATATTGTTTCTCAGATGTGCTGGAAAGGTAAGGTAGATGCAGCATTAAATCTGCTTTGGATAAGGGCGAAAATGGCACATTACCATTTAGGGTAACATGGGAAAATTCTATATACATGCTACATGATTTTTATGGCACATGTTACTCACGTTTCTCCTGTGTGAATCAAGGTACTACAAATGGTAATCTGCTATGAACATCATATTGTTAATATGGTTTTGATGTTACTAGTATGTTTTTTGTATGTAAATAGCTCAAGAAACTCACAACTCATTTGATATGAGTCACATAATTATCCAAGTCAACGACATTATGATATGTTGCAGTTGGACTAGATGACTATTGTAGGTCCATTCCCACCTATTCCTTTCTATTCTATTCCTTTCTATTCCTTTCTATTCCTTTCTATTCCTTTCTATTCTATTCTATTCTATTCTATTCTATTCTATTCTATTCTATTCTATTCTATTCTATTCTATTCTATGCTGTGCTATGCTATGCTACGCTACGCTATGCTACGCTATGCTACACTACATTATCCTATCCTATCCTATCCTATCCTATCCTATCCTATCCTATCCTACCCTATCCTATCCTATCCTATCCTATCCTATCCTATCCTATCCTATCCTATCCTATCCTATCGTGTTTTTAAGACTGTTTTTAGGCATAACAACACAGGATATCATAAATAACGTTAATTTAGTGGATTATCAGACAACATAAAGCAAGACACAAAGAACGTGAACATCCTAGAATTATTTTTTTTTCTCCACCCACCCATGGTTATTGATTGTCACTGCTCAGAAGTTTACCCTTAAAGACACCTTTCTCAGAAAATTTTGCATGAACATCCAGGAACAGGAAGGATATTAATTTTCACAGGTGGAATTTCTTCTACCTAAAGCGTTTCCCTTTGAAGAGTAGTGGGATAATGAAAATAAACTGAGAGTACAGCTAGACCAGAAAGGCAAATAATTTTCCAAACAGGACTCCAGGCCCTGCTATAATAAACACTTTATAAAGTTTTGTGAAATAGAATATCAAAAGTTTTGCTTTGTTCACCTAGCTGGGTCCACCCTTTCACAACACTTGTCAAGCAGTGTTGCAGGTGAATAATGACAATGAGAGAATCCTTTTCATTCAGTAGGAAATATCTCTATTCTGTGATCTCTATGTTCTTTATGTATTGAGAGAGTTTTGATACAGGTAAAAAATAATAGACCAAGGTGTTGAGAGTACCTAGTGAACCCAGCAAGTACCCACTGAACTAAACTGCCCTCCCAGTCTTTGGCGACTAGTCGCCAGCAGGAGCAAGGGAGGAGCAACCAGCTTGTGTAGCGGGTGAGTCCCACCCACACTGTGCTGCAGCAGCGGGTGTGGTAGCTTGTGTAGCAGGGTGCAAAGAGCACTTGTCGCTTGTCAGCCCCTCTAACTTATTGCCAGCATCCCAGACTGCTGACGACCATGGTCGCCTCCAGGAGGAGAGCTTGTCTCAAACAGACTGTGGCTACGCAGACTGAGGAGGTTCTGTCCTGAACAGTGGCTGTTCAGGTCTCCAGCTGCAGGGGGTGCCAGAGCCTGCTGCTGCCGGGGGAGGGAGGCCGGCTCTCCACCTGTGTGAGGTGTGAGCAGGTGCAAGATCTGCTTGACATGGCTGTGAAACTTAAGGAGGAGGTTGAGACGCTGAAGACCATCAGGGAGTGTGAAAGGGAGATCGACTGGTGGAGTAACACCCTGACGTGCCAGTCGGAAAGGTCCCAGGGAGGTACCCCCCAAAAGGAGATGGACCTCCTGCCCTCTCGGACAGAGGCGGAAGTCCTGAGACGGCCCCACCCTTGTTGCTGTCGGGCAGAGGTAGGGGACCTAAAAGACGATGAGGGTTGGAAGTGTATTCCGCTTTGGCGTCACGGGCAGCCCCCCTCCCTGCCTGCTTTGTCTCCCCAGGTGCCCCTCCATAATAGGTTTGAGGCCCCGGATCTTGAAGAAGAGGTAGGTGAGGAGGTGGTGCCAAGCCTGCCTACAAGATCACATAGGAAGAGGCGGTTGACTTCACAACTTAAGACTGACTCTGATAAGAAAGAAAGAAGGATGATTGTAATAGGAAATTCCCTTCTGAAAGGAACAGAGGGCCCAGTATGCAGGGTTGACCCTCATCTCAGGGAAGTTTGTAGTCTACCTGGAGCCTGGATCAAGAATATTGCTAGAGAGCTCCCCAAACTGGTGCACCCGACAGACTACTACCCACTGCTGGTCTTCCAGACAGATGGGGAGGAAGCTGCTTCCCATAATCTGAGGGGAATGAAGAACGATTTCAAGATCTTGGGAAGGATGGTGAAAGACTCAGGGGCTCAAATGGTCTTCTCTTCACTCCTTCCATCTTCAAGGGACGATGTGGGATGGAATAGGAAAATTCAGTCTCTTAATGGTTGGCTCCAAGACTGGTGCTACAGGCAGGGCTTTGGATTTTCTGATAATGGTTGTTTTATAAGACACCAGTCCGGACAGTGTCACGCGGGAAAGGTTTATCTCACAGGGGCAAAAGGATGCTGGGGCAGGAATTAGCTGGGCTCATTTGGAGAGCTTTAAACTAGGCTCGAAGGGGATGGGATTGTAGCTGGGCTTGTCCCAGTGGGTCAGCATTCTAAAACTGATGAGGACCAGGTGGCCTCCTATGCCCCTAGGGAGAAATTGGTGTGCTCTGCTCGCTCCCTGAAACGCCTGTACACCAAAGCGCGCAGCATGGAGAATAAGCAGGAGTTAGAATCCTATGTTCGGTCGGGAGATTATGATCTGGTGGCAATTACGGAAACATAGTGGGACAGTTCACATGACTGGAATGTGGTCATGGATGGCTATGCCCTTTTCAGGAAAGACAGGCCAGCCAGGCGTGGTGGTGGAGTTGCTCTCTATGTGAGAGAGCAACTACAATGTACTAAATTCTGCCCAGGAGTGGATGACGACCGAGTTGAGAGTGTATGGGTCAGGATCAAGGGGCAGGCTGGCAGGGGTGACACTGTTGTGGGCGTCTATTACAGGCCACCAGATCAGGCCGAGGAAGTTGATGAGGCCTTCTATGGGCAGTTGAGAGTGGCCTCACAGTCACAGGCCCTGGTTGTTGTGGGGGATTTTAACTTCCCTGATGTTTGCTGGAAGGACCATTCAGCCAGCCAGCCACAGTCCAGGAGATTCCTCCAGTGCATTGATGATAACTTCCTCATGCAGATGGTGGAGGAGCCGACTAGGAGAGGTGCACTGCTGGATCTCATCCGCACTAACAAGGAGGGTCTGGTCGAAGCAGTAAAGGTTGAGGGCTGCCTGGGTTGCAGTGACCACGAGATGATGGAGTTCAGCATCTTGGGTGGCAGGAACAGAATAACAAGTAGAATTGCAACCCTGGACTTTAGCAGGGCTAACTTTGGCCTTTTCAAGCAATTGCTGGGGGAAATCCCATGGGCAAGACTGCTTGAAGGAAAAGGGGCCCAAGATAAAGGGGCTGGATTGCATTCAGAGATTGCTTCTTCCACGCTCGGGATCAGAGCATCCCCACACGAAGAAAGTCAAGGAAGGGAGCCAGGAGGCCTGCGTGGTTGAATAGGGATCTGTTGGGTATGCTCAAGCAGAAGAGGAGAGTTTACAGGTCGTGGAAGCAGGGGCTGGCCGCTTGGGAAGAATATAAGGCTGCTGTTAGAGGATGTAGGAAGGCAGCTAGGATAGCCAAGGCCTCCTTAGAATTACAGCTGGCGAGAGGGGTCAAGGACAGCAAAAAGAACTTTTTCAAATACATAGCAGATAAAACTAACACCAGAGGCAATGTAGGCCCACTGATGAAAGGGGTGGGTGCCCTGGTGGCAGAAGATACAGAGAAGGCAGAATTACTGAATGCCTTCTTTGTCTCTGTCTACTCTGCTGGAGGCTGTCCTGGGGAGCCCTGTACCCCTGAGACCCCGGATGAAGCCAGGTCAATGGAGGAGTTTGCTTTAGTCGATGAGGACTGGGTTAGGGAGCAATTAAATAGTCTGGACATCCATAAATCCATGGGTCCAGATGGGATGCATCCGCGGGTGCTGAGGGAGCTGGCTGAAGTCATTGCTGGACCGCTCTCCATCATCTTTGCCAAGTCTTGGGAAACCGGGGAGGTGCCCGAGGACTGGAGGAAAGCAAATGTAACTCCAGTCTTCAAAAAGGGCGAGAAGGAGGACCCGGGTAATTATAGACCGGTCAGCCTCACCTCTGTCCCTGGGAAAGTAATGGAACAGCTTATCCTTGGTGCCATCTCAAGGCATATCAAGGATGAGGGTTATTAGGGGCAGTCAGCATGGCTTTACCAAGGGTAAGTCATGCTTGACCAACCTCATAGCCTTTTATGAGAATGTAACAAGGTGGATGGATCATGGCAGAGCGGTGGATGTGGTCTACCTTGACTTCAGTAAAGCCTTTGACACAGTCTCCCACAGCATCCTCACAGCTAAGTTGAGGAGGTGTGGTCTAGACAATAGAGTAGTGAGGTGGGTTGCAAACTGGCTTAAGGAGAGAAGCCAGAGAGTGGTAGTCAATGGTGCGGAGTCTAGTTGGAGGCCAGTATCTAGTGGAGTGCCTCAGGGGTCAGTACTGGGGCCAATATTATTCAATATATTCATTAACGATTTAGACGAGGGAATAGAGTGTACTATCAGCAAGTGTGCTGATGACACTAAGCTGGGAGGTGTGGCTGACACACCAGAAGGCTGTGCTGCCATCCAGCGGGACCTGGACAAGCTGGAGAGTTGGGCGGGGAATAACCTAATGAAATTTAACAAGGGAAAGTGTAGAGTCCTGCATCTGGGAAGGAACAACCCCAGGTTCCAGTATAGGTTGGGAAATTACATATTAGAGAGCAGTGTAGGGGAAAGGGACCCGGGGGTCCTGGTGGACAACAGGATGACCATGAGCCAGCACTGTGCCCTTGTGGCCAGGAAGGCCAATGGCATCCTGGGGTGTATTAGAAGGGGGGTGCTTAGTAGATCGAGAGAGGTCCTCCTTCCCCTCTACTCCGCCCTGGTGAGACCACATCTGGAATATTGTGTCCAGTTCTGGACCCCTCAGTTCCAGAAGGACGGGGAACTGCTGGAGAGGGTCCAGCATAGGGCAACGAAGATGATTAAGGGAGTGGAGCACCTCCCTTATGAAGAAAGGCTGAGGGAGCTGGGTCTCTTTAGTTTGGAGAAGAGGAGACTAAGGGGGGACCTCATTAATGTTTATAAATATATAAAGGGTGAGTGCCATGAGGATGGAGCCAGGCTCTTCTCGGTGGCAAACAATGATAGGACAAGGGGTAATGGGATCAAGCTGGAACACAAGAGGTTCTGCTTAAATTTGAGAAAAAACTTCTTCTCAGTGAGGGTGACAGAGCACTGGAACAGGCTGCCCAGGGAGGTTGTGGAGTCTCCTTCTCTGGAGACACTCAAAACCTGCCTGGACATGTTCCTGTGCGACCTCACCTAGGCATTCCTGCTCCAGCAGGGGTATTGGACTAGATGATCTTTTGAGGTCCCTTCCAATCCCAAACATACTGTGATACTGTGATACTGTGTCTCACTGGCTGGAGCATCAATACTTTGGATGCATGAGTTATTCTTAGGAAAGATCACATCAAACTACAGGTGAGTTGCTCTCCATTACAACTAATATTTCTCATGTCTCCATTTAAGCTTTATACAGACAATTTACTTTAAGACTGCATCACTTACATGCACCACCACCACCTGTCAGTAGAAAGATTGCGTTGCATAGACTGTGAGAAAATCTTGGTAAACGCTTACTGTTTAGTTATCTGCAATTCTACAGTCCATGTGAAATAACCCGAGATCCTCAAGAAAATTTGTGTAGGACCAAGTGAGGAATAAATAGGTCACCTAGAGAAGGCTGACTGGGAAAATGATTACACTTAATGTCTTCAGCAGTTAAATTTAAGAGCAATTTAACTGCAACTGACTGTAAATCTAACTGGTAATGGGCCATCCATTAAGAGTACAAGTAAGCCCCTTCAGTTGCTCAACATGAGCTTACGGGTTCAAGAATAGCTCTGATTTGAGTGCCTCTTGTACTGGTCTCCTGTCATCTCATCCTCAGTTCCCACTCAGCTTCTGACCAAGGGTCCTCTTGACAGATACGTTCTTGTCTTATTCTTTTCTTGATATTAGGCTGATCCTAACTGCAACTTTTACTTCTTTTCTTTAGTCCTTTCTAATTCCACGTCACTATACTATACACAGGTCACAAAATAATGCTTTAGTATATTGTGCATCTTTGAAGAGAGAAACTATAATAATAAAGGACACAGAACATGAATGCCTCTGTCTTTAAGATTTCTTTCTGATACAGTGTTTTGTACCACTCCATGTTTTGCAGGTCTTTCACTTAAATGGCATAGGCCCAGTCAGCGGAGAGTGTAGACTGTTATTTGAGCATTATAAGAGTATTATATGAGTATTATTTGAGCACAAAGTTGGTTTTCCAAGAAAGCAAAATTATCAGAAGAAAGACATTTAGTAACTGCTGACTGCAGATCATTGATATGGATGTTTTCTGATTCCTTTAAAAGTCAGCAAAAGGTAAGTGGTGTGAGGAAATAATCACTGTGCAAAATGGATGATAACACACTCCCATGGTGTTTCTCCTAACATTTTACCTAAGTTACTTTGAACATTCTTATGCTAACCAAGCATCTATAGGAAAGGGGATCCATACTTAAACAATGACATGGTTAAGCCAATAGAATAATATGTCCTTTGAATTAGCTTAAGTGTAGCTCATATTTAACTATAATACAAAATACCTTTCCATCTTGTTTGTGAGCAGTGAAACATACCTCTCCTCAATGTTGACATACTTCAGGTCACCAACATTTGAGAAAAGGTGGATAATACTGTAGTGTGGACACAGTGTCACCTGTCAGGTCTCTAAAAAAGTATTATTAAATTGACTCATTATTTGAGGGTATCTTTTAGAGAACAAGTGCAATGCTGCAGGAAGTTTTTCCTTTGTTTGATTAAACAGCTTTTTATCTAAGTGAGCCCTGTCCCATTTTGGCAATTTTTAAAGATGCCTTCATCCTTTCCACTAAAAAGGGGTAAGTATGCTCTTAAATTCTTCAAATAATTTCAAAATTCTCCCCTGTTATTAGGTTGTTTTGATATCTGAAGAGAGAAATAAAATTTTAAGTCACAGCAACTTGTATTACTTACAAATTCTAACATTGTTAATTAGGCCCTGTCTAAAGAAGGGGAAAAATTCTGGCATTCCCATATAGAATAGTAATACAGTCATTTTCTCATTGATTTAACCCTTTGTTATGGTAATTACATATTGGACAAGTCTCCCAGGGAATGTTGCTCACACTCTTTTTAACTGGACCTAACCTTGGGAACACTTATGCTTTTCAAGCTGGGTGGAATTCAACAGACTGCAGAGATATCTCTAATTCTAGCCTTTCTAGCATAGTGTTAGAAAGCAGACATTATATTTAATATTATTTCTTGTAATATTTCATGGTGTCATTTTAAAGGTAAATGGCACATTAAATGAAAAAATGTAAGCTTTGCATATATGCTCAGCTGTTAGGAAGTACAAAATAATTAGGGATATAAGCAAAGCAACACCTTGGTGCAGTTTCTCTCCCCACCTTCCTAAAGCTTCCCTGAGGGACTCTACCTATGTCTTCTGTTTCAAGGCCTCTCAACTCTTAACTCCACTGACCCACTCCAACTTCTGCTTTCTGCTTCTACAATGAAGCAACATGTGGCAACCTAGGATATTGAGTCTCACTCACAATTACAAAAAGCAAAGAACAAGCAAAGAAATGTCCACAGTTTCTGATACTTCAGATTTTTCTTGGGTTTTGTTGGGAATTTCAATATTCCAGCCTACAGTGTTGATAGAGAAGGGTGATCTGTTCAGCAGTACTGCCAGAAGAAACCATATTATTTTACGAGGCTTCCAACATTCATAGGTTCAAGAAGGGTCTGCTTTCATCTGCAGCATGCAATGTTTCATTCACCTGGAAATTTGTAAACATAAATACTAGTAACAAAACAGAAAGGAATTACATAAATTGCCAAATGTGTTCTCTACTCAGATGTGTTCATAGTCTTCATTTTCTTATTTACAACAGGAGTGAAGAACAGTTCATTGGATGTAGCCTACAGGATTACTCTGACTCTTGATTCTGAGATATTAAGAAACAGCTAAAATAGCATATGAACGCCAACACTAGTACCTCCTGCACTGAGCTTGTATTGCCAAGCACTCAGAGGCAGAAATAGTTATACTGAAACTGCTTAGTGCATGAGAGAATGCCATACTGGAACTCAGCTACCTGTGCAGGAAAGATGCATTGCCTTGTTTTGTGAAATGATTTGGGTTTTATGATTAGTAAGGGCTTTTTAATGTATCACTGTTTCCTCTACTCACATTATATTGGAACTTCAGAATTTCAGTTTACTGTGGACCACATTTTGGTTATAAGTAATTTCAGTCTAATTGGAAACTGTCAGCTGGTGGTTCATCTCTGAGAGTTAATGTCATCTCTAGTAATTATGGGGCTTATTTGCTTCACTAAATGAAAATGGGCAGTTCATATCTCACAGCTATTACTTCACCTCACTGCTAGCTCAAAGAGCATTGTTCTGTGATTTATACTGAAGCACACTTTATCAGTTTCCTTCACAACTGTTTTGTCTAATGACCTGTTAAAAAAGAAAGCTGGATGCCAAGTAGCCAATAGGCCTGTCCATGTATCCATGGTGTCATCTTACCTTCTAAATGGTTGTTCACAATTCTTTATGTGTAATTGCCAGTGAATGATGTGATATGGCATATCACCATATCTGCTACTTATCTCCAAAACAAGTCTGACTTGATAATACTTAAATATTATTTAATTTTATTTATTTCAATTAAAATAAATATCTAAAATATCTTAAAAAGTAATAATATTAAGTAAATTGCACTCTGCTGACTGAAAGTTTCTTATTACTATGATGTAACCCCAAGCACATGACAACATTGACACAATAGTAACCAGAATCAATATTAATTTTAAATTATTTTGCATAGCAATAGGAAATCCACTTCCTACAATTTCAGTAAAGTGCTGCCACAGAAATCCACACATCATACTAGATCTTAAATGTTTTTAGTCAAAACAACCATAGGTAATGTTTCAGCCATGAAAAACTGAAGTACACAGTGATTTGTCAAGACTGATGAAGCAGAACAGTGCCAGGAACAATCAGGATTTTTTTGAGTCTTTGCCTGGTTTTCTTACAGAAAAATATTAATTTCTATCAAATTATCATCTGAATTTCTACATAATTTAACCTCTGTAAGAGGTCTTATTTACCTCAAAGGTCCCTCTCTGTCTTCTGCATACATAAGCATCATTATGTAGGAATCAGATGTTTTTATACTCTACAATTAATTTTTGAACTTATACAGCTGTGTCTCACATACTTACAAACTGTAATTTGTCCACATATCTCTTTGCATCATAAAAAGAACTAAATTCAACTAGACTTTTATGTTCACACCCTTAGTAAGTTTGCAGATGACACCAAATTGGGTGAGAGTGTTGATCTGCTGAAGGGTAGGAAGGCCATACAGAGGGATCTGAATGGACTGGAGCAGTGGGCCCAGGCCAATTACATGAGGTTCAACAAAGCCAATTGCCAGGTCCTGCACTTGGGTCACAACAACCCTGTGCAATGCTACAGGCTTGGGGAAGAGTGACTGGAAAGCTGCCTGGCTGAAAAGGACCTGGAGGCATTGGTCAGCAGCAGACTGAACATGGGCCAGCAGTGTGGCCAAGAATGACAGCAGTAGAAATAGTGTGGCCATAAAGACTAGGGAAGGGATCATCCCCCTGTAGTTGGCACTGGTGAGGCTACACCTCAAATACTGTGTTCAGTTTTGGGCCTCTCACTGGGGATGAGGTGCTGGAGAGAGTACAGAGAAGGGCAACAAAGCTGGTGAAAGGTCTGGAGCACAAGTCTGATGAGGAGCACCTGAGGGAGCTGAGGCTGTTTAGCCTGGAGAAAAGGAGGATGAAGGGAGATTTTATCACTGTCTACAACTACCTGAAAGGAGGTTGTAGCACGGAGGGTGTTGATCTCTTCTCCCAAGTAATAAGGGGTAGGACAAGAGGAAACAGCCTCAAGTCATGACACAGGAGGTTTAGGATGGATATGAGGAAAAAATTGTTCACCAAAAGGGTTGTCAAGCACTGGAATAGGCTACCCTGGGAAGTGGTTGAGCTACCATCCCTGGAGGTGTTTAAATGACTTGTAGACATGGTGCTTAGTGACATGGTTTAGTGGTGGATTTGGTAGTGTTAGGTTAACAGTTGGACTCAATGATCTCAAGGGTCTTTTCCAACCTCAGTGATTCTGTGATTCTATGATGCCTCCAGTCTCAGTTACGCTTTTTCAGGGATACATACAATAATACTAAATAGCTTGCTCTTTCAATTACTCCACTGTATCCTTCCTTCATATACATATATTTGCTGTTAACACTACTAGTATGTTTTACGTATCCCCCCTCTGCCCTAATGGGTACACCTGCCTTGTAGAATTACTGGTTACTTTTGCTCCAGCTGTGGTTTTGGGCACATAAATGTGTTAGTAGGGTTTTAAGTATTCCCAAAATGTTCAGATGGAAAAAATCTTCAATTTTTCTCTTTCTTTCATGCAACACTGATGGTTTCTGTTTGGTTCCTTTCTTTACATATATGGAGTGCTTAACCCTTCTGTGCAGCCCTTTCCCGCACATACACACATTTCACAAAAGTACCATAGCTTGGTGAAAGACTACAACAGAAATAATTGTGTGAACATGAACAATTCTTAATTTGACAGGTTTTATGGAAACATTGTTGAATAAATGTTGTATTTGTATTAGAAGTGCAGAGTGGTACCCAAATAATTATTTTAATAACTTCTGAAAGAACTTTACAGCTGGTTAAATACATTCATGAACAATATATGAACACAAAACTATTTTGATCATATTTGCAGACCACTGAGAGAAATTGTGCCATTTGAATGTCCAGTTTGGAAGCTGAATGCCACATACAAATTAAAGTACTTTTCAATATTTGTAGTTTGCCATTTATTAATTCTTAATTAAATTAATCTTTAAAAGTGAGGCTGCTTCATATAGCAAAAACCCCGTATTTCCTCTACCACTGGTTACCCACACTTCTGCTGATATTTCAAAAAACAATTTGTGTGAACTTATATCATGTTCAGCATTAATTTACTACTTCTAAATAAAAAGGTGTCTAGATTCCTATGCTATATTAAATATTGTGGCGCCTGCCCTGATGCTCTGAAAGATAAACAGGTTACTTCTAGGTAGTGTGCATTCTTCTCACCTGATAAGCAGAAAGCAGCCTGATACTGTCTTTGTTAAGAACCTTATTATTTAAGCTTAAGTTATTGTTACATTATTTTTTAAAATGTGCAAACAGTCACAGTGGATGCCAACACAAACCCACAGGTACGGGATCTGGCTGCTAGAGTTCCAGGGGCCCGCGCCGGCGCCGGGTTGACTTGATGTCCTGCAGTGACATCTAGTGGGAGCTGGAACCACAGTCCCCTTCGGTTTGAATTGTAGCCTTGCAGTCCCTAGCGATGGAGGGGACACCAAAACATTGACACTTGGAAGATTTTCTTCCCCCGACTCACCCCCCAAAAAAAGGTTTTAAGCGCAGAAGTGTCAGTGGAGGAAGGCTATACTTGTTATCTTTGAGGTCTTTGGTGTCACTGCAGAAAAATAACAGAAAGGTTATTTATGCCAGGTTTAACAGACAGATGGTCACTCACCTCTCCTTTGAGATGTTTCTTTTCCATGTCACTTCCCTTGTTTGCTCTACCTAATATTATCTCTAAAAATAATCATTGGAAATAAAACATTTTTATGGTTATATTTAAGCAATAAATAATTATTTTAATAAGTTATTTATATAAATCACTTTTACTCTATATAAACAATGTCTAGGTCTAACTCTATCAATAAATTTAAAATCAAAGTGCAATCTAACTTACTTAAATCACATTCAAATCATTTTTATTGTTAACCAGCATCCCAGACTAGTTTGGCCAGGTTTGATAAAGTTCATAATGTGTGACTATGGATTTGTGTCCCATACTTTGCTACCCTCCAGAAGAAGATGGAAAATGAAAAGGCTTTTAAAATGCAATGAGGTAAACACATTTCCATCTCACACTAAGCACATTATTCATGTAGGGAAGAACCTTTATTTTGCTACATTTTCCTTCCACCCTCTCTCCACTCTTAACACAGTAAGCCAATTCCTCGGAGAAAATCTCTTTAAAACACACTAGGTACTGTAATGCAGAACAGGCCCATAGGAACATGAACACCTAAGCCTTTCCTTAGCTTAACAAAAGAAAGCCCGTTAGTGTCAGGCATCATCACGTCTGTAAAAAGTATTATAGCCAGTTACCTACGTAGCAATTTTCTAAAAATACATTACTCAGCCTCCTCTCAAATGCGTTCCTGAGTTTTGTACTATGCTCTCTGGAGATTTGTTTGTTATTCAGTATACTTGCAAAACAGCGTGTGTTAAATATGAAGAAACTGCCGTTTTGCTTCTGTAATATTGCGTTGGAAAATAAAAGGTTTTAATTCTTATGAACAGTTCTGTAACAGATATTTTTCTGTGACAGACGTTCTGTTGAGACTGCAGCAGAACTGGCTGAACACAGATGAATAACATACCTCAAAAATAGTCTAGGATTAAATTAATCTTTCTCAGTGTTCACTGTTTGGAAAATAGGAAATTTCTTAAAACCCAAATAACCTTCATCATCAAAATTCTTGAAATGTGATTCTAATTCACAGAATAGATAGGAATTCTGAAGACTTAAGCAGAGTCTCAGGAATCTTCACATAAGTTGACAATCTAATGACCTGGTGATTTTAATTTCATTAGAACACAGATAATATTTTAATCACAAGTGAAAAAGGAAGTGTACGGAAAACAGGAGAGAGAGGGAGAGGAGCATGACAATCACTCAAGAACAACTCTGGTCCTGTATCTCTTTTGTGAGATCTTTCCACACTATCTGAAACTGCAGAAAATTCACTCTGTAATGATGGGTCACATCTGTAATATGTTTTATCTACTTGGTTTTTGGGTCTGAATAGTGTCTGAGAAAAGGAACTTTATATCAAGTTATTTCTATTCATTATAATACATTTCAGAGTATTGGAATCATGCAATGGTGATGCAAATAGAAAGAGGTATTTCTTTGGCAATTTGGATTAAATAAATTAAAGAAAGAAAGCCAGGAATACTCTACTCTAATTTGGAAGAAAACAGAAAACCAGATTAATTTAAAGGTCAAGTATGTATACTAAATATATACCATTAAGATAAAACCTCTAGAAAATGCTTGTCAGTAATTTGGACAGATTCCCTGATTCTTTCTTGCCATTAAGGATGATCTAGAAAGATTATCTAAGAATGATGGAAATAATTTTGCTCAGGTTTGCATAGTCAGCTTATATATTTAAAGCTTTTTTTTTTTTCCTAATGCATAGCATATACTGATGCAAAATCAGAGCAACTTAAGAAACAGAAATGTACGCAGCACGTTTCTTTGGCATAGCATATACATAGGATTTTTCCTGAAACACATTTCTTTTTGTCGACTTCAGTTTAAATGCTCTCTTTTGATGGTATTTCCATCATTTCCTTTAGGAAATGATAGCATATCTTGGATATCATACCATTTGGATATCCATATCTATCCACAACCATATCCATATCCATATCTTGGATAGCATATCATTTTGTGAGGGAACTTTTTTCATGATCAAACTCAATGTCTTCTCTCTTCCTTTGGCTCATTAGCCTTAGGTAACTTTCCATGGATTTTATCACTCAGCTAGCAGTATTGTGGCCTACATACTATGGTTGTTCAAGTTAATATATTTCTGTTGACTAAACAAAGTATCAGCTCATGAGAAGAATCAGAGTCAGAAATACCTTTTGTGTCTTCTACTTACAGCAGTTAGAAATGTTGAGCGGTACAAACTTCTTGTGTTTCTCAGTAGTAAGGTACCATACTCTGGAGAAGGAGCACCTACCACCTGCTTGCCAGAAAACTGTCTGAAGGATTCAGGATGAAACTGGGGCAAACACTGTTTTCCACATACTCAATTTTGCTGCTGTATGGTGTCACAACCTCTCTCCAATGTAATGTTTGGGAGGAGCTACATCAGGCATATAGGGCCTCAAGTTACAAAGAATCTGCTTGTGTTTGTGTCATGGTGGTGCTGCTTGTGTTTGTGTCATGGCATTACTCATGGAGGCCAAAGGCCAAAGGCGTACTCGTGGTATGCCGAGTGTTAGAGTCAACAGAGACCAAAATGAAGAAAGGACAGAGGGAACCTCCATACTTCTGTGCAGGAGTTCAGTGATGCTCCAGAGAACATCCTGAAGAGACAAGGGCATACCAAACATCTCAGCTATTAGTCTGTTCCCCAAAATTAGTGAATCCAAGATAATTACCTCTGGAGGCATATATATATATATATGTGCGTGTATATATATATATATATATGCACATATGTGAACTTGCTCTGTAAATGCATAGCATGTTTGAGGCATCCTGGGTAAAATTTGGCACAAACATAGATTAACTTTTTGTGTACATGCTATAGACTTGATATATTCAGGATATATTCCAATCACTGTGGAAACATGAACTTTATGCATATATGCCCTGGCCATTCATTATATATATGGAAATCCAGTAGATCACAATCTAAATGGGCAAAGTTAAAGGTTAAAAACAGAAGTCTATTGCCAAAATTCTTATGACTGGCAGATTTTTTTCCTTCTTTTCTATTTACTCTTCATGAACCTGACTGGTTTTGTGTGCTTCTTGTCAAAGATTCATCTGGCATATTAGTTCTGTGAAGTGACTCTTAACATGAGCTTTCCCGCCTGGATCACAGAATCACAGAATCACGGAATGTTAGGGATCAGAAGGGACCTCAAAAGATCATCTAGTCCAATCCCCCCATTGGAGGAGGAACACCTAGATGATGGACGATTGCATCTCCAGCTTCAAGCTTTATCTTTCTGAATCATAACCACAATTTTACTAGCTGCTGCTTATCTTGCTATGTCTCCCATAGCAAAGCAATACTATTCATATTTTAAAAGGACATTTAAAATGACCCAGGTGTTTTAAACATATTTTACATAAAATTTATTTGCTTTACTGCTTAGCATACCATCGCTTTTATAAATATTTGGAAAGATGCGATGAAATATTTGATGAAGCAAGCTTTTATAAATAAGGCATTTTTACACAGCAAGGCTAAAGATTAGGTATATGAATTGACGATTAACATTTATGACTTCCACAGATTAAATAAAAATCTAAATGTCTTTTAAGATCTAAGCAATCATTTAGAAGTCTTAATAAAATGTGTCATCAGGCTCAAATTAGATTACATATAATAGGAAGCTACAGTTATGGTATTTTCCTTATATATCCAAAGAAGATATGAACAGAAGTGAAACAGCTGGAGAGAAAAATGAAATGTGTATTTTCTCTCGAGTGAGGGAATATATAAGAGGGTTCCATTTATCTATCTGTATTTCTATCACATAGCAATATTAGTGCCTCCAGAGATAAAGATGAAGCTTCTTTCCTGGGAGAAAGGAATATATTTTCAACCTCATAGACAGAATTTCCTTAGAAATATATGAAAACATTCATAATAATTAGATTTTCAGAAAGTATGTAAAGACTTGGAATATAATATCCCATTTTCAGTAGATTTAAAAACCACAAGAAACACAGTAATAATTTGGGTTTGGAACATTTTGAGACTAAAGGCAGAACTAATCAAGGCAGCAAAAGGAAATTTGCAAAGGTGCTTTTATTTCACATATATAGTTCAAGCTATTAATCCAGCAAAATGCTCATAATATATGTCTGAATAATCCCATTATGATCAGTTAAAGTATTCATGTGCCTAAAATTAAGCATATACCAACGAGTCATGGAACTTGACCTGTAATCCAATGTATCCCCAAACATTTAAAAAATGCAGCATCCATGAAAGTGCACCCATTCTGATGTCCATTTTCAGTTTATTTTCAATAGCATCTATGGCCACAGGCAATTCAGTATTCTTTTTGATTTACAAGACAGAAAAACACACCAATTCTGTATTAAGAAGCAATGTTGTTGATCTTAATGTGTACTTTTAAACAATTATAAATTTGTAGCACTAACAATTACACTGTTAAGAGAACCACAATGTATGTGTGTGTTTCTTCTCGCTTGTTTCTGATAGGGTTCTGCTACGGTGTTACAATTGTTTGGTTTGTTCTTTTCTGCACAGTTGCAGGGAGACAAAAGCCTTTATTCTCAGTACTAAGTACTAAGGAAAGAGAAATGGCATCCACAAATTTCACAAGTCTTACATGATATCTCTTGTTAATTTTTTTGCATGTTTTTCCTTTTAAAATAATAAGGCAGGAACATCCTACTTGGTTCATCTGACTGTAAAAAGTCAACAAACAAAATAAACTACTTAAAAGACATAAAATCGTGAAGTAGCATACAGTTAACAAATAAATGAGTGCACAGAGAAATGTTACCAGACTGGCATATGAGATTGTTTTGTCTGTTTCAAGTGTTGCAGAGAGTCACTGAGGGAACAGATACTAACTTAGCATTAGACACATTAAGGTGTCCTACTCCTTAAGAAATCAACCAGAAATAAAATTAAAATGCAGATCTTAGATGCCTTCACCATATTTTTAATGAGGATAAACTCCAGAAATTCTGTCATTCTCTAAGTGGCACAGATTTCTTGCTGTGCTGTCATGCCACCAAAGAAAGGAATGTGTAAGATTAGATTGTGAATCACAAAAGCTCTAGTTGACTGGGAGACCAATGAGGTTGTATGATTGTTGTCACATAGAAAATTGAATGTAATGTCAGTAATGTCCGTTCTTGCTATCATCTTGGATATTTCCTGACACACAGCTCTACTTGCAAATGCTTATAGAAATTAAAACATGCCCTTTCTGATGTAACTGAGAGCACTTTCTGGTTTTCCTGCTTGCTTAAACCTAAATGCCAAAGTAAACCCCTGTTAAATTAATACAGGAAGGAGAGCTACTGTTCAGACTCATTCTTATCACCTTCATCATTCTGACATAGTAAAGATGTCTTCCAAAAGCATTGGTCACCAATAATTTGTCACAAAATGCCCTGGTAGGTGCCATTGCCAGGTACAAGGTTACAGAAAACCTTTAAACACCCAATTAATATTTTTCTAGATGATTTTGCTCCCAAAGTCATGGCCCTAATATTATACCTTATTCTATCAGAGACAAGATCCACCCAAGCTCATCTCTGATTTCAAATACACAAACTTGAGTACCAGGATTTTTTTTTTCCCTTCTTCTGGAAGAAGAAGAATAAACCTCCTTTTATTAATGCACCTCTGATAGCCAGAAATACAGCTGAAAACTATCATATTCGCTAGTCACAAGCTTGTCTGCAAACAGGGAACTGTCAGGATCATGAATTACCTGTGACTCCCAGCTTGCCATACTCAGCCTCTTTCAGTATTGTCCTATGGCAATGAAACATTGAAATTAAAATGGAAACAGATAACCTGATCAGAAAAACATTGATCTATAAACCTGTAACTTAACACATTGAAACTGAAGGAATGAGCTGTCAGGAACAGAACTAAATGTGACACTTTGGAAGATACATCCCAGATCTTGGTCATGACCAAATCAAATGAGTAATGCACCACAGCTGTGTGCTGTTTGTGTAGTTTAACAAATAGTAAATTACTGAGGGAACAAAAATGATAAATTGGCCTACATTCATCTGGCCCTTTTCAACTGTGAAACTGATAGAGAAGACTCATGAATCTTGGGTTGATAACTTCTGAACACACCAAGAACTTTCCTGTGGTCCTAATCTTCTACAATGGGGGAGAGTGTGTTAGGGGTCCTAACACCTTATGGCTTTATATATGGATTGAAGGTCCTGCCTGGTAGGACATTGCTTCCTACACAACCTGCTGGGTACACCAACAGCCATCTATTGACAAGCATGCGGTAGACTGTAATAAGGTTAATCACAGGTTCATGTGTTTAATTTTCATGCTGGGTCTGCATTCCATGCATCTCAGACCTAGAGTTTTCTTTTAATATATTTTTACAAAAATTACATCATTTTTTCTGTTTTCTGACTAAATACCTCATATGAATTAAAAAAGACCAATAACTATTACATGACTGATAAAGAAGAATGATAATTAATTTATGGGAAGAGCTGGTGCCTATGTGCCCTGGGATGTGCCTGATTCTTACTCCTCTCCTTTGTTCTCTCACACAATTGATACCTTTCCTTCTAATGATGTACTGGAGGTCCCAAACCAGAGCTAGGTTTAAGTATTTAAGATTTGCCTAGAACACCAGTTTGCCTCAACAGGTTTCAGACTCAGCTTCTTTGGCTAAAGTAGCAAAACAGCCCATTGATCTCTGCCTTCTAACTGCACATTCAGATAATGTCAACATGACTGTTTCTCTGCCTCTGAAGCTGAAGTAATCATAAAACATCTCTTCTAGTCCTTTAATAGTAGAAAGATAAATCACTGTTCTTTCTGTTTCTCATCCTATCTCATAGCCTCAGATGTATAGTTTTGTCTTTAGTGTTAGAGAACAAAAACACTGCTGAGAAGTCTTGAGCTGTCTCTAAATCACTTCTGCCAACCTCTCTGAATTCTGTTCAGTATGTCCCCACTGACAGTAAGCGTATTTTTTAGAAGCATTACCAACCCCAGAGTAGGAAGATGAAACTGTGATGATGATGTGATGCATTTAAAATAAAATTCCTTTGCTCCTTCAGTCTTCCTAACTTCTTTCTTCTTTCCTAACTTTTCCTTTGATCACACAGGCAAGAGGAAATGTCTGGAAGTCTGAATTGCTCATCAGCACCGCCTCCAGTCACTGGGCTGCAGAAAGGTTGCTGCTGCATTACAGCTGCTCCTACCCACAGTAAACAAACCAGGGAACATAAAGAATTCAATCCTAGTCTCAAGGGACTAGTAGAAAACTGTTCTCACACTCTGGGTTGGTGCCACTCTGATGCTTGGTAACCAGCAAGTGAGCTCCTGCATCCCAAGAGAAAACCACACATCAGGCCTGCAGTTTCTGCAAGGAGTTAACAATCTCTTTCAGCATGTCATCTGATCCATTCCTATGCTCCCTGGCAGGGTCCTAGCCCAGCTTCTGTGTTGAGTCAGCTGAGTACCCTTCCTATGTGGTGACCTCCCATTTAGTGACACCTCTTAATACCTGTCTTCTTGTTGACATGGTCACTCCTACCTGATCTAAATCTGGACTGAATTCTTGGTCAGAAATTTTACTGTTGGCTTCTTTAAGACAAAAGATGGCCCAGGGTTCTCAGGGAAGTAGAGCTGAGGTAGCACGTCTAGGACACTTCAAGCTTTATGTCTTTGCCTGTGTCCAGCCAAACCCTGTAACTAACTACAAAGGGGCATAGGAATTATCCACTGGTCATAAAGTTTTCTGGACAAGGAGAAGAGACAACTCCATAATTTTTCCGTAAAGCATAGCTGAAAAAATAACCAGGAGAATAAAAAAGAAAAAAAAAAGCTCTTCTGGCTTTCTTTCTATCAGTTACAGCAGAATATACATATATGCCCTGAAATACAGAAAAGTCGAAACAAATAAAAGTGCACAATTCTTTTTCCTTTAACCGGTCGCCTATAAACTACAATTTTATTTTTAATCCTCCTCTGTTTAAACAGCAGACCTATTTTTATGTAGTACTTCTGTTGGCAATTTTCCTGCAAGTGCTTTGAATATGTTCATAATAAGAGTGTTAGTTTAGTGATTGCTGCACTAATGTGATGTAAGGAATGAAAAGAATGATTCATTTCTTATTCTAAAGCTTTAAATACAAATTAACACAAAAAAAAGCCCCACTAATCTTCTTTTGGGGGGATTTAGATGTTACAGTATTACACAGACTACTTAAAAGCAATAAAAGAAATAACCTTAGAAAATTAAGCAAAAAGAATTTTCAATTAGTTTCAGAAATGGCGACAAATGCATTTTGAAAGGAAAGAGTAAAATGCAACTTTGTTCAGTATAAATTGAAATTGCCTTTTGTGCTTAATATAGTTCGCTTATAATTAGCTGAAGATTTTGTTCTGGTTTGAAACAAAGTTCCATCTTGAGATTACTATGTACTGTGTACACAGAACTTTTATCAAGAAAGGCTGGTGCTGCAGGGTTTGCTTTGACAGCCTTTATCATAGCTTTATAGAAATGAAAAGTGAAAGAACACAGCTGGTTTGAACAATGGGGCATGTTCAACATTAGACCAAAACACATTAGATATTGAAAAATATTGCACATTGTATTTATAGCTACATAGAAGTTTTTGAAATTCATGCTGATGCTGCTCTAATCCAGCTTCTTAGAACAATCTGTCTCCTAATGATGGAATTAGATTTCACTTTGAGAAAGTGCTTTTTGAATCAGTGGCAGAGGGTCGGATTCAGAGCACTGATAGCAAAATAATGAATTTAAGCATATTCTAAAAACACTTTGTGGTGCAATTTGAAGGTCTCTCTCAGACTCTGAAATGACATTTGCAGTGCTCTTCTTGTCATTATGCCTTATTGTTTTGGAAAATGTCTTTATGAGAACTTCCTGGCATTCAGCCATGAGGTCCTTTGAATTATGCTTATAGTAAAAACATTGAGGATTAGATTCCCCAAATATACTGAAACAGTAGGTCCAACACCTAAGCACCACTGAAAGCTTCAGAAACCCCACTCATTGTTTCATCATCCTTGAATAATATAAATTTCATAAATTCTGCTGAACATACACAAGGTCATGTAAATCTTGAGGTCACCAATCAGTGTAACATCTAAACCTTTGTAAATAGATTAATCAATCGGGCATTTTTGTTTTGTTTTGAGACATGAAGCCCTTTTTTAGCTACTCAGAGCACACCACACAAAAGACAGGAGAAAAGAGATAGCATTCTTTTTCTTCTAGCAAGCTGCTGGTTGCAACCTTCACCAAATGTATGAGAAACTGAATATCTAATTTCACCTCTCCCAGTTTAAGAGGCAATTTCAACACAGATCTACCTTCTATGGAACCATTCTTAACATAATAAAAAGCAGAGAATGGCTCACAGAAGAAAACGGCTGTATGGCATTAAATGAGAAGCTTTGAAGGAGATCAGTGTATGTACTGATGTAGGCAATAGTCCATAAATCACTGAAGTCAGTGAAAGACTCAAATTTAAAATATTCTGGTCTTTATTTTATAAACCCCCTTGGTTTATGTATTTCTAAGACTGTAAGGCTGAAATAAAAACTAAGGACTACACCCTCGCCAGTGAGAAGGGCCATTTCCATTTTAGTATGATTTTGTCCCCTAAGCACTCTTGGACAATGGAAATGATGGAAGTGACAGATCTAGAAGATATTACAGCCTCAGAGAATAATACCATTTTATTTCTGTCCTCTGTGCTTCCCTTCCTTTTCAAGAACTTTTGCAAAGCTATTAACTCTAGTGTTTTGGGACTGCATTAGACCTGTGACAAGGAATTGCCACTATCATAACATTAATGGCAGTCTCAAAGGCTGGCATGCCCCAATAGAAAAACTTTTCTCAGGCCCCTGGAGGAAATTAAAAATGATAAGGAACAGGCTTTCAGCTGGTCAGTCAGAGAAACTTGCTACATTGTACTACCTTATGTGTAGATGTGTAGCATTCAGTACCGGAAAATCACAGATCAAGTTAAAGAGAAGAAGCCTTACAATATTTTATTTCTTATGTTCTAACTGCATAAAACATTAAAAACATTCCATTAGAAATGCTTTTGTTCTTGAAGGTGTGGTTCAGTTTGGTCATATGTGCTCCTAATGATTCTCCATCATCTTCAGTGGCAAGATGCGTGTCGCTAATGTCTGCAGAGGCAGCAAAACTCTCCTCCCACTGCACAAGGAGAGCTGATCTCTCCTGATGCCCCTACAGAAGTCTCCTGAGAACAGGTCCGAGCCCGTGACGCCCCGTGCACTGCGCCTGCTCCTGGCAAGGTGAATGCCAGCTGACCCAGGCCAGCAATACCCCAAACAGTTAAACAATGTGGATGATCGCACAACAGTGCGAGAACTGAAGCCCTGAACAGTTTAGTTAATTAGTATAGATTTAGCCATTGCTTACGTAAGAGATTATAGATAGGGCTGCTCCTGATTTACTATAGAACTGAAAGCATATTGATACCTAATGTGGAACGGGTTGCTCTTTATGATGTTTGGAAGAGATTGCAATCTGCTGCTGCAAAGTCAAACTCATTCCATATCGACTCTTTTGATCTCATTGTATGTGATCAAAAAAATCAGTGAAAATAAGTTTCAGTAAAAAATTGAGATAATACTCCTTTTTCAGTATTTTTGCTTATATTTGTAGTCAAGCTTTGAATCCATTATTGCAAGCTTGACAATAAACAACAGCTGAGAAGGAAATAACAAGATTGATATTTATAAATGCTATCAAATATCTTTGTCTACTCAGTGGTATACTGAATGTAATTTCAATATCAGAAGGTGATTCTATGTCATTAAGAATAAAATTATTGCTATTTGCTATAAGCAATGAATACATTCCATTGCTGGGCTGTGGAACACAATCTTCATGTGCTCTAGTTTGTTTCTCCTGATGTTAGCAACTGAGATGAACCGGCAGGCAGTCTGGTGATCCACTGTGAAAGTTCAGTCTCTTTACAAGTATGAGTATCAGAATTCTGCTGATACAATTGGCTTGACAAAGGATTTTTAATAATAAATTATTATATAAATATTTTAACCTATTTAACATTAGCGCCAGCACTTGTACTCAAGAAGTACAAATGCTGGGCGTAAAGTTATCTGATAGATTGTGGAGGCATAAATAATTGATATTTAAAACACTTCAGTGTTCAAATCAGAAATTGCTACTATTAAGATAGTCAGGATACAGCTTTGGTAACATGAAATAGTCAAACATGGCTTTTTTTTTTTTTTAATTCCATGTTAGTGGAATTACTGCACTAATGGTGGCATATGAAAGCCTGGAAAGCGTAAATCTCACACTTTCCATGACCATAATTACTAGATCACTTTGTAAATGGTGGGAAAATGTGTGATTTTGGTGTATACTAACTCAGATATGGGAAGTTGAGTATCAATAATAAAAAACACGAACAGGCATGAAAGCTGCATAGTGAGTATAGCCAATCTTCCTCGTTCATATCTACAATCAGTTCCCTTTCTGCAATTTGTGGCTGATCTGTGTTTCTAGAACTGCCTGGTAAAAATGGTAATTTGCTTATTCCATGCACTGTGTGGAGTTCATTTACTCTGTAACATGTTATTTCTGCACAGAGTAATATCTAGCTGTGTGAATGATATGATGCATCTTTCATTGCATTAGTTAATCATGTGTTATTAAAGTTCAGAAGGAGAAAATGTGTTTTCATTTCTGTTGCTTTTTGTTTTCTAAAGACCTGTTTTATCTTGGCAGAGACATGGTGAAGTGTGTCTAATAATAATACTTCAATTAGGTGTAGAATTTATGGATGCAAAATCAGAGCCCTAGACATCTTCAGGATTGACTTGGCAGTAACAGTGTTGTTGTTCTGCATAAGGATAATCACCTATTCACTGGATGTGGAAACAAAAGCATTTATTTTCTCAACTTTTTGTTGCATGTTTTTGTCTTAACTTGCTGCACAAAACATATAGTGTAATAAATTAGGCTGATGATAAAACTCCAAATGAATGTATGTTGCAAATAAATTATTATATGACCATTTTCTATCTTAGTCATATACATAATACATTGCATTGCTAGTCATATTCCTTAACTATTTTTTCTAGGTTAAGCATTTATGAAGATGAAAGCAAACCATGATGTGAAAATACAGTTAATGGCTCTAATATCAAGGTTCTGCTTAACAGAATACAAGAAATATAGATGCAACACATTGCTTGACATAAATCTCATGAAGGCAAGTGTAGCATTTTTATAATAATCTTGGTTGGATTGGGATTCTACCCAAAGTTCTGTCTCCCTACTTTGGAGATAACAGTTCATCTGAAATGTTTGGTGTCTGGATAATGAAAGTCTATCCTAATCAAGCAAAAAAAATTGGTTTTTGAAGTGTGACTGTGGTATAGAATACAGCAGCACAGTAATAGCAATTAAAAAGATTAACATGAGGAGAAATTGCAGCAACCTTTATTGTACATGAGAAAGCATTCCTACACATTTCCTATCACAGAAAAAGAGGGGTATATGAGTTCTTCCGGTTACCTAACAACTGTGTCTGCAAGTGTGGCTCATGATCCTGAATGTGAAGACATGTCCACCAACAAAGGTTGCAAAACATTGTTTTGATTCAGCATACTTGTCAGGTGTATGATAATGTTGTCATTTAATGATACAAGAGCATATGAACTTTGAAGTCGAAACATCAAAGAGTTACGAGTATACGCAAAAGATCTGAAATGCTACTGCATACATAATCTAACTCTCAAAATAGCATTATTTTTATGTAAAGTGTTTCATTATACAATTCACATGGGATTATGTGAAATACCAATTTACTGCAAATATAAACACAGAAGCATTATCATAGTACAAGTTTGCGATCTAAAGATTTTTTTAAATCAACGCTACAAATGAAACAAGAAATTTAAGAAGCTGACCCATGAATCATACTCCTTTATATTAAAATATTAGGTACACTAAGAACAATTTTACTGAAACAACTGTTATTACATTTTTCTGGAGATTTTTGAAATACGTAATATTTCAAAACAGATAACCACATATTGTTTGACACTTATGGGTATATAGAATTTACCACTATGAGATGATGCCATTGATCAGTTTGCTGAAAGAGCTGAATTATAATTTACATTACTGAATATTCAAGTCTACAAATGAAGTAAATAATACATTGCAAATGCATACCTGAACTCAATAAGCCGTGAACTTCTTGCTAATGTTCAATCTGTCAAACTTGAATGAATAAATAAATAAACAGATGAACTTTGAAGTGAGCTTTACTAAACTGAGACAGGAGGCCTACAATTCACTAAGCTACTGTGGTGAGTTGATGCTGTCTGGATGCCACCAAAGCCACCCCATCACTCCCCTCCTGAGCTGGACATGGGAAAGAAAATATAACAGAAGGTTCCTAAGTTGAGATAATGGCCATGAGGGATCATTCAGCAATTACCATAATGAGCAAAACAGACTTGACTTGGGGAAATCAGTTTAATACATTTCCAATCAAATCAGAGCAGTGTGATGAGAAATAAAACCAAATCTTAAAATACCTTTTCCCCGCCGGCCCTTCTTCCCAGGCTCAGCTTCACTCCCGATTTTCTCTACCTGCTCCTCCTGAGTGGCACAGGGCCTGGGGAATGGGTTTTGCAGTTGATTCATCACACGTTTTTTCTGCCACTCTTTCCTCCTCGGTGGGAGGACTCCTCACACTCTTACATTGCTCCAGCATGAGAGTCACTCCCAGAGGAAACAGTTCTTCATTAACTTCGCCAACATGGGTCCTTCCTGTGGGCTGCAGTTCTTCACAAACTGCTCCAGCATGGGTCCCTTCCATGGGGTGTCGTCCTTCAGGAACAAACTGCTCCAGTGTGGGTTCCCCACAGGGTCACAGGTCCTGCCAGGAGCCTGCTCCAGCACAGGCTTTCCATGGGGCCACAGCCTCCTTTTGACATCCACCTGATCCAACATGGGGTTCTCCCTGGGCTGCAGGTGTCTCTCTGCTCCACTGTGAACCTCCACAGGCTGCAGATGAGAGTCTGCCTCACCAAGGTCTTCATCATGGGCTACAGGGGAATCTCTGCTTCAGCACCTGAAGCATTTCTTCCTTCTTCACCAACCTTGGTGTCTGCAGAGTTTTTTTTCCCACGTATTCTCACTTCTCTCTCTGGCTGGAGTTGCACAGGTTTTTTTTTCCCATTGTTAACTATGTGATCGCAGAGGCACTGCCACCATTGTTGATGGACTTGACCTTGGTCAGTGGCGGGTCTGTCTTGGAGTCAGCTGACATTGGCTCTGTTGCACATAGGGGAAGCTTCTAGTAGTTTGTCACAAAAGCCAACTCTGTTGCCCCCCCAGCTACCAAAACCTTGCCATGCAAACCCAGTACAGGTACACATCCAAGACATGTCCTGCTGGGGTTGGACTAGTATGTCTGGCCATCTGGAGCAGTATTGTGTCTCCAACAACAGCAATAGGAGGTGATATTTAGTGAAAGTAAGTGAGCCTGGCCAATTTCTGCTGTCCATCCCCTTCCTGCCCCCCAGCATCCACAGTTGTTTTAGGGGTGCTAGAGGGTACATCCCTCCCTGCTTGCATTAGCATTTGTTTATGGAGCTTTGTCTGTGAATTTACTTAATTCTTTTTTGGACTAGACTTTTGTGCTTAGAAAAGATCTAAGTTGTCCTCAAGGAGTCACTTCACATTTACACTAAGTTCCTCAGTTGACCTTAATTTCTGTTAGTAGAAAGAACAAAGAGAAAAGCAGTCACCTAACACAGCCAAGTCAAGACCAATTATTGAGTAACTTGGCAAATAAATTATTAGATCGTACCTGAAAACAAATAGAAAACCAGTGCACTTAACACATCAGCAAAGGTGTGTGTTGCCACATCAGTAGGCACTAAATGTGTACTGATGGAGAAATGAGAGGATGCTAGACTGTTACACTTCGCAATCTATGAAGGAAGTTGTAGGAGTATACAGACACTAAGGACTATATGCAACCTTATACTAAATACTCATTAAAAAATGCTTGAGTGCTTATGCACAGAAATTAAAACAACAACAACAACGTTATTATCTCCTTGAGTAAATATACTGAATGTGAAAGTCAGTTTAATGAAAAACATTAGTATAGATGACAAAGTGGGTAGGTTAAAAATGCAAGCTAAATTTATTCCACATCTCACAGTTTCAGTTTTGAAAATTGTGCTGCTTAGCAAAACAAACTGGTATAATCAATAAATACCTTCCAGTTAGCTGTAGAAAAGTGCTGATGAATGTAGAGGTTGTTTAAATATGTTTTTATTTTCTCTGTGGCATCTGTTAGATATGACTTTAAGGAAGAGCATACGTGTGTGAAAGAGACTAAGATCCTTTTCTGCTGTTGGAACAGAGCCTGTTTTTCCATAATTTTGTGTCAACTGTCTTCAGGAAAGCAAAACTATTAAATTAACTTGAAATAGTAAAATTAATGTTGATTCTGCCATCAGCACTTGATGTAGAACTAGCTAATTTCCAGTTTGAGGTATGCTGGTATGCCTGTAATGCTAAGAGTTTTGAAGGTGGTTAGTTGTCATGTTTTTGTAAACATTGCATAAGTTGATGTCTTTGTTAATAATGTATATTTATATTATCTATATAATGATATATGTTATTTTGTTACAGTGTGTACACTATATTTATATATTGGTAATACTAAACCAAGACTTACTCATGAGCATTAGGAAAATGTTTCCTACATTTATAATTTTTCCATAAAACATATGAGGTAGAAAAAACATGTTCAATTAATGAGTCAGGTCTGCACAGGAGCAATTTTGTACAAGTGATTTGGTGAAAGCAAGACATCTGCTGTTTCACCATAAGAATACCAAATGCAGTAAAGACTTATAACAGCAAATGATAAGAAAAGTTGTGATCCTAGTTCATAATTTTTTACCATTTCTTTTCATTCTCTAAGAGATTAATCTTACAACAGCTTTGTGGGATAGGAAGACAAATTAGTATTAACATACAACCTTAAATGTACATGTCAATATGATGTAGGACAAAGCTGGATTCAGAAATTAAAACTCATTATGACTTTAGATAAAAATGATTGGGTACTTTCACAGAACATTTCATCCCATTACTTGAACAGGATTGCTTCACCATCTTTAAAATATTGTGAGCTATTCATTTTCAGAGAACACATTAAGAAAAAAGTATTTTTAACCTTTTTGCTTATGTTTGTTATTCTCCTAGAAACTGTAATCGTACAGTCTTGCATTTTCTGTTCCTGTGATTTCTTTTCACTTTTGCAGCACAATCTTTATGTAGACAAAACCTCCCTAAAGTCTACATTAAATCACTCAATTACTAATTACAGAATAAGCTTTATGGTATTTAAAATATATCTCTTTGGTTTAATTCTGTGAGGCTCACTGGTAAAACACACATAAAAAACCACTTTGTAAAGAATTGTATGACGTATTTCTTAATTTCTTTCTCTTCTGCCTTTTTTTCACTTTGCTGATAAAAATAATGAAATCCAACTTTGCAAATTGTAATAGTTTGTTTGCCAATCATAATTCATTTTTCCCAGTTCTAATGTATCTTGTACTAGTTGCGAAAGCATCAGATGGATGGCCTTGAAATATGACCTTTTCCATGACCGAAGATGGGCGGTAGTGGTAAGGGGGGGAATTTGAAATTATCCACCTTCTCTTACAAGTGTTAAATTGCAATGCATTGACAAACAGTGCTTTAAAGAACAAGCTCACAGCCTTTGATTCTTGGCAATCTGTTGTTTATAAGACCATTGAATTTTGCTTAAAGCCCTCAAAAATGAAATAGAGAAACTGACCAATGTATTGCATAACAGATTCTTGGATAAGTAGTACTGCCCATATGTGTCTGAAAGTTCAGAACCTGTGGAAAAGATACTGGAAGAAAACTGTACAGATTATTTCAGTGTTGGTTTTTCCATGCAAAATGTCTTGGCTATCTATCTATCTCCAAAACTTCATAGTTTATTAGTGGCAAATTAGAGCACATACAGAACTGGAAATGTTTTGGGTTTGTTTTTGTTTGTTTGTTTGTTTTCTATTAAATATCAGAAAGTCTTTCCTGAAAACAACAGCATGTCTGTTATTAGCTGTCCTTTGTACCACTGAAATTTGTTGTATTAAAGGATTAAGCAGCATTTATGGCCTTGGTTCACCTTTCTACAGTAGATTTTCAGACTAACATCAATTTACCCTAACATGGAGTCCTCCTGCAAAAAGAACTAAGGCTGTCTTTTTACATGTGTGTCCAGCCCCACAGAACATGTTCATTCTCTCTACAGAAAGGCTGAGATGTATGATTATTCTATAGGCTAGAATGTATAGGACATTTTTATTAGGTACTGTTAATAATAAACCATTAGTATAATGGAGAGATACTTAATCTTCAAAAGTTCTCAAACTTTTTAAAGTCAGTTGAGAAAATTTGTTGTTTGGGTATTTTCTTGTCTGTAGACAATTTTGTACCTAATATCACAAAGGTTATACAATATCGCTAATCCCATTAGTAGCCTGGATGGTGTTTACAGAGGTATTTTTAACAAACCCAAAGTAATAAGCAAGGGATAGTGAATGCCAAGTCTGTGTATATTTTGGGTTAAGGAGAGCTGGGTAAATTGTCCTCACTTCTCACCCGAGGTTTTTCATTTGTTTGGGATTTTTTGGTGTTTGTTTTTATTGTTGTTATTGTTTTCTGTTTGGTTTCTTTTGTTTGTTTGTTTTAATGCCTAGGTTCTTTTTTTAGTGTATGTACATTAGAGATAGGGTCAAGTCGGGGAGACTTTAGGGGAGGAAGTAATCGTCTGTATAATCCTTGTTATTATATTGAAAGTGATAGTTGAGGGCTAGGAGCTGAAACAATATTTTATGAAAGTATCATGTTGAAGTTTTTGCAGGTTTCAAAATATTTAAATATGTAAATTTCAATGAAGAGACTTCAGATTTTTTGATAGCCTAATGATTTTAAGCATCTCATTTTTAGTCAAACACTGACAAAAGATGTTCAGATTGCAGTGAGATGGTTTCTATGGTTACAGTTGTTTCCTAGCATTTTAGTGACATCTTTTGTGAGCATTGGCTGCTTCACTTATTTGTCACTAATGTATGTGTAGAACTATAGTTAATAGCCTTGGGCGGACAATTTTTTTTTCTCTGAATGGTGGCATTGTTTTTTAGCAGCATTTTTCAATAAGGTGACAATGCACTAGAATACTAATGGTATGTATGGTATTTTAAGATGTCAAGTTTTCAATAAAATGGTAATGAAAATTTTGCATTTCATTTAATAGCTAAATATTCATGAATATTTCACAGTGTGATCAAGTGAGCAAAAAAATAAAGAAACTGTATAAAGTGAAATACTAAACATAATAAATTTAACTTCTTTTTATAGAATCTATTTAAGGCTCTTTAATAAGTAGCTCTTTATAGATTATACCAGTTGTAATAAAGGTACATAAGACCAAGACTTTAAATTAATTTAAAATATTTTGATATATCTTGTTTATATTGTAGTGTGAATGAAACATACGTTTTGAATAATATACTACATGTGCAGAACTGTTATAACCAAAGACTGAGCACTTATGTGTAATAAATGAGGGTAAACAATTATATATTCAGATGCAAAGACTACTCTAAGTTAGAGACTATTTTGTTAAAAATATTTGGATTTATTTGAATTTATGTAATGACAGTGTTAAAGTGTGAATTTTGAACAGCTAAGAAGAAATGGGTGCAGCATTATAATTTGTAGAGCACAGTGCTATCAGTTCCTCAGCATATTAAGAGTTCTTTTTCTATGTTAGATGGTAGGAATTCTGCTGTTGTCTTTAACAGAAGCAGAATTAGATTATCAGGTGAGTTAATTCCCTATATATTGCCAGTGCCAGTAACCATAGGTACAGTGTTTTGTCATGATTTTCCCCTTTAGCCTGTACTTAAAAACCACTCTTTTGCTAAAAGGTAGCCGCTATATGCTGGGCATTTTTTTTCAGCCAAGTCAGTATTTTAAATGTAGATTTTTAAAATGCATTATTCAGCAGTAACGCAGTAAAGGAATACTGGACTAAAGGTTGTTTCTCCTCTGCATGTGAGGGAGCTACCTATGGATTCAGTTCCAAATCATGAGAACATATAGCATCAACTCTGTCAGTGTTGTATGATTGCAAGGCATATTTTTTCTATAATTTCTTTTTTTTTTTTTTTTAAAGGTTGGTGTGCTCTTTCAAGTTATCCATTCTACATATCTTTCCCTGCAAAAACAGTACAAGTAAGTATACATACAGACATGCTTCAAATATAGGCATTCTCTAGAGCAGTGGAATGTATAGTCAGTTTGCTCCATTACCAACCTGTTGGGTTGAATTCAAGACCTACAGCAAAACACATGAAGTAAATGGCTAGAACAACTTAAACAAAATAAAAGCAGGGCACAGATGACCTATAGCATAACATCTGAATGAAGCAGTCATTGATGCCAGCCAGCACAGGTTCATGATGGGAAAGTCCTGCTTAACAAACTTAGATTCTTTCTATGACAAGGTTACCCATTTAGTTGACCAAGAGAAACCTGTCGATGTGATCTTTTTGGATTTCGGTAAAACCTTTGATACTGTCTCTCACAGTATCCTCCTGGACAAGATGTCCAGCATACAGCTGGATAAACACACAACTCAATGAGTGAGCAATTGGCTGATGGGCCAGGCTCAAAGGGTTCTAGTAAATTTGGTTATGTCGGGCTGGCAGCCAGTCACTAGCAGGGTCCCACAGGAATCCATCTTAGGGTCGACACTCTTCAATGTCTTTATAAATGACTCAGACACAGGACTTGAGGGAATACTAAGTTCACTGATGACACAAAATTGGGAGGAGCTGTCGACACTGTTGAGGGCAGAGAAGCCCTGCAGAGGGATCTGGACAAACTGGAGAACTGGGCAATCACCAACCACATGAGGTTCAATAAGGGCACATGCCGAATTTTGCACCTGGGACACGGCAAACCTGGCTGTACATACAGACTGGGGGATGAGATGCTGGAGAGCAGGTCCACGGAGAGGGGCCTGGGAAAGTTGAACATGAGCCAACAGCACGCCCCGGCAGCCAAGAGGGCCATGCGTGCCCTGGGGTGCATCCAGGACAGCATTGCCAGCCGGGAGAGGGAGGTGATTGTCCCGCTCTGCTCTGCACCGTTGTGGCCTCTCCTGGAGCACTGTGTGCAGTTCTGGGTGCCACAGGATAAAAAGAATATAAAGCTACTGGAGTGTCCAGAAAAGAGCTACAAGGTTGGTGAAGGATTTAGAGCAGAAGCCGTATGAGGTACAACTAAAGTCACTTGGTTCATTCAGCCTGGAGGAGACTGAGGGAGACCTCATCACAGCTACAGTTTCCTCAAAAGGGGAGAAGGAAAGGTAGGCACTGATCTCTTCTCTTTGGTGACAAATGACAGAACTCGAGGGAATGTCAGGAAGATGTGCCGGGGGAGGTTTAGGTTGGACATTAGGAAAAGGTTCTTCACCCAGAGGGTGGTGGAGCACTGGAACAGGCTCCCCAGGGAGGCAGTCACAGCCACAAGCCTGACGGTATTGAAAAAGTGATTGGACAGTGCCCTCAGACACACAGTATGAACTGTGGGGTTGGCACATGAAGGGACACGAGTTGGACTCGATGATACTTACGGGTCCCTTCCATCTCAGGACATTCTATGATTCTACATATAGACGCAGGTGATAGAGTACTGTGCATTCTCTGTGTAGGGAAGCACTAATGCCATGAAGAAGTCAACCATCCCTGTGTAGGGCTTCCAATATCATGTCCATAACATAGTTAAGGCAGCTAAAGGGCTACAAAAAGCCAAAAGCCTCTGGTTACCTGGCGATTACTTCTGACCAAACTGTTTGCTCTAAGCTACCCTCCAGTATCATCATTATACGCAGCTGAACTGAATACTTTACACAGATATGGTCTGTGAACACAATGAAAAAAACCCAGCATTTTAACATGATTTTATTTTGGTTTTAATATGCCTGAATAAAGACATGGATAGAAAAATCAAACCTTTAATCTAATTTAGATCCTGGCTTCCTTCCTGACCTTTATGAAATTGTTAAATTTTTAATCTTACAGGTTTTTCTGCGTATTTGTTTAGTCTCTTTTTCCTGTCTCTTTTTAGGGAACTGTTATTTATTAAGATAGCTAATTGACTGAGACCTTGATTTGAGTGGTAGAATTATCCAAAGGTCTCTTGCTAATTTGCTCCTAATAGCAACTATTTCATATTTAGCAGTAAGACAATTAGATCATGTTCCTATCAAACATGTCTACTTGAGTGACTCAGAAATTCTAAACAGAGGAATCAAATTCAGTACTTAAGATAGGACTGGCTATATATGTCTTCTTCCTTATGATTTATGCATCAGTATACCAGCTTAAGTCACAGCAGTGGCTTATGCCAATTTAAAAGGAGGGCTAACGTATTGGGGTTTTGTTATGTAATCCTCATCTGATAACTACACCTTCTAATTTCTAAAAAAAATGGAGTAAGAATGTCTCTTAATCATTATACACACAAGAGAAGAAAGCTCCCTTCCTGCATGCTGTAAAAAGTCAGATCTTCATGATTTACACTCTAATACTGCATGTATGAGTGTCATTTTGATTTTCTGTTTTGCATACCAAAGGAACTGACTAAACACCATAGAATAAATACCCAAAAAACCCTGGACTTCACAGTATTATTGGATCACTGATTGTGGATTTGATACACATTTCTCATTAACCTCTTCATTCAAAGATCATTTTGATTTTCCAACAAGCTCTCTTCATAAGTTTTGTCTTGGACTGGAAGTATGATGCTCCATTATTCTTGAAACAGGTCAGTTCACTTTTAACTACTCAGTACCTTGGATACTGAGAGGCATAGGAGGAAACTTAAAATCTAGGAATGAATGTAATGTAACTGGAATGGTAGTACATTGTGCTTGCATATAAAATTTATGCACTATCACTGGTAGAAGCTTAACTATAATCTGTCAACTGTGTCACTAAAGTTATTTTAAAAGAAAAAGGTTTGACTTTTAAGAGTAATTTTAAAAGTGTATAAACCTAAAATGAAAAATCTACCTCCCAGCAGAGGCAGCACTCTTGGCTTTTTCACATATAACACAGCAAGTGCTGTAATAAGATGTAAGTTTCTACCTGCAGTTCAAAGCATCTTAGAAAACAAGATATAATGGCCCATTATTGTATTGAGCATACCGCATTGTATCACTGAGCACAAAAGTAGTATTAGGTTTTTGAATGTGTAATCATTCAGCAAGAGCCATGTTGCCAAAATGTCCCTGCAAGAATTTCCTCTGTAGAAGGATATGCATATTGATGAAGTCTATGCTGACAATATATTATTTGTGGACCTGAGAATAAATTTAAACAAGTATATAACCTTTTATTTTCTACAGTGCTGGAAGTTATCTCAGTTATTTTTCTATTGCAACAGTAGTTCATAGGATATCCAGGTTGCCACTCCCAACTTTAAAAAATGTTGAGTATGAGCAGAGGTACACTGTCTTGAAATGAATTTTTTATTTAATGTCTCGAAGCACAGCCTGACCCTAAGCTGGTGCACTTTGCATGTTCTGTAGACATAGCCTGCCACATGCCACAACACAACTCTTCTTTAAGGTGTATTTCTTCAAGGTATTCTTCCTGGGAATACAGTAAAAGTTTAAGTGTATTTAAACTGAAGACAAGCTTCTGTTAAAATTGAAGAACGTTGCCTCCTCCAGGCTGGTCTTTGGAGAGAGAGAAATTGTTCTTGAGAATTTATATTAAAGCTTCACATGAGACAAAGTTTTTGTCTCTGGGAAGATCAGCCAGCTGCTGCCAGTGGTATGTGGTGGTTCCCAAAGATCAGTGAATCCTGGAACTGCTGAAGCTGCATTTTTTAAGGACTCTAAAAAACAGGGCTTCTTTGCTGTCCATTTTCTATGTCTTCAGAGGTGTATCTTAGGTGCCACCACAAGAGAGGCTGGCCTCACCAGCCAGGGCCCAGCCCCACAGTACTGGAGCGGGGCAAATGGGGCAGAACCACAAGGGCAGGCAGAGTCCAGATTATCAGATGAACATGCACTGGCAAGGCAGGCCAAAGGTCAAGCCAGAAAGCCAAGCCATAAATCAGGATCAAGGCTGGTGAGGGCACCTTCATGCAGACACAGCCCAGCATTACCAGGGCAGGCCCAGCAGCCCACAACACACCCAAGCAAGGAGGCAGGACACAGGCCTGAGCTTCAGCAGAGCCACTGGGCTCATGGACAGAGGCCCCAGGTGAGTCTGGTCAGGGGCATTAGGGCCAACCACAGGGCACTTGGGGCCCTGGCAGAGGCTTCTCCTCTTCTTATCTGTACTGGGTGAGCATTCAGAAGGGTGTCGTGTCACATGCTGGTCCCTATGTACAACGAGAATTCAGACAGCTGTTTTTAGGATAGTCTAAATAACCCTCAAAATTACACATGCCCTCAGTAGAAAAAAGGAAATCTGATGCACTCAGTATCAGATTGAACATTTGGATGGTCTACATAGTTGAATTCCCACGTGCTCCATGTCACAAAATGCCTTGCAACCCCAGCAATAGTATCACAGTAATACCAGTCACAGCAGTATCAAGCATAAATGCTAAGCTATAAAAAATAAAGTAAAAAGTATATTTAAAATGTCTTCCAAAATATTTTTGTTCCATACTTTTATTCACAGTACCTGAACTTTTGTCCTAGAATAGGTTTACAAATCTGTATTTCTTTATACATACTGGCTTTTATAAGAACAACACTAGCTCTTTTTATCTGAAGCAGTGCCCTTTCTTAATCAGCGACACTATATTGTATTTTATAAATGTTTAGTGACAATAGCTATTGTACTACTGAAGCCGCTGGAAGACAGCCTCTAAAATTTTTTAAAATGCAAGTGATAACTGACATTATGGTCAGTGCTTAAAAAAGATTGGGGATTAGTAAAAAATATATTGGAATGAACTATAGAAAATCATGAAACCTTTCTAGGAAGTTGCCTTTCTCAAATGTGCTGCAAGTCTTACTTCTGCCAAGGATTATTTTTACAAGACAGCTCTCTACTAATGGAGAGGCCCTCCATGATGCTGTGTCTGCCACTGACTGCTAAAGAGTTTGGTTTTTTTTTCCTATTCACTATTCATACTAGATTTTGAGCTGGTTTTGTGCCCATGAAACTGAAGACTAACAGTCTCTGAAGCCAAGCATAGTCTCTTTGTTGGGTAGAAATAAAGCCTACAGGAGAGGATGGATGTGCTCAGCGTCCCAGCAAGTGGCTTGAGATGGAAGGGATATTGGCAGGATTCAGACTGAAATTATTACAAAGCATGAATGCCACGTGTGCAACTGCTGCCTGGCTGTTTCTGTGCTTCTCTCCTTTTGTTAAAAAGTGCTATCTTAAAAAAAAAAAGTAATAACCTTGATCTTGTGCCATTGCTATCTGAAAATTGCAGGGTCTTATAGATCCTTGAATGAAGGATCAAGGGGGAAAATGATTGTTCTGCCAAACATGGAGCTTTTGTAGTGACAGTATTGTGTATTACTTCCACAGAATAAGCCTCCCATTTAGCTTAGCTTGTAAACTAGCCTTACCCAGAAGTTTGGTGACATGCTGTCTCCTTCCCAAAACAATCTGAGAGAACTATTAGCAATGGTTATTATCCAGGTCTGGCAGTTATTAATAGTAGATTGGCATATATTCAGTTTTATTCATTTGGGTTGTTCTAAGACCAAGCTATATGGGATTTCCTTTAGGTTAGATAATCACATTATATTTTGTGATATTAAACTGAAGAACAGCACTATCTCGAGCCAGTTGCAGGCAAGCTCTCCCAATGCTGCCAATATTTCGCAATCCCAGTTGTGCTATCCCCTTTAGTCAGTCCTGCATTTGTCAACAAGAAATCATGCCAGCTGAGTAGTGGTTTTGCCATACGAACAGTTGTACATTAGTATGAGATAATTTCCAGCTTAGAAAGAGTTTGAATCTAGTTTCAAAAATGAAAAGCTGGTGCTTACATGATTATCTCTTGTTCCCCTTTTGTGAAATAACGTTGGGCTCTTCTACCTCAGCCTTCATTATTCTCAGTGTCATATGCCACTGTTTTTGTTAAATAAGAATAAGACCATTACAAGCATTACAAGTTAATCTCAGAACCATGAAATCTAAATTAAATTCTTGACTCTGCCGGAAATGTTGTAGCAGTGGTACAGACGAGTCATGAAAATATCTTAGTAAACATCCTATGGTCTGAAATTAGAAGCAAGAACATTACTGAAACCAATTTTTGTTCCTTGATCCAATGAACTGGCTTAATTACTGAACTGTCATCACCACTTGCATTCCTTAATCCAGATACTCTACAGGAGAAATATTAGCTACTATTATTTCTTTGGTAATGTCTTCATTTTGGAATTACTGTCCATGCATCCTTACAAAATCTCAATTATGATCACACACTCAGGCATGACCCTCTAATAAATCACTGTTCTAGGACAAATTCAGTAACTGTTCTAGAAAACGAATTTTCTTGACATTGCTCCAGAAAGCTAGGCATCTGGAACCTGGCCTCTCAGCCCAACCTGTTTAATGTCCTACTCCTTCTAAGTCTGCAATATCATTCAACAAATCATGACAAACATAAGCACTGAAACTCTTCTATTACTGAATTCGATTTTAGGTTCAGTTTCTCCACTATATTGTGTTCTTAATCTTGCTTAGTCTTTTTTCTCTGAAGATGGCTTCTCTCCTAGCATCCACTTTTATGAGTTGTGTCTTCCTCATAAGTACAGATGGAATCATTTTGGTAGCCAGATTCCCTTTAACATTTCTTTCCATTTCTTGTCTTATGTGAAATATAGTTAGTCTCAGTCTTTAGTGTAGTCCCACACTGGTTCTGTACTCAGCTAAGGTCTAGCACTTGTTAACAGAATGTGAAGAAGTTAAGTTTCTGTAGTTTTGTCCCTTCATATATTTGCTTAACCAACATAACTGTATATTGTGTTGATACTGAATCACCACAATTCAGGATTAATTGCGGTATGTCAATTTTCAAACGCTACAAAATCTTCAAGTGAACGTAAAATGCTTGGGTTTTTAGCCTGTCATTTATGGGAAAGATAAGGACAGGATTACTGACATTACCACCTGAAAATCTAGGGTAGCATTTTTCACCTTTATTCTTGTGTAGTGCTGAGAATATATTTTCAGAATTTTAAAATTCTGTCCTTAGAGCAATGTGTAATCATACTGGCACATGAATAGGGTACTTACTAAATGAATTAATTTAGCTTTTATGCAGTATAAAGAACTAAAAATAATGTTTTATCTTTTTTTCTCTGAAACTTACTGGAGCTTTAGAAGCACATACTGGAAACAAAAGTAATAACACTCTTGGCTTTCCAGCTACTGTTTCATGATCATCTTAATTTTTCTTCATCTTTAAAGACTGTGGTCAATCTAAAGGAAGTTTACATAGTTTTATTGGAGGTTTATAGATTTTTTCATGTTTTAGCCCTGTTTTGGATTAATCTTCTTTGCTTATTTCTAAAAACTATTTTTAAAGGAAAATTTTATTCATGGTTTTCTATTATGGATTTTTTCTTTTCATAAGAACCTTTTTTATCTTTCTTTTCCTCTAACACATTAATTAGCTTTCTTATGATTTTACTGTTTTAAGAATCATAATATGGAATGTACTGGATTCTGTTGCTGCTTTGGATTCTAATGGTAACCATGCATCCAGTCTTCGAGTTATTTCCACCTGATTCTAAGTTTTGACCATAGTTATAAACTTAGAGTTTCATCTGACACATTTACCTGTGCTATAATAGGATATATTTCTAATGTTGCAGTATTTCTAGGAGTAGTTCCTATTTCTTTATAGCTCCTGCTAAATTTTATATTCATGACTTTGCTTCATTTGCCTCTATTTTACCTCTACTGATGATAGAGAAATGACTCGGGGTCCATCACCAACATGTTTTAAATTGAAACCAAAGATAATTTACATCATTGCCAATACTAGCACAATGCATTTTAAAATTAATCTGTGTTTTCTATATAGTGTATGTGCAGGGATGCTATAGAAAATCATGTGCTAAGGCAGAAATTTTAAATTTATTTTATTACAGTTTCTGATTTACATATACAATATACAGCATTACTGGAACAGGGTTGTGATCTGAAAGGCCACTTTGGTATTTCTCCTGCAGCACTGGAACAATGCAGATGCATAGTTTTGGGGCTGAAGAGGAAAATCTCTGCATCTATTTAGTACATGAAAGAATTTGCAGTTGTAATTTTGAATGAGGAGGCCGCCTACAGGGCCATTTGTAGCAAATACGAAGAAAACAATAAATACTGACTTTCATTTCTGTAGCCTTTTCAAAGTATTTGTATTGAGTAACATTCAAATTTTTTGGCAAGTTATGAGAAGAAATGTTTATTACAGTAGCACATATTTCAGATTGTTTTTTTCTAGGGGGATGAGCTTATGTAGTTCATTTTACAAAGGGCCTCTTTAATGATTATATGATGTTGATTTCCATATAGTAAGTCATCTGTAGAATAGAGAATACAGAATTTTAAAAGACAGAATTGAATTCTGTGCATTTCTAAGAGCCTCTAATTTCATTTCAAATGCCCCACACAGACAATTTACCAAAGGACAGTTATTGCTGATATGATGTAGATTAAAAGCTACATATTCAATCTTAATTTCTATTTTGGGTTTGCAAAACTATTTTTTTAGTATATTTTATGTATCAGGATAGATTTCTAACATAGTAACTTGTGAGAAAATTAATTTTAAGTCCACAGAGAGCTGCCCGTCATCAGAGCAGTCTTTCTTTTTTCTCTCTGCTCAATATGCTGAGAAGGTGAACATACTTCAGATTGCTAAACACTACTTCTCATGCAAGCAGCTGCTAGCTGCCACATCAGGATTATGGGAATGTGGATGCAGAGTTGCCAGAGATATTATGGCATGTCCACGCTTGCGTATGTTAAAACTGGACATATAGCTTAGAAGTTAGATCTGACTTCTAAGGTGTTCCTCCTTTTAACATAGGATTGGAATAGATGACCTCCAAAGACCCCTTCTAACCTGGATTATGTTATGATTCTGATAAATTCATGATTATTATGAAATGTGATATCTTCTCAAAAAATAATCTCAAAATAGTCTCAAATTTCTTGTTCAAATTTTCTAATTCTACAAATTCCAGTTCTGTGCTAAGAATTTGGGTGATACTTAATAACCGTATAAAGCATAACGCTCAGTAGTAAGCATAAACTTCTTATGATTAATGTGTCAGGTCTGCATTACAATGCACTTAATTTCAGAAACCTTTTCTCTTATCTTCTGACCAAGTTTAAGATTTTATAATCTTGTAACCCTATAAGGGGAAGATCAAAGTTTTTGCTGGTTTCTGTCTTGTGTAATTGACTGTATAGTGGCTTTATGATGAGGTTCCTTTCAGACATAAGCTTTGCCAAGAAGGTTTTATCTGGAGAATCTTGAATATCTACGTATACGCAGAAAATACATCCAATAAGAAAGCAAATGTAGATAAACCAAATTCATGTTTAAATGTGGGTAAATATTCCCAGGCACATATCTTCTGCTTATTCCATTTGTGTGAAGGAAGAGTTGCCTTAATATTCCCAGCAAGATGTCAATTTTAGGTCTTGATAGCAGAAGTAATGTAGATGAGTGTAGATAGTGTTTTATCAGATGTAGGGGTAAAACCAGCTCTATTATACTGGACCATTTATTTCTTTTCAGCTAACACTTCCCTATAGGACACATTGCTGAATTCTATATTAAGGCAACTGACTGATAGTTTGACTTTAAAAAAATACATAATTTGTACAAAGTTTTTTTTGTTGTTGTTTTCTTTAAGAAGTTCTTATGGTTTTGCCCTAACAGCATTCAAATTCAAGAGAAGATGTTACTGACATCTTTTCAAACAGCAAGCATGGATTTTATTTTTTTTGAGGAATATGATTCATTTTCTGACAGCCTCAGATTACAAGTCCATATTTTCTGAGAAACTGGAGTCTATTTGTATATTGTACACAGTGGCCATGGTTCTTCAGAACAGTTAGAAATCCAGAATTAGTCCATGGTGGAGTTCAGTACAGTTCCCTCCAAATTTAGGTTAGAGGTGGAACTGGTATCTGTAAAGCTTTTCTTACAGGGACGAAAGGTCTGTGAAAGGTAATGCCTACATTATTGCACATTTTTCTTGGCAGGGAAAGATCTGTTGTCTTCTACTCCATAACAGCCCCTCTGGAATTTGCAATATTTTGAGTTTAACTTTCTTCTCTATCCTCATAGTATGAATTTTTTCAACAAAATTTCCTGGTTTGAAAATACAGCCCACTTAACTAAGCAACCTCCAGCCTAGGTTATTGAAAGAGTTCTTCAACTTGGATAGTGTGTCCATGTTTTCTACCAATCAGCTTTCAGAAAGGACAAAGTTTGTTTTGTATTTGTTTTCTTTTTAAACCAAATTATTACAGGTCTCAGAATCTGATAGTCCTGGGGATGGGAACTGTGGCAAGAACTGTGCCACTATGTATTGTAGAAAATCCTCTTCTGATTTCATTTAATTTTTGCCTTTGTATTTCAGTGCAGCATCTTCAGGTGGCGTTGTCATAGGAAAGTCTTTAGGAAGCAACTAGTCTCCTTTTTTTTTAATCTGATTTGCTGAAATAGCTGAGTATATGAAAGCTCTGTAATTGTAATATTTTTGTCCACTTAGTGGAAGTCTCTAAAAAGTCTGACATTTTCTGTAGTATATTATTATTCTTCATCATGTAGATTCAGTAAATTTGTTTTTACAAGACTAGTAGACTAGTCCAGAATTCATTTATAGTGTTGGTAATGCTTCTTTCTCTGAAGAGAGAAAAGAGCAGATAATCATGTATTTAAAGAAACCCTTCAATAAATAAATTCATGGTCTGTAAAAGCACCATATTAAGGGGACAAAAAAAAAAAAAAATAATAAAAATCAACCAATTTGAAAGTTTTTCCATGAAAGTTGGCACCTCTTTCTGGGAGTGTTCGGTAATTTTGATTGTTAATATCGCAGAGAGTTGTGCCTAGAAAATCAGGATGTAACACCATTTTTTATATTAAAAAGTAATATTTTTTTGTATGCATAAGTAATTGTTTATCGTATGTTTATGCAGATCAGTTTATTCTTGCAATTTTTATTATCCTCCACCATCAGAAGATGAAAATGCTTTTGCCAAGTGGTGATCAGTTTACTTCATGGGATCTTTTTCTTCAGCCATTTCCAAATATCACACAGAAGAATAGGTTCTTAAAGTATTGATGGTTGATTAAAGTAGTTTTGCGTATCCTTTTTATTTTTTGACTCATCAATATAATTTTTTTTGGTTCTTCACAGTGATGCCGCACAATCAATGTCAACATTTTTCAGCGATAATGTTATGATAAGTAAAAGATGGTTGAAGTCACCCACTCCAGACCAGTCAGTAAGAAGAAACAAGGTAAACTCTATTACCTCCACTTACTGTCTACTATATGGACGTTACTTACTCAAAGGTTAACCTAATCTGTTATACCTCGCAATCATTCAAATAAAAATATTGCAAAATACAGAAATCTATATATGAAATAGTTAACAGACTGTAACACTACTAGTTTTATTCTGAATACTTTCTGATTCTTCACTGATTCTTCCACTATCATTAACTACTTTTCTGTTCATTCTTTAAAAACAAAGTACTTCACAGAAGACTTTATTGATGTCATTTTACCCATGTTTACACAGCATTGTTCTCAGAGAAATGAAAATTACATAGCGATCTAAGCGTTACAGAAGCTTAGGCAGTTTTGTTACTGTTTCCCAACTTGAACTGCAGTAACTCTTGCAGATCCAGTTATAAGATCTGGTCACAAAACATGATGCTAATAGTGTAGGAGAAGTATCCTGACATAAGTTTTCCCATTCAATATCTATGCTTTTTCCTTTTGCATTGAGTTAAAAAATCATTGAGATAAAACTGTGTAATTTTATCTTTTGCTTTCATTTTTCCCGCTGATAAAGAAAGCCGTTTATTTAAAATCCTTTATAATAAATATGTTTTGAAAAGTAAACATATATTGTAGTCCTCAATGGGCAGTTTTTCAAAGTCTGAAATAGATGTGAATAAGCAACTTGGCTGTTTCAAAGATTAAATATGTTCAGGAAATGCTTGAGGCTTCAGAGATGTAGAAGAAAAATCTTTGGAAGCAAAGAGCTTCAGATAAAGATGATTATGTATATATGACTATAGCAGTGACTAGAACCAAATAAGAAACATCACATTTTCAGCCCTGCAACTCAGCCCAGCAGGCTTCCTAGAAAGCGATATTGCTATTATGGACTGGCAGAAATGCATTAAATACTTTTTTCAAAGTTCAGGTAGCATGGATATTGCACTTTTGAGTCTGTTTTCCCATAAAGAGCTGTCTGGAAGAAAGGATAGTGTTTCAAGGGTACTCTGTCTTGCACTGTGAAAATAGTAATGGAAGTATTTCCTTTATTGTGTCATTATAACAGATAATTGGTGAGCCTTATTGCAGTCTGAAGACACACATGGTCACATAAAACAGTTCTTTGTATTTTTGTTTGAGGAAACTATTCATGATTTGTGTATTGATGGTCATAAACTGTATGTTTTTAATTGATACATTTGAAAGATTTTTAGAAATGTGGATCTGAAATTGGATTTTTCAGGTATTTAATTTTGAAGCCTTTTTGCATTATATTTTGCATATTTAGCTGATAATGTAAAAACTGACAGTACTTAATAGTTCAGTTTTATTTTAAAAACATTTTGAAATGCCACAATGTTCCATAGTAGGAAATATGTAAAAATGTAATAAGTAAGAGAAGAGATACTGGTAGGAATGATATGACTGGTTCCCAATAGGGGAAGAAGCAGCCCTAACATGAATGGAAAAGGAAGGGGTAAAAGAACTCATGGTTTGTGGAAAAAGTGCGCCAATCACAGTACACTGTGACTGACAAAGGGATGGATTACAGCTCTGTTAGTTCTTCTGTCTGTCCTAATATAAGAAATATCAACTTCCATTTGTAGAAAGACATTGAAAATTTGTATCTTGGCTTTTTTTGAGACTAAAACCAAAGTTAAGATGAAATATTAATTCATTTTAAGAGGAGATTATTTGTGATCTCAATAGTGAAACTCCATTATTTCTTGGCTACTAATTTGCATGTTTCAAGTCATATTGGCTGTGTAAACTAGTGGTATAAGGAAGACTAAAGTAACGTCTCCAGAATTGCCACAGACAAATCTGTCTTCTGAAGGCTCACTTGAAAGTCACGTGGCCATCTACCAGCTTTGGCATCAGTTAATGAAAAGGGCTTCTGTCCTTTTTCAAATGCTTGTGAAAGCAATGCGGTCAAGTGACAAAGTACGAAAAATTAATTATTTGAAAATTCTAATTTAAGGTCTAGAAATATCTGCAAAGACACTATTACAAACTTCAAGTCTTTCTAGTAGCATACTAAGAAACATGGGAAAATCTGTGCCTTGATTCGGTTTGCAATGGCAAATACTGTAATGCCATAATGATAGTTATTTGGGCCAAGCTGTTTGCTGTCAGAGTCCCTAAATGCAATTTGGAAGTACATCTTTGTAATAATTTCACACGACTGAGACTTATAAACTCCTAAACTTAACTTAGATTGAAGATAAAGACAAACTGTGGTATATAAGAGGAGGGGCCAAAATAAAAGAGATAGTATTTGAGGACAATCATGTAAATATTTGTAAGAGTCTGATTAATATTAAGAAATTTGAGAATAGCCTATTGAGTAATATTACAAAAATTTGAAGTATGATTCTTTCTTTCATTTAAGGTCTTTTACCTGAGCAAACTGTATTTTTTCTTAATCCTCATACAGTCATGTTCTCTTTGGTATTGGTAATCTGAAATATCAAGAAATCTGTATGTTTCCAGTACAGTTATCATGAATGCTTGAATAGGAAAAATGGGGAGGACACAGTATTTAAAAAAAAAAAAAAAATGTTTTGGCTGCAACTTGAATAAACTTGGAAATATTTTAACCTTGCATTAGCAAAATATACTAATAAAATTATTTATTAGGCTATATGTATTTAACATTGATAATATGGGTTTCACATCTACATTAGATTCACTAGCCTACTAATTTTATGGTTCTATTTTATCTGAACTTCACCTCTCCGTCCCTCTCTAATGAGCAGAATAGCCTTTTGGATTCTTGATGCTGTTATTACAGAAGTGTCAAGTCCTAGACTGAGGTTGTACGGTTTTCCTCTGTGTCAAGTCCTTTAATTTTAAGGATTTACAGTATTCAAAAAGCAAATGAATTCAAACATAAGTGAAATGGGGTTTAACAAAAAGCCTGAATTTTGCAAAGTGTTGAACGTATTTTTCTTTCTGTGACAGTCAGCATAGACAGTGGGACTAAACGTTGGTGAACAGGATCCTGTTACAAGCATAAGCTTCAGTTTTGCTATTTTTAAGTGTCATGGGCTATACTGCATCAGATAAATCTAATGCTAACTGCATCAGATAAAACTAAAATAGTCCAACTTTGTGGTATTATCTATGTTTCATATTTAGTAGCACAGTAGATCTAGTTAATATTAATCAAAAAGCATCACTTATTTAAGAAAATAAACATGACATGAGAATATGTAACTTAAATAAATCCTAGAGGTCATGTATTCAGAATAATTAAATGTATACTTGTATATAGCACGGTGACTGTGTAGGCACCACATGTCCATACAAATCGAATTATGGCTGTGACTGAAGATTTCTTTTTTTTTTTTTTGGTTCTTACAGATGAATTTATTTCTTAGACTTCCTCTTGAGAAGTGAGAAAACTTAGCAGAAATTCTAAAAATTCTAAAGCAGCTGAAACTTCTAACAACATATCGTCAGAGTCTAAGAATCAGAAATTACAGGAAATGACTGTTTTCTAACACATGGCTTTTGCAGCATGGGAATAATTCTCACAATGGCTCCTAAATTCACTATCTGGGGGGGTGGCCTGGGATTTTACATGCCCTTTATTCAATCTGTATGCACAATATCATATAGTGGTAGTGGGCCTTGAAATTTTCAGAGTCTTATCATATAATAAATGAGATTAGCTGTGGCTCTGTCCCCTAGCTGTTTTCATTAAACAGTTTCAAATATGGCTATTCTTGAATAGCAATACAGAATGTAATAGCAATTGCCTCATTTTGATTTTAAGTCATGAGGAGTCAGAATGCTTTGACCTATTTATATTAGAAAAGAGAAATTACTTGATAGAGCTGGTTCATTTACAAAGAATTTACAAAATCTTCTTTCTATGAACACAGCAGGAATCGAGTAACTGCAGACAATTTGTCTTCTCACATTTCTCAGCATTTTCCAAGGATTCCTCTCCTCAGAGACATTTCTACTCTTTCTTTTGCCTCAAGGGCATTTTACTTTTATGTCTCTATGGCATTTTGACTGTTTCTGTGACTTTGTCTTTTCCTAGGTGTTTTGTACACAGATACACCCACATCCACTTACTAGCACCAAAGCAGCTCCTTACTTTTCAGTGTCTAAGCAGCCTTACATCTCAGTGAGGTATCAATGTTTTTGTTTCTTGTTCAAAAAAGTAGTAACAGCTTGCTACATCTATCCTGAATAAAGAATGACTGTCAGCTTTATCATACTAATTTTCTACCCAAATACAGCCTTATGTGTTGTCTGGGGATGAACTGTTTACACATTTATTTTAGAAACTGTCGAGACGATAAAACACATTTCACATAGAATTCCTAGCCAAAATGAAACATGTATCCAAAGGTCTTAAAGAAGTACAGTGCTTACGTCATTTTGATCCTCCACTGATGAGCTGTGTGAAGAATTTTAACCCATAGTCAAGGCCTACATCAGCTTTTGAAGGAGTTTTATTCATGTTCCACCTCTTCATTTTTTGTTTCTTGGGCTGGCAGGAAGGGTCTACCAGAAAAGGATCACCAATAATGCATTGTAGTTGCCAACAGGTCCCAGGAGAGTCTGTTTAAAACATCACAGTAAGAAGGACAATGGAGAGTGGACATAACAAAGTGCCTTCCATTTACAGGGATCATAACCTGTAATATACACTGAGAAAGACTTCAGTAAACCTGAAGGATTTCTGATGCTTTAGCAAATACTTTGAATTACTCCAAGGGTTTGAGATCTCTGTCTTTGAACCATTAATCATTGATTAACAAAGAAAATATATTCTTTTCCCAGAAATATTCCTACAAATTGATATGTTATCTGTCAGCGTCTTGTTTAGAACAGTGAAATTCACAACTGTTAAGATCCCTTAACAGAGTAGATAACAAAGGGCAGAAAAAAATATTTTTCATTCACTCTTTGTGTCCTAACTAAATTTCAGACATAATCCAGTGAATACCAGTTATTTACAAGAAATTTTGTTCTGAGAAAATGAATCAGAGAGAAAGAAAACAAAGTTAATTAGCAGAAATAAAGATGAAGGAAATTATTTGTATAATTTGTGAGTCACTATGCTGTACCAGCCATTGTGAAAACCATATCACATACCATGTAATTAACAATCTTCTCTGTCTAGCCACCAAGACAGGCAGACGTGTAACAGGCTGACCAATTTGTTATAACGGGTCTTTTTAGACTAGACTGATTGCAGAAAAGACTGATTGCAGTAAAAATTATGGAGAATGTTGCAGATGACGTTAAAATATAGATGCTACATACGCTAGCATTTTTCCAAATCTTTATTCATTCTGAATATTACATATCTCTCAGTACAGAGGACCCCACATGCAGCCATAGAAGAGGACTGAACAGGCTGTCAGAGTTTTTCAGATAACACATGGATAGACCATGGCAGTTAATTTTGCCCAATTCTGCATGTGTCATTTTCAGGCTGCCAAAGGCATGTGTAAACTGGCTTGCAGTGCCATTATTCATCTTCTTGCTGATCAAGAAAGAAGCCACATTTTATTATTATGCTATATATGGACTCATTCCTCAATAGACTAGTTTTGATGTGTTCCCACATCATTCCTGCTTGCTCACTGAAGTAGCTGTAACTCTCCCTGTTTCTTGATACTGTATCTGAGAGTATTACAGTCATGAACTGAACCTCATTTCTTGTGTCGCTGAGAAACAGAGATGCCAAACAGTATCTGTTGGAGTAGGAACTAGACCTACCGAGTCATACGTAGTTCAGAACAGTATCAGTCAGAACTTTCCTCCTTCTGTACACGTTGAAGCTTTTTTCCCTCAGTTTGTGATCTACAAAATCTGCCTGAACATGAATGCAGAGGTTTTACAGATCTGTGAAGAGAATTCACGATCTTATACAGTATTCACGATCTTATATATATGGTATTTATTATACAATATATGGTACTCTTTCTTTTGGTTGCTTATAGGTGTACATTCTTGCTTTGGTGTCAGTTACTGAAATACTAGACATGCCAAATTGTGAATAATATTTAGAAAACTCTTAACAGTCATTAAGTGTCCCATGATTTTTTTTACAAGAGCATCAATTTTGGATGAAGGTCAGTTGGAATTTTGCCTGCCTCACACTTCTTTTGTATTTTAAATTATTGTCGTAATGTTCAGTCTTAAATTGTCATGTAGTTTATTCGGCACTTCTTGAAACTGCTATATTTCACACTGGTATGTGTAACATAACAGGTGAACTGATCCCTGTTATATTTTATGAGAATGCTACCTTTCTCAGCTTTTCAAAATCATAAATTCCCTCATTTCTAAAATGATGGCTGTGGGGTTCTTCTGCTAAAATATTACTGTATGGCTTTAAGTCTATTTTGAATTATACTCTAGATCATTTAATCTGCATTCTGATCTTGTTTATATGAGTTCATATGCTCATGCCCTTTAGAAAGGGGACATTGTGCACACTTTCAAATGTGTGACGTGTGTGAGAAGGGACAGAAGCCAAGCAACAATGAGGTAAAATGAAGAGAATAGACTTCTTAGCATTGCAAGTACCATCTGTTCTGTAGAAACGCATCCTCTGTGTTGGCATTGCCACAGTGGTATGACATGTGTTATTACTTTTAATCATACTTTGTGCTGAAGAAAAGTCTGGTAACATGACAGATTCAGAGGTTGCAGACTCCCTCAGAGTTAGTGCCTAGAAATCTAAGATTGCTTAGAATGTTCAATATTTTTGTTTCTGAAATACAATGGCCTGTGTAAAATTATGCCACTGGGAATCAAGCTACTAGGGCACTTATAGTTACTTTTGTATATGAGATGAGGAAAGCAGATAGCATTTAGATTAAAATATGACAATTTCATAAGATTCTGGAAAATTGTATGCTGAAGAGTTTGTTGTCATTTTCATAGGGTATAATTGTGGGGTATTACAGGATAATACTAGACAGAAGAAATGACAGAAGGTTTTCTGTCCTGACTCAGACCTTTTTTCCAGATTTACTAATAATAACAATTCTTTGTTTATCAAAAAAAGGAAACGGTTCAAAGCCATTATGTAAACCAGTCCTTACTGAGACACCTATTGTGAGGTCCTTGCACATGTCAAAACGAAAAACTTACTGACCTAAACAATGTTCTTTATGCATCGTATAATACACAAAAACAAGGGCCTAATTCTTGTCTTATTGCTAGCTACTGTCAGCTAAAGTAGATGCAAGACATTGTCCTTATGTTTTAATAGAGACACAATCCATAAGTGATATGGATTGTCTTTTTTACAGTTACTGAAATATTAATAACCACCAGTCCAGGAATCACAACCAAATGATGTCATATTGCTCTCGATTAGACCTCACTTGTATGTCATCAGTGACAGTGACCTTTCAAGCACACACAGGCAGAGATACATAACTTCTGGCCATGTGTTGTCAGGAGGCTCTTACTAACATCTTGACCCCAAGGTTTTCTGAAACAGGAGGAACAGCCTTTTGGTCTTATGTTAGATTCAAACAGCATGGCATCTAACTCATGTTATATGGTTATGATGGCCAAAACTACAGAAGCTTGGCAATTCATTTAGGAACTTGACTCCTTTTTGAATTAAAATTGAATAATAGAGAACTAATTTATTGAATAAAACATTAAAATAATCACTGCTGGTTTTAATATGTTCCCAAAATATCTTTTCCATGTCTATTTTTCCACATAATATTTGTTTGGTAAAAGTCTGTGCAATATTTCAGCTTAATATTTTTTGTTTGTTTTTGGTGGGGTTTGTTGTTGTTTTTTATTAAACATTCTAATTTGATTTGTCAAAAATCTTCTCAGTAGATGCCTTTGGTGTATTCTTTGAAATTCTTCAGTGTCCTTTAATATTCTAGACCACGTAGAGTTAATCATTACATACAATTGTAGTTTTATAATGTTGATTTCACATGATCAATTAAAGAAAATTAGATTTTCAGTTTTGGTAATAATTTTCAATTGTTACTAGGGTAACCTAATAAAACTGCTCAGAATACTTTCATAGTCTTCACAAGTCACCTGGGAAAGGACATTGTTGGTTAACTTTTGCATTTAGGATATTGTCTTGCATTTTATTAAATCTGTAAAAAATTGGTTTGTAATATATTCTGTTGTAGCTCAGTCTTTTAAGGGGTGGATATTAGAAATGCTGTAGTTTCCATGCATATTGGAGCAGATGTCAATGAACTTGTACCACTAAGAAGGCTACATGAAATGTGCAAATCAAAATGTATTTGTCACAATCAGTCAGTATAACTGCAGATATAGCATATGCCAAGACCCATTGAATGTGCATTGAGGGGGGGCGGGGGGTGGGAATTCTGCATTATTTTAATACTGTTTTCATCATTCCCTTTGAAATCCCTGAAAGTTTTACCCTGAAGGAAACAATAACATAAGTGATAACACACTATTATCCACATGACTAGTCACATCATTCTAGTCTTTGGGAGACATAAGAGGCAAGCATTCAAATCTACTGATTGTTAAACATCAAATAGATTGATTTCTCTCATTTAGGATTCCCAAATGCTTCTGAATGCTTATGGAGTTCCCTCACCAGTTTAGTCTACCATAACAATCTACTGATTAATTAAAACATACAGCCCATGAAACTCTGATGGACATTTATAGGAAAAAGATTCCTAGGCTTTTATTCCTACTCAAAATGAATGGCTGTTCATCTTGGTATTGGAAGTTCCAGATACTGGCAATGGGACACAGGATGTCTCATTCCTCATGGTAGCTTAATATTACATCAAAAAGGAAACAGCTGGTTAAACAGTCCATACCTCTGCACTTCTGCTTGCTCTTTTAGCTGAAAGTTTTGCACAGAGTTCAAATATGAGATGCCCAGCTTGGCCTGCAGCCTTCTCTGAAGTCGAGCCACTGCATTATGCCCTAGCTGTAGCTTTGGTGTGCTCCTCATAGGCTTTCCCAAAATGCATGTATTACAATTATTCAGTCCAGAGGCTGCACATCTCCCTGTGCTGTCTGTTTCCTCCAGCAGTGCTTGAAAATGTGCTATTATTGAAAGAGTTAAAAAAAATCCCCTTGGAAAAGCTAATTATTGCATGCAGATACTTCTTTGTGTGATCAAGGAGGGGACAATTTAATAGGCTCTGTAATACAACCAAGAACAAAATTGCTTTAAAGGAAGTCTCTTGTTGAGTGACAACTCTGTTGCCTGAGCCAATTAGGTCCCAATAAAGAGTGTTGAATTGGCTCCTGCTTTCTCATTAATTATGTTCTGTCACAGACATGGGGCTTGATTTAGCAATTTTGTATTACATTAAGATACTGAAAGGAATGGAACAAATGGCTCACTCTGATAATAGGCATTCTATACACGGTGTGACATTTACTATCCAGCTGTCCATAAGGCAGCCTAGCACTTCAGTTCAGGGGTTTATTTGTCATTGCTTCAAAGGGACACTCAGCTTTTCACAAAAAAGAAACAGAGAGGCTAATAGATAGGACAAAATGTACTGCTGATATGCTTTATTAGAGATAGGATGCTAGGGTTTTGCTAACAAGCTCATCCGTTGGGACTAAGCCGAGTTTGCTGTCAATCATCCTACACACAAAAGCACACTAGTTAACAAGGAGAAATGAATTACAGACACTTATTCCTGCCTGTGGGATCACAAATACACCAATCTGTGAAAGAGGCACAAACTCAGAAGACAAACTACATATTTGTCAATAACCTCCTAGAAAGAACCCTAGTAATTCTTTGAAGACCTTTGATTTAGCTTCTCTCTAAAATACATGTATAAGAAATGTTTTAGTTACCATGACATTTTTCCTTTGTTAGTTGTACAATTTTTCATCACATTAAAAACACAAAACTGGGGAGGTCTGCAAATGTTGTGCTAGGTATACACACTGCTTTTTATACCAAGCCACAGGGGGCAGCTGCTGTTGTAATATTCATTAATAGCAACAGAAAATTAAATCTTACAAAGTTTAGGTTCAGGCTATCTTGCACCAATGTGTTGAGCATAATCTAAATCCCAATTTATGTCTTATATAATAATTAAAGTAGCAGGATTTTTTTTAGACTCTGCTTATTTTTTTTGCCTTCCATTGTATATTTTCATTAGTTTTGATCTATTGCTTGCATTGCATTTGTAAGTTCAGATTCAATGTGTATAAGTAAATATGTTTATATATATAAGTAAATATTATTAATATATACATACAAGTGCAAGTGTAAATTTAAATATAACTATTTGGCCCTGATTTCATCTTCTTGTCAAAGCACTGCCATTTGTAATGTAACACATCAGTGAAACTGATGTTTATATAGATAAAAGAATCCTTAGGAAGCTGGGAATTTATTTTGCAAAAGGTTAGTTTCATTTGGGAAAAAAAAAAAAAAAAATCCAGGAACAAACTCTAGATACAAAAGAGCAAAGAGGAAAACAAAATGAACGTGTGTTATTGCAAAAAGAAAGCAAAGGTTCATTTTCCAGATGGAAGCATGTAGTCAATAAAGGCTTCACTGGTGTATGTATAATCCTTGCCATCAAAGTTTTGTCTAAAGTTAAGCAATGATTTCCATAGTTTTCCATGTTTGGAGGATTTTCTGCAATAAGATCTGTTGTTTCAGATGTAGGGAATAGTATTCCTGAGACTCCTATTAGCCAGTGACATTATCTATTTGGAAATACCTTATTTTACCCTATTTTGATATAGGTATCCTGCAGATAAGTGCTTCACTACCTCTTCTGATACACGTGTATCACCCTGAGAGATGAAAAGGGGTCAAGTGGGTGGGAATGTTCGTTCCAGAACATTGGGTACAGTCCCAGACACTGCAGATCTGCAACCACAGGGAAAAGCCAACAACATCTTCTCGGAACTGTCAGGGTTTAGTGCTCTTCCACCAAAATAAACTTCCTTCTTCCTTTGTACTTGCTAACGCTTCAGGCTGGGAGTGTGAAGGAGTTACCCTCTAAGAAGCTGCCAGAAGTGAAACTAAGGTGGGCTGTTTGTTCTTGAACAGTTGAGGAAAGACTATATGGACTTTTCCCAGTGACCCACTCAGGCCTGGGTTACTGCAAATGAGCTGGTTTGCTGACAATGCTGGCAGAGGAATACAGGGAGGCTTTTACACCTGAAAAATCTGGATAACAGCCTTGTTAATTGAAGAACAGTTCCTAACCCTTAACAGAAGTATTAGTGTACTAGATAGAGGAAGGAGGGTTTTGTAGTTAGACAGGCAAGACAATATGCGTGTCATGAGTTAGGTAGAAGGTTCTCAAGTGAGCTAAACTACAAGCTAATTAAACCACTTTTTCTGAAGTGTAACTTCCTGAATGTTGAATGCTGTGAGTCCCTGCACAGCAGACCCCCAACAAGCATCTCCCAAAGAACTCTCAATATTTTGTTTACGTTTTGTTTCTCCTCTACAGCCTTTCAAAATAATCTGGGAAGTTAATACGATAATCACCTACCGCAATAAATAAATACAAGCTAAAGAAACGAACTCCTAATCAGTTAGTTGCCTAATGCTACTTCTGACCCAAAAAAGGCAACCTGAATCTTGTTATTGTTTTGTAGCATTGTTATCCTTCTGTCTTACTTTCACACTCATTAATTAAGTACTTTGCTATTTCTGTGATGATTTTACAAACTTAGAAAGGAAAGCAAACATGGTATAAAACATACATCAGTATTACTGTTATCAACCTCACCATCCATGTCTCCTGTTGTGTAGGTGGTAAGAATCATCTATTCCCATTATCTTGTCAGGTCTCGTGCTTGCCTTAATTTCAAAATGACTGCATCTCTTCCAGGTTATAGATATTTTTAGTAAAAAATTCCATTTATTCCTTTTATTGCTATAATTGTCTCCAATTTCCTTTTCTAAATAAAAATGAAGCATTAGAAATGCTTCACTTGGAAAAGGAACATATCCAGAGCCATAGTCAATTGAGATGCAGTAGCTTCAAAAGCAGCTGTATTCGAAAAGGCTTAGCCATGTACAGCTAGAGAGCTTCTGTGCAAAATAACTTGACCCAGACAGTAATTTAGGTCATACTGAATTATTTTTTAAACATTAACAGAGAATGAAGAGTTCTTACCTGTGTTTCCTAGATCTTGAATAAGTTTTCCCTCTACAAATACAGATTCATTTTGACATAAAAGTCCTAATTCTCCAGTCCAGTGAACGTGGGCTGTGAAGTGTTAGAGGGATCACATAGAAATTGACTTTTTTCTGAAAAAGAGTCACAGCTCCAGGTCTAGACAACACTAGTCTGGCATGGGTCACAAATTAGGCTTGAGATTGCTTTTCCTTGCACCTGAAGGTAATAAGCCCCTGAAGAACAGTTACAGCAGTAGTGGTGTCCCATCTATGCTCTCCCAGTGAAATATAAGTGTGAGACAAACACCCTCTTCCAAGACGTGGCTTCAGATAAGAGTGAAAGAAGCCAATTATTAGAAATCATCACTGCCTGAGATTTCCCCACAACATACTGCTAAGGGACTTACTTATCTGGAGGAGGGCAAGTGGGCTATACAATCTAATGTCCTCCTGCTTTAGGAGGATAGTTTCCGTATGTTCTATACATAGTGAACGTAAGAGAGATTGTTTCAGAAGATAACTTAGAGGACCGTTAGGAATTCTCAAAGGGGCCAAGCTCTCTCCATTGGCTGTGCCAGGAAACAGATGAACACTGGCTTCCTGATTTAGATGATTTGAGGTACAAATTGTGGCCATCTATTCATCTTCCAGTGTAGACTTAATAATTTCAATGATTTTCCAGGATACAGAATCAGAATCATGGATTCTGATTTGAGGAAAAAGCAGTGATTCTTTGAGGTTTGATGGAAATTGCTGAAAGAATCTATGTTTCCAGTCATCTGTAAAACATAGGGTCACTGACAAAATTATTTAAAATCTGTTCCTCAAAAAGAGACTATGAAAAAGTTACATTATGGGGCTAGGGTGGCAGACAAAACCTAAAAGGTGTTGCTGTGTGATGGCACATGTAAAACTGACAGTAAGTCCAAGATGAAACTCGGAAGTATCCAAGAAATACTAGGGTTACGTTTTACTATGGACTACTTGTATATCATTTTGGGGAGGTTTATTGTAACTGGTACTAATGAGGTAATTTACATAGTGCTATTCTTGGATAAAATCTTTTTTGTCTTGGAGGAAGATTGCTTTTTGGATGACAATAAGATCAAGGATGGTTTTGATGATTCTAGTACTTCGTCACTGAGTTCTGTGGCTGGGTGCTGCAGGACTCCTTGTGGGAGCACTCTTTGGGGACCATATTAAAAATATCCATGCAGTGGACAAAAGCAGGATAAGGTTTTGAGATTCTTTTTGGAACTGATGAAGCACTTCTTCTAACATGAATATGTTGAATCAGCTTCAGCCAGGATAGCTCAAAGCCATGTTATTTAAATATATAACTACCCACCAGTTTAGAACATATTCCTGATTGATTAATCACGCTTCTGGTCAACTTTCTTTTTACATTTGTGGCTCTGCTTCACTGTCCTGTACTGTAGCTTAAAGAAGCAGTTACATTACCCAGGACCTTTCTACTTGGTCTTTCATATCAGGAAACAAAAATCCTGTGCAACTCTCTATGCTAATGCATGATCATACAGACCAAATCTGAAGGTCAGGTACGGCCAAACTTAGAAAATCAATTTCTGTGCAATGACAAATGAAATCTTCCTTCTTGACAATGCACCTAATTTATTTCAGTATTGCACAAGGAAGCAAATTTGTAATGATGATGAGCATTAAACACCAAGCTTTGAGTTTACCTTAATATTTCCTTAATCCTTTTCTCTCAAGTCGGTTTACAGTTTTGAGTCCTCCTCAGCAGCTGTTGGCATTTTCCTTTGCCCATTTGCCTCATTGGTTCTAAGTAATTTAATAACATTTTTTTTTAATTAAATGTATTTTTTGCTTTAATTGGGTGCAGATTCAGCATTTTTCTTCTTGTCTATAATGTCCATTTCTACTAATATCTAAGCTTGCAAAATGTCATCTTAAAACCTTATCTGAAAAAATAAGAACAAGAGTCTCCAATTTTACTTTTATTGCAATCAGCCTGATGCATGATGTTGTCTTTCATCTGGGAAATACTGAAAGGCACTCATAAAAAACAATTAGCATGCATCTTGGGAATCTGAAGGATCAGAGTAAGATCTCAGAAGTTTGTCTGCGAGGTTACCAAGACCATCTGCAGCACTGTCACTGAACACAGACACAAGACCAGGAAATCCAGATATTTGCAAGATGAAATACTTAGGCACTTAGGATAAAAAACCTAATTATTTTCTGTCTTCATAAGCCATAGTCACAAAAGATGACATGTCGGGAACAGTTTAATATCCACAGATGCCCAGTGACAGGTAGTATTCTAATCTGAAATAGCTTTCCAATTATACTACATTTTTTGACTGATACTGTTTTTTGCTTTGCAGAAGTTCAGACAAATCTTCTTCAATGTTCTTGATGCTTCTGTGGTCTAAAAGCAGTTGAACTTTGGCCTCAGCAGTAGCATATTAAGTCTCACTGACACATCAGTCATTGTTCTCTTGACATCTTTAAAATAAAAATTTCTCCCTTTTCTTGGAAATAAATGTGATATTCAGATTGATTTTAGATGGTATCAATTTGTACACTGTTATGAACTTTCTTTTCAAAATCCAAATTATTTTACATGTAACTACCTTTTATTTTTTTTGTTTCCCTATGATGGTTCCTGTGCTGATTCTTTTGTGACTATTTCAAAACTCTGCTTAGATCAGGAAATTTTAGATGAGGGCTGAAAGCCTTTCATAGTTTTTCTCTAAAGGTCTGGAAAACTTAATGTAGTTATGATATAATCTATGAATGTTAATAAATTATCCCTGAAATCGCCCAAGCCTTACTGCTTCCCTATTGAGCTTAAGGATTCTAGAGGAAAGGAAATATCTTACAGTCTCCACTGACTTCAAGGAGGATGTAGCCAAGCTTTGTAAGGTATGCTAAAACTAATACATTAATGTGAATGTCTGAAAACAGTCAGGCTGGAGTTATTTACCATCATCTGCTGTTAATTCACACGGAATCCAATTATGAACAAATGCTTACAGTTAACCTTCTTTAAAGCAATATTCTAATGACTAATTAAAGTACCCATAAAAAGTAAGTTGATTTTCCTTTTTTTTTAAAAAAAAAATTCTTCAATACAAGCATTGAGTCTGGGAAAATCAAACGGTTCTGTCTTGCTTAGTTTCACTATTTTCAGATTCTAAACTCAGGCAATTTATTTCAAGACACGAAACTTAAATTTTGTGCAAATGTTTAAGTAGACAGTGTTGGAATGTAATACATGAAAAATGAAAGGTGTGCCTCAACTGCAGCATAGCATTTCAGATCTGATATCTGTTTGGCAGCATTCTTAGGCTGGCTTGGCTATATTATAGAGTCTCAAGGAAAATAATAATAATGCATAGGAAATAGTAGATAATTACAGCTTTTGTTTATGAACCAATTCAGTGAAACACGTTAGATTTTATACCTTCTTTACAACTATATTATGCTAATTAGCTAATAACACATCTTTCAAATTATTTTTAAATAGCTCTGTTTAGATTCTGACTCATACAAGTAGCAAGCTGTTACTTTTTTTTTTGCATGAGCTACAGCAAGTGATTAAAAATTACGTGCATGACTCAAAAAGAAAAGTTCAGGTTTTATATAATCATAAAAACTGCTTAGGCAGTCCAGTTGAAATAGAAAATGTGAAAGGATTGTCTTTATTGCAGAAATGGACAAAATTAGGTTTATATCCTTCCTGTTTAAGTATGTGAAAACAGTTTTAACTTGAGGCATACTCGAGAAAAAATAATACACATTATAAAATACATGTTATTGTTTTATAGTTAGTATAATCTATAAAAGGGGGGGGCGGGGGGGAAAGAGATGCATTTCTGTAACTGTTTTAAGCCAGAATTATCACTTGGAATTTTCTGGCTTACACCGCACGCATGCATAAAATACAAGTTACCCAAGAACTGTCTGAATGTGTTCAGATTGCCAGTGTAAGACCATGAAAAAACTTCATTAAGTAGAGATGAAAGCAAAACATCTTGAAAAATAAAAAAAAAAAAAAAAAAGAAAATAATATTACATGTCATAGAACTTATAGATCTTTAGCCTTTTCAAACAGTGTATTAGAAAATAGCCCAGCTGTTTAAATCAGTTAAAAAGATATCAGAAGGAAGCCAATGAAGAATTTTGTATACTAATTTTTTGTTTAAAAGCATTCTTGTCGCTATAGGTTACAAAATAAAAAAGATTCAGCTTTTTCCAAACATTGCCTGAGAATGTAAGACATAGTAGGAGCAGAGATCTAGAAGAACTCAAAGTACTCTAAGAACTAGGAATAATGCCAATATATTATGCATTAGAATTGGTGCTTTAAATAATCAATATTGAATTCCAGTCATTAATACACAATTCACTTTTAGTGTGACAGTGTGCTTATGAACATTTCTCAAAATCAGCCTACACAGAAATGGAAATATTCTAGCCTGTAATGAATTTTACATTATATCCTCATTTTGCAAATTTGTTAGTGAAGGATAAGCAAAGGGATCACAAGTGCTTGCACAGTTAACAAGGAGGTTCACTTTCATTTTCTTCAGTCATCTAGGAGTGTTTCGAATCAATATTCTTTTGGCAATCCTTCTGAGATCATAACTTTCACGTCTTCAATATTTCACCTCTATGGTAATACCACATCAGAAAAAAAAAAATCAATCAATATTTCTTCTAAATAAATCTGCATTTATAGATATTTCTGATAAATTTATGATTAAAAATTCTAATTTCTCAGTCTTAAGTATTTACATTATTTTATGGGCACATATGCAGCACATTCATTATGCTACCCTTGTCCACACAGAATTCTCCTTTAGAGCAAACTTAGCTGAAGAACTATCTGAATCTCATATGGCCGGGTTAAGCTTAGAAATTCTGTTGGACACTGTTTTACTTTTACTATCTGGATTGAGCAAATACAGGCAATAAACAGTTTGGATGCAATACTACAGTATTATTTAGTAGAATGATCTCATCCTCATTCTGTGTTCTCTTTCTGTCTACATGGAAAGAGTGAGACAGAAAAAGATAACAATAAATGACCCCTGCTATGAAGTGTCCTTCCAAGCCTCTTGGAAGTGCTTCATTTTTTTTCAAGAATTAGTAAGAGTATTCTAAAACTCCAAGCAAAAATTCCGTCAAAGAACTGACCATTTTCTGGCTTTATATTTCTGTAGTCGACATTGAATTTCAAATTCCGAGACAGTAGAAAATGTGTGGATATGCTTTCAGTAAATGCTAAAATATATAACTTTTTTAAATTCTGTTGATACCCAATACTGAATTAACCTTTTTTCATGGTGAGCACACTAATGTTGAAACTTCAGTTCACATTTAACAACTGTTATAAATAGTCTGCTAACTTCCCATTCCTCCATACATTTCACTTAATGACAGGTTCATAGAAATACATAGAGCTAACTGTAGTTGCCAGAATCCAAAAGTCCTTCTTCCCACATGAGCACATCACTGTCCACACTTCTATTTCCATGCTCTTCTAGATCCATTTAATTTTGTATTATTTCCTGTATGGCAGCACAACTTTAGGAATGTTGGAAAATATTTGCTAATAAGTCTGATCAAAAGCTAAGCTATCTTGGACTTCTGTTGCAGAGCTTTTAACATTGGTGTCCTTTCATATTTAGGAGCCAGTGGTACACTGTTTCCACATTAGCTGTACAACTTCAGCTCATGTTCTGACATTCTGCTCTACGTAGACAAATCTGCTCTGAGCATCTTAGCAGAACTTGTGGAAGCATATTTCTGGGGGAGTGCCAAAGACTTTCTGGCAGCTCAAGGAAATTATGGATAGAAAGAGGAACTTTCCATAATTCTTTGGAAAACCTCTTCAGAAATGAACATACTGACAACACATGCTAGGCCTTTTCTCAAGAAGGGAACTAGAGAAATGCTCTGATGTGAGCTCTTGCTCCAAACTCAGAGTCTGAAAAGCAGCAGTAACAACACAACTGCAGTATGTCAGCAGAGGCAACCCTGGCAATGAGTATGAGGAAGTAGAGATGAAAGCTGGAGCTGGTAGGAGCTATTGCCATAGCAGTTCCCCATCTGTGGTAGGCGCTATGTGGTACTTCGCAATGGTGTCACCTAAATGGAACATCTTTTTTAGACCTAAACATTGCTCACAGACTGGTGGATCAGAGTCAGATTTGCATTCTGGCGTGTGTCTCTTCTAGATACATAAATTCAAACTGAAGGGAAAAAAGCTTGAATCCCTTTTGGCTCAGTGACCTGTAATACTTCAGTGTATTGTAATCACAGGAATAATACTGTCGCCTGCAAGTGTGACTGTCTAGCTGTAAAATATAGATATTTCTGGAAATGTGAGAGCTACTGTTGATCATTCTGACATGTTTCACCTTCAATAAGCCTAAGTGAGCTTCTGCCTTCCGGAATGTGTAATAGTGGGAAGAGGTAGTTGTTGGTATTTATCCATCTTTCTTTTGTCTAAGTCTGGCAAACCTGCAGTCTGCATTTATTTTCTTTCCAGGCAAAGGGTGTAATGCCAGAACCTTAAAGGCCACACATAATAGGAATTATTTTCTTGGTTTACTAATGCTCAGGTTCCCAAGGGATGGCTGCTTACAATATTTCTCTACTTTGGTTGTCAATTGGGCACTGTGACTGAGTTACTAGCCCTAAGGCTTGTATAATATTGGTCTATTGTAAATTAGGTACACTGTTGAAGCATTTTATGATCTGCTAAGAGAAAAATGATAGTTAGGATCTACGTAACAATTGCTTGTGTCTTGATAATTCTTGTTGATCAAAGGCTTTGTTATCTCCTTTCTGATAATGAACGTAAGCTTCATTATTATCTTCTGAAGTTTAAATGAATTCCTTTTTTTGTCACTTTGCTTTTGTGCAGTTTACCAGTGACCACATGTGAGCAAGTTAATTCGCTGCAATTATTCCTTTTCTGGAGCTTCCATTTTCTTGATTGTCAATGCAAATTAGACAGAAAAAAACCAGAAAGGTGAATGTTCACTGATAGTGGTACACTTCTTGACACCAAGGAATACAATGAAAATTGCAGTTGTGGTTCTCAGGTATTTTCCCAGTCTTTTTGACTTCAGAAGTGAAATGGAAACATAAGGGTTTACAAAATACAAGAGTTTAGCTTTAGTACTTTCAATTAACTCTGCTAATAAAAAAAAAAAAAAAATTCAAGAAGGCAGAAAGCAAGAACATTCTTTTTAGGATTTTGTAAACCAGAAATCATTGTCTGGATTTAGGACACCCATCAGTGATGGATGATTCATAGATTTATTTGGAAGTATAACACAGATTACATAAATTAGATTTTAGATAGGAGTGTAATTAATTAACCTCAAATTTGAAAAATTTCATTTTCTATATATGTTCCATAATCACTTCCTTGTTCTCTCTAATATTATACTGAAGTTTGGGTAGTTACTACTGAAATAAAAATAATCATTTTTTTTTCCGTACACTTTTGTAACAGAAAAAATGTTCCATGGAAGGAGATCTCCAGAACTCCAGATTCCACTGAGCTTCAGCTACCTTGTATGAGAATATTTTGCAGTCCATCTGTGAGCATAAATTATTAATATCTTAAGTAAACTAAACACTTTTTCAAAATTATGAAATTATGCATATAAACCAACACAGGTAAAAACATGTAAACACATGCTGCAGCTTCTCAGCCAATAGGACTATCCTTTGAGCTGGAATTTGCAGTCTATTAATTGTCTGGACCTGCAGCATGAGCATCCTCTAGTGCAGTTCATGCAGTGATAGGCACCTTAGAATGAGCTCCAGAACAGATGGCGTCTGCTTGTTTCTTGCTGATATTCCTCACGGATACTGAATGCAGATAGTCTTTATTTTTTTTTTCTTCAAAACAAGACTTCTCTATTCCGTATCTCATGGAGAGAACTAGAACTTCCTTCTATTTATGACAAACTGTCCTAAACACTGGAGAGGTTGAAAACTTGTTCATAGAACAATGGAGAACTAGGCCTACTTATATTTTAAGATCTAGTAAGATTGAACGAATCCAAACTATTTGCTTTTTACCATCTAAAAAGTACCTGTAGTATAAATTAATTGGGTTTTTTTTTAGAATATCATGCTCATTAAATGATGCTCTTGAGTGAACAAAAATTTGTAGAACAAGTATGGGATAGATAGTGTTTGCATAGATTTCCCTACCATTAACTAGATAACTGAATCTTTAATTCTGTCTTGACGGAACGACTTAGAACTGTGTTTCCTATAACAAAGTCCTTTTTTATAATTTTTAATGTCATAAAAGGAACTGCCTCAGTAAAACATGGACAGGAGACACTGTGATCCAGAAAAAGTTCCGGCAGAGCACTAAGAACCTTCCTTATTAATTTTAAAATAAAATATGTACTTTCAACTGCACTGTCTCACATTATGATTTATCAGTAGTGGTAATGTTGCCTAGTATGCAACCTAAATATTTAACACATTTTGTGCTGTAAAAATAATAAAAATTAGTTTTATACCAATATGTTGAAACTTTCCAAAATAAAAATTTCTGTGGTGAAAATCAGCTACTTCTTTCCTAGCCAGTTTTTGTCCTGCCAAATTTGACAATTTTTTCCCTTCCCTTCTCTGAGACTTAATATTTTTGCCCTTTAAGTTCCAGTTTGAATTCAAAATTTCTGTTTTCAGTCTCTGTATACTGATGAACTTGATTTTTTTTTTTCACCTGGCAATTTGGCTAGCAGATGGAATCATATTACATTTCCCAAATAAAAGCTTTTACCTCTTGTCAGTAAGAAATCATATGCTGTTATAAACCACTGTAAAATGAGCAGGTGGAATCATCATTCTAAAATGCTTTCCTTATCAATAATATTAATTGCAACTATGGGTTAAACAAATTTTCCCAATTTCAGCTGGTCACAGTAAACATCTTTGGTTTAAACTCACATCAATGGTTAATTTTCATGAGTACAGCAGTGTCAATTGAGCTAAAAATACATCTTGCACTGGATATCAAAAGATAATCATGATTGGGGTGTCTGAAAATATGAAACACTGAAAACCAAGTAATTCTGTATGTCAGGAGGTGTGATTATTACATGAGAACCATACTGTTAGGTTGTCCTTTTTAAAAAACATGACATACCAAATTGCTGAAAACTGGTGTTTACCACTGTAGCATTTCATTCTTACTTGTCATGTTAAATCTTGTCACTTTTTGTTATGTTGTTTCTCATCATATCACAGTTGGATGTGACACATTCAGTTACATGACATGACTCATTGCAACCTGAGAAATCATACATTGGTAGGAAAAATATGTTACTATAGAGGAAGAAGCTTTTAAGAAGCTTCCTTGGTGGAATATATGTTAGTAATATTGCTTTTCTTCTCTCATAAATGAATAACCTTTTAAATACCTTATACTTCATTTTGAACCCCTACACTTGCCTATTCATTGTCAGAAGTTATTTGTCTTTTGTGCCTTTAAAAAATCTACACAGAGGTCATATATAGTTATACTTTACACCTCTAGAATACATATAAAGTGAACATTATCTTTTGACTAGGTCACAACATCATGTTATCCCAGTACCTTTCTAACATGGATCTAGGTTGCCCTAGTTTTGCAGTATGTAATCTTGGATTCTTGGGAGCAGAAGTTAGGTATACTTGAGTTCTCGCTAGCAAATGTTTGTTGAAGCTGTTTCTGAAGTAAATTGAATGTACACTCAGACAAACTAATAGGCAGATTGTAGCAATTAAACTGACAGGTCACAGAATCACAGAATTACATAATGGTTGAGGTTGGAAGGAACCTCTGGAGGTCATCTGGTCTAACTGCCTCGCTCAAGTAGGGCCATCTAGAGCAGGATGCCCAGGACCATGTCCAAACAGCTTTTGAATATCTCCACAAACAGAATCCTCAACATCAATGGGCAACCTGTGCCAGTGCTCAGTAACCCTCACAGTAAAAAAAAAAAAAAAAAAAAGTATTTTGTTGTGTTCATATGGAACCTCCTGTATTTCAGTTTGTACCCATTGGCCTGTCACTGGGCACGGCTGAAAAGAGCATTGCTCCATCCTCTTTACATATGCCCTTCAGGTATTTACTAAGCTATACATCAGTAAGATTCCCCCAAGCCTTCTCTTCTCTAGGCATAACTGTCCGAGCGTTCTCAGTCACTCCTCGTGGGAGATATGCTCCAATCTCTTGATCATCTTAGCGGCCCTTCACTGGTCTTCCTCCAGTAACTCCATGTGTGGCTTGTATTGGGGAGCCCAGAACTGGACACAGTACTCCGGAGGAGGCCTCAACAGTGTTGAATAAAGTGGAAGGTTCACCTCCTCAACCTGCTGGCAACACTCCTCCTTATGCAGTCCAGGACATCACTAACGATCTTTGCCGCAAGGGCACATTCCTGGCTCATGTTCAACTTGTCCACTGGGACCCCCAAGTCATGTTCTGCAAAGCTGTTTTCCAGTTGTTTGGCCCCCCAGCACAATACTGGTGCACGGGGTAGTTCTTTCCAGGTGCAGGACTTTGCACTGTCCGCTTCCCTTTGTTGAACAGCATGAAGTTTGTGACTTCCTGTCAGCCCAGCCCATTTCTCCAGCCTGTCAAGGTCCTTCTGAATGGTAGTATGACCCTCTGGTACATCAGTCACTCCTCCCAGTTTTGTGTAACCAGCAAACTTGCTGAGTGTGCACCCTGCCCCGTCATCCAGCTCATTCATGAAGATGTTGAAAAGAATCAGACCCAGTATTGACCCCTGAGGTACACCACTAGTTGCTGGCCTCCAGCTGAACTCTGTACCCCTGACTGCCACACTCTGGGCCCGTCTGTTTAGACAGTTTTCAATCCACCTCACTGTCTGCTCATCCAACCCATATGTCATCAGCTTCTATATGAGGATCTTATGGGAGACAGTGTCAAAAGCCTTAATGAAGCCTATGTAGAACAATACCCATTGCTTTCACCTCATCTACCAAGCTAGTAATATGTAACTTCTTCAGTGCATGGAACTTGAAAGTCGCAAAAAATTAAAAGTGACTTACGGCATTGTTTCCTCATCAGCAAGAGCCTATATGAGTTCACTAGAGCTTCTCCTGTGAAGGAAGCTGTATAGTAACTTCCTATGATCCAAGCTAGTCATGTAGAAGGCATTACTTATTTACAAAATCTAAGGTCTCTGCTCCTAATCAGAACTTCAGAGGTTTTTATGTTACCACCATACCATTGGCAGAAAAGACACGACATGGCTATGTTGAGCCCACAAAAGTACACATGCTAGCATCTGAATCTTTTTATGAGTCAGAAGAGCTCCCTATTTTTTTCGTGGATATCCTGACACAGAACTCAAAATACAGCCTAAAAATCTGAGCTAGAATTAAAACACTGAAAGTTTCTGCTAAAATTGCTAAATACATTTTTACTTGCATTTCACTTGCCAAGAATACTGTAGAGAAAATTGTTTTCTGGTTTCAATGGGAGCACTCTTGTAGACGTATAGGGATTCCAAATGTAAAGAAGTTGGTGAAAAACTTCTGAAAATAAAATGCGTTTGCAGTTTTTCTTCCTTGATAAATGTATGAAGAATGAAAACCTTTGACAAGAAAGGAGTGAGAGCATATGATTTTCTAGACATATGGGAAACGTGTGCAAACTCAAGAGGCATGAATTATTCCTCTTGAGCAAAAAGAGGCTTAGCAGATGTTAGTGTGCAAGGACCGTGTAAACATTCTGGGGGCTTAAAGGAGGGTAATTTTAAAAATTCATCAATAGGAAGAAAGACACATGAAACTGAAAAACAAATACTTTTTTAAAATTCACGGGTAATAAGTGTTTCACTACTTTTCTCTGTTTTGTTTGGGCACGTGCCAGTAGTTTCCTGCAAGAGGTACTGGTCAGTGGGAATATGGGGTATACTCTAGAAAATGTTGTCATTCTTGATCATTACAACTTACAAAGATTTTACTGTTTTAAGTACATTAATCTGAGGATCAGACCCAGATGTTCAGGGGACGGGGCAGGCTGTCAGCTGTAATAGCATCACATGATGAGAAGCACATATGCCCCATTGAGCACTCTGGGTGGAGAGATGGAGAATTAACCCTTCCAGCACATCCTCACCTGCCTTACCTACTTGACTAAAATTTGTCTAAGTAGTGAAGTAACTAGGAGGCATTTTGCTCAAAAGGAACAATATGCACATGATAAATTAGACTATACAGGAGGGAGTAAAGATGTCATTAATCTAAATGGAGATAAAATCCAAATACTATTTGTGACATATACATTTTCATTTATATTTAAGATGTTTCAGCTTCTCTCAAGTATTTTGAAGGAAATTTAGATTTTAAGAATGAGAAATTGATCTCTGACAGAGCTAAAAACCGTTAATAAAAGTTTTATCTGCAGTTTATAAAGAAATATTCTGTTGAATAGAATATTTTCCAGAACTTTTAGTTTGTCCAATTAGCTTCCTGCTTTACTGACCTTTCAATTTGAGGCACATCTGTTTCAAAATAAAGAAAAAGGCTCTCATTGGGTTCACAGGTTCATCAGAGGTTGGATCATGCCATGAAGTTATCGTAGTAACATTATGGGTGTTCCATTTCAGCACCTTCTTCACCTGTTAATTGCTTGAGCATTTTTGTGCCTTCTTTCTCTAGATATGTTTTATATTGACAAAAACTTCCCTCTGATGTAATACCGATACAGTATGACAACTCAAAAATATGAGGTCTCTGTCAATTAAAGCAATATGAGAACCCACTCATGCATGAATTAATGGAGTAAGAATGAGAAAAAGTAATTAACTGACAGTTTTCAGGCTTCCCATAAACAACACTTCTCAGAAGCAGACATTATAGACAGACATTACATTACCCCTAAAAGTGAAGTGCATGTTGCATGTATGAATAATAGCATTCTGCTAAATGTAATATAAAAATTCAACCTGGTATATCAGCATTAGATTGAGTGCTGTGCACAACACTGACATGACTGAAAAGACTCCCTAAGGTTAAATTGGGCTCCTGCACTGAAATCCTAATTAGAAATATGAGTGCTCCAACTCTGTGTAAGTGCATGTGTGTTTAATTATTTTTCCTTTTTACCTTACATCTTTCATTATTCTGTAGTCCTTTTCTTCCTCCTTTCTTGCTGTTTTCAAGCAACCCAATCTCCTCACTTAATCTAAGTGTAGGACCTTTCTTTAAGTTGGCATTAATTGACAAGCAGTGTTTAATTATTATTTTTCATCTCTGAAGAGACCTGATATTAACTCACCAAGGGCCCTAGACAGCATCTCAGCCCTTTGACTCATGTGGCACAGCTCTGCCATCTTCTGACATCTCTATTCTCTTGTCAGCAAGACAATCATTTCCCTTGGTGTAATATCAACAATATTTTGTCTATACTTTGTCTTTAGGAATTTCCTCCCTATCTGATGGAAGACACAGCAACATTATTAATGGAGGATAGTGTGAGTTAGTCTATATCTGGGAGATGTGTTTAAAATGTGTAGGATGGCTTGTTTCTTCGTCACACTAAATTACACTTAAGAAACCATAGTTTCACAAATACGAGTACACTACCTAAGCTATCACAAGAACATTCTGTGTGGCATTATTTTCTACCACTATATCTCACTCTTTAAAGACTATATTCATTTCTTAAATTAGTCATGTCTAATATTAGTTTGTTTCATTTAATAAATAAATGTAATGAACTAAATATGATTTTGTTTTGAGTAAGGCCAGTGTATATTCACTGTCTGTAATAAAATGTTTTCTGTTCTAAAAGTTGTGAATTTTGATGGAGGAGACACAGTGTATAAATTCAATTCCTGATAGATCAAAATTGCTTATGAGAACTGCTGGAAATTTACAATTTTCCTCACATAATATCAAATTTGTTCATTTTAAATCGGGAATCTCCCCAATATTCTTAATGAACTTCCAACACACAAGAAAAAGTTTTCAAACAGTTCTCAGCAGGTACAGATTTGTTAGTGAAAATTAAATGACCAATGTGAGTCAATTGATATCAGAATGAAATACTAAAAAGTTAATTAGTTTTTTAATTAGTATTGAGGTTAATTTTCATGTGCATTGAAATCATATTGAAGTGCAAATATATCGAAGTGGAACAGACAAAAACATGTACATGAGTCCTGGAGTAACTAATTTCCTTTCCTGTGCAAAGCTAAATTGTAAGTTTTTAAAACTCCATTTAATTGCTGAATTGTACTTTTGTCAAACCTTTGCTTTCTTCATCATTGATGCACCCTAAGCTTATTCAAAACTTTACCTATAGGGTTTTTTTTAGAGCTACCATTTCTTAGGACAGAGGTCCAAATGGAACACAGGCACAGCCTTTCTCTATTGTTCTGTTTCTTGTCAGTCCCAATAAAAGAGAAGAAAGACAAGAGAATGTCTCCAGCCGTAGGAAAGTCATAACCCCAACTATCCTTTGGTAAAAGGTCCCTCACTGCTTTCTCTTAACTTATTCCTGGTCTATTCTGTAAGGGGAACCATGACATGGGTAAACAAGAATTTGAAAATATTCTGCAAACCTGTTTAAAAATATGTGAATACTAGACAGTGCCATAATCAATGAATACTCTATTCTTAAACATTTTTAGAATATAATGCTATGCTGCTAAAAAAAGAAAACAAAACAAAACAAAAAAACAAAACAAAACAAAACAAAACAAACAAAACAAACAAAACAAACAAAACAAACAAACAAAAAAAAAAACACAGCCCCCATACAATATTTAGCTCAAGGAGTTTAATTAAAACAGCATAGGACCCAACTAAAGAGTGTCCTGAAAAAGTCCAAAAACTGCAAATGGAATACCAAATAAAACTACAACTTTCCTTCAGCCTAGAGATGTGGAAGCTGGGTAGTTCATAATGCCTGGAAGTAAATCCAAAAGTGTCCTTCACAAATATAATTTCTGTTAAAATACTGTGGTGCGTCAGCTAGATTTATACCAGTTTGCAATAGATCTATTTTTTTTCCCCAAGTGTGACCATGAACTCCATTCAGTGGCCTTACATGCAAGTTTATTGCTGAAATCAGAAAATCGCTTAGGTTTGGGTAATCCACATACAAGTTCTCTGTGATGTAAGTGGTTATTTTTAGAAGTTATAGAGCAGACTGGTGGTTGATGATAATTATTGAAACCTGGCTCAGGCTACATTACTATTTACTTTTAGAGTTTGTGAACTTTCGGAATAATATTTTTGTAAGTGCAATAAGATCTTCTAGTGTGTAAATAATGTTGTGCTGATGGAGTTGATTGCACTCAGCCCTTAGCTTCATTCGCAGCAACACATTAGTTGTGAATTAGTGTGCAATAATTCATACCCTGTTGTGTCTTAGGTCTAAATATAACATTTGTTCAGGTTTAGAGATACAACCTAATGGCACTAATATTTTCAAATCAAGAAGCCACCTTTAGTATTTTCATTTCAAATATGTTGTTCTAGCTGCCATATGTTACAATACTAACACATACATGTTCCTTCTGTACAAATGCTTTCTATACCCAAGAAATCAGGATCCAGTGATATGAAAGGGGATCTAAGAATCTCTGAATTGAAACAATCATAGTGTATTTTCAGTCTACCTTTTTTGCTTTATTTTCATTTTAATTATGTTTCAAGGGGTTCTTCATAAAAAAAAAAAAAATATTTGGAAAAAAAATCTGCATTATTTTTCAGATGGAAACACGATGAACAGGGAGAGCTAAATATTAGTTGCCAGGAGCCTTTAGACATCTAAACCTTACATATAGGTTCCTAGGATTCTTACATCATCCTCAAAGTCTTCATCATTATAGTCTCTTATAAGCAAGCATGGCAAGAAGACACTCAGGATTTTCTCACAGGTTTGGCTAAAATTCAGGAGAAGGCTGAAGTTTCTCACATCATTGTAGCACTAGCTTCTGTCCTAATAAAGATTTCATCACTCACATGGAATTAATTAGAACTGGCAACACTGAATTCTGCAGAGTGGCATAGTGCCTAAGGCTGGTCTGAAAGCCTCTATTGAATTTAGGTCTGACACACAGGCAGTCTCTAGCAGTGTAGAACATTGAATCCCGGTGTGTCAGAGGCTGACAGATGCACTGCCCGTTGGACTGTTTTGTGTGGGTTTTTTAGTAGAGTACAATTGATTAAAAAGCTTAAGAAAGTAGAAGCAGCTAAAGAACCTATATAGACAGTGAAGTCAGAAAATCAAAGAGAATTCATGCGCAGCATCTGAACAGCAGGGTTACAGATCAAGCCTTGCAGGAATACACGTGGAATGAGCTATCTAATTTGGTTTCTAAAGCTACCCAGCAAGTTGGCTTAACAGACAACAGGAGCTCATACGGTAAGCAGTACAGTAACTCTGATGACTCAGTGGAAGCATTTCCTAAAGTTTCCTATACTCTAACATGCCAGTACTCGGTCCTTTTGGAAATGTTCAAAAATGAAAATATTACACCATTCTATTTCCAGCACCTGTTCAGTTCCAATTCTAAGAATGCTCTCGCATATACACTCGGCAACAGAATAGATGTAACAGACTAATCTGTCCTGTGATGCCTCTTTGCACTGTTTGGTTGTATGAATTTTCTCTTTGCATGTTTCATAACTATGAGGTCTGAATGGCTGTCACAGTTCATTTTTTCTGAATATCACTCTCCTGTAAGATGAGCAAAACTGACTCAGTAGAAAAACATGGTTGCACTTGCTCTAGTAGTAGCAGCAAGTATTCTGGATTGGACTGCACTACTAAAAAGCCATAGACTTACTACTTACAAATACACAAAAAAGTGAACATAGTGCCATCATACAGGTGATCGTAATTTGTGCTAGTTTCATCTAATCAGCATAGGCAACAAAGAGGAAAGAGGGTATTATAGTATGCACTATAGATTTCCAGAGATTTCTTGTCTGGTAGCCAGATTGTGATAAGGGCCTCCCTGGTGTACCTGGAACTCCCTACTGTTGTTATCCATCCTAGCTTAGAGCAAAGTGACTGTAGTTGGGCCCATCTGTGCTACTTTACTGTTGCATTTTGTTCTGTAACTATTCTGTCCAAAGCAAGGTTTGGTGCTTTACTAATGTGACTGATCATAGTGTGCATCGCAACAAATTTCACTGATATCAGTTTAATTGATAGTAAAAACAAAACAAAACCCACACTTACTAGAATTCTGAAGTCTGTGTTTCTCTTCCTTCCCCTCCCTTTCCATGTCATATTCTTCTCCCTCCCCTTCTCCCTTCTCCTTTATCCTTCTTTTTTCCCCTTCCACTTCCCTCTTCCTTTCCTCACTCCCTTCCCTTTTCAGTTTTTCATTTAGAGGTACTGTCCAAAGCAGAATCTGAATCATCCAGCTTGCTTAATTTCTGTGAATATCTGCTGAACTTTATTATATAATTAATGAAACTTGTCAACAGAGTTCTGCAACCAAAATGCATGAAAATAATTTTGGTTTAGGTCTCATATTACCTACTGATGCTCATGAAAGAAGCATTTACAGCATGTCATTGTGTGTACAGAAGACATTATGATTGCCAAGAGCATGGAAATTTTATAAATATAATAGGAAACAAAAAAAGAACAATTGAGTATATATAAAGCTATTTATCCATCTGGAGAGATTATTTCAAAAATATTGAACATGGAGATCAAATGGTTTTAACAGAAAGTGTAGTGTGAATTTTCAGTCAATGCTATTTTATCTGGTGCATGCAAAACCTAGGAGGCGATAGCGCTAATTAAGGAGCTAAATTCAGTAACGACACAAGGCAGATTATAGAGTACATTGTGTGCAGGTATCAATTCTATATTTAGAGCAGAGGTAGTTGGGTGATAGGTGCACTCTAAATGCTAATAAGAAAGGAAAGATTAGATAAGAGGAACAGACCTATTTAATTGGTTGCAATTATGGCAGATAACAGAAGGGCATTTATCTTGATGGTTTTTCCCATCTAACTCATATAATTCATGGAAATGCTTTTCACATGTGAACTGAGAAATTGGGTGTTGTTTGCCTCATTGAACAATGTGTTAAGGACACAATCCTCTTTGCCTTATACAACAGGAATAGACCCACCCCAATTGTCTTTAGGCCAGTTACAAATTCCAAAAGTGGTGCATGGCTTTTCTCTAGCTTGCAGTGTCTGGGTGGGATTGGGTCAAGATTCCAAGAGAAGCTGTAGTAGGGCTGGAATAAGATTATCTGTTTTGAAACTGATTTGGAGACTCCTATCCTATAAATAATAATTACAGGCTTTGAAGAACAAGGTAGGATTGGCTATTATATGGCGTGGGAGGGAAAACAGAAGGATGGAGTTTAGAGGAGCAAGTTAATTCTGTAGGAATACTCATGCTTTATTACCCTTGAATTTTAAAAACAATTCAACTATTCTAGTACCTTCGGGTTCAGAGTATTTGCTTTAATACTTTGCCTTGACTTTGCCTTAGAAGTCTACATCTAAGGAAGCTGGCAGGCTTGTGTGTCTTAATGAGTTTCATTTACTACCATTCAAAAAGCTCTAAAATATAAGAGGTTTTTCTTGGCTCCTAGATAATCTGCTGCTATATTAGTTGCCCTGCAAGCACTAGGCCCAAAGAATGCTATCCTCAGCATCAGCACTATTCAAAAATGTGTGCACATCCGTATAGAGCAGCAGGCAGTTTTATCCTGTGTTAGTTGTGTGGAAACAAAGAGGGAAGTTGTGATCTCCCTGAGATAATTGAAGGAGTCTGTGATTAGAACTGAGATGCAATTCCTTGCTTCAAGGCCTATATTCAGACCATGAGACTGTTTCTTTTACATCTTTCCCTTTAACCTGTCAAACTGAGATAATTCTCATGGTAGTTGTTTTGATACTAAGCTGACACATTCAGATATCACTTTCTATGTGTGAAATCTTACTCGGTGTTTTGCAGTAATAGTGACAACATCAATATTTAAAAATAAACAACTTGTTTAGTTTTATGTTTGTTAAATAAAAGCTTGTCCTAAAAGAAACAGCTCTTAAAATTCATTACATTCCATGAATGAATGTCTCATTAAGTACAAAATGTGATTTAAATTGGAAAATGATTACCTCCCACATTGTTAGTTACTGCTACAAACCAAACAATTTCAACAAATCCTTTCTGAGTGCACAAATCCCACAACAATATCTTTTTTTCTCTCACTGCTCTCACTGCATTGCTCATCACTGACAACTTCTTGCCCCATTCTGGCACGCATTGTGGCAGTCGAGGAATATTGAAGGTCAGAATATAGCCTGGAGCTTAAAGTTGAAGTGCGCCTTTTTATGTGAGGGATGTCTAATTAAAAAAAGTTAAATTTTAACTCCCAGCTGTACTGAGTCTGGTTGGGATTGAGTTAACTTTCTTCAGAGTAGACCTTTTGGTGCTGTGTTTTGGATTTGTGGCTAAAGTAATGTTCATAACACACCAGCGTTTTGGCTATTGCTGAACAGTGCTGCACTCTGCTTCCCTCAGTGAGGAGAGTGGGCATGAACAAGAAGTTGGGAGGAGACACAGCTGAGACAGCTGACCCAGATTGGCCGAAGGGATATATTCCATACTGTATAACTACATGCTCAGCAATAAAAACTGGAGATAGAGGAAGAAGGAGAGGCATTTTGTCTCCATTGCTCAGACACCAGCTGGGCATTAGTCTGATTGTGGGAGGTGCTGAGTAATTGCCTTTGCATCAATTGATTTTTCTTTTCCATTTATTAAGCTGTCTTTATCTCAACCCACGAGTTTTCTCACTTTTGCTCTTTCTATTCTCACCCCCATCCTGCTGAGGGTTGTAGTGAGTGAGCGGCTGTGTGGGTGCTTGGCTGCTGGCTGGGCCAGCCCACCACAACTGCTGACATTTCCTTGGGTTCATGCAGCATGGACTCTTTCAGCCCATCAGGATATCTTGGATGAGAGCAGGCAGAATCTCTCTCATTAGAAACAAACACATTGTTGTTAAGTATCAGAGTCCTTAGGCTTTCCAGTATATGGGTAACAAATGACAAACTTGGAGGTACTGTATGAAGATTTATAAAATGTGGATTTATAAAAATAACACCTGATTTTTTCTGATGTATAATTTTTCTCTGATGTATAATTTTGCTTTTCCTCCAAAGACTAAGGAGGATGTTCTTTAAAGAAGAAATATAATTAGTATACTTAAGATCTACTTCATATGCAGCAAACTCCACAGGATTATGTCTAGCTGAAAAAAAAATAGTACTGTATGAAGAAAAGAAGGCCATATTGGTCAAGAGCACTGTTAACCCCCTAATTTCATAAAAATAGTACAGTAGCTGTAGAAATAGAATTGCAAATATATGGAAAAAATCAGTAAGTTGCTCAAACAAAGCTAGTTATGCCCACAGCCATGGTAATTACATGCCTAATTTGAGACTTCCGTATCTTGGATTAAGTGCAATCTTGACGCCCTCAGGAGTATTTTCAAGATAGAAGGGCTTTGAGTAACATCAGAGATGTTGGTTAAGCACAGCTGCCGACCTCAAAGTCAGTTAAGTGACAACAGCATAAAGGGAAAATAATGAATATGGGAGATTGCAAAGTAAATTAAACACCATTAAGTAGGTTTGAGTAGCCTTAAGAAGCACATATAAACATTTCAAATTCAAGAAAAATAATCTACACCATTTATTATTATGCCAATTCATTAATGTATAGTCTTAAAAATATTTATTTTTTTAGTATTTTCTTAGAGAATATTGCATTTTTTTAGCTCAAATTTTACTGATGACAGTGCTGAACCCTCTATAGGAAATACTAGGTACATATTAATACTAGATAAATTTAATGCTATATCTGTACATAGCAAATTCAAAGTACAGGTCGTTACTGTACACAAATTATCAATGTGTTCCCTGAATTGCATCTCCTTTGGCTATTATGGCTCTATTTTTATTGTTCTTTAGTTTCAAATGTAGAACACCACTTCTAGTGTTTATTAATAGAGATTTCATGTATACCTCAGTATTTAGCTATTATTTTTCCTAAGGTAGTTGGTAATCTGCAGGCATATGATTCTTGCTCCAATGAAGTTTTATCTATTTTTTGTCTCAGAAATGTATTATGTTTTCCCTGAGCTTTTCCAACCATCATGGTTTTGGTTAGTTTTTGATTTGGGGTTGGTTGGGGTTTTTTGCTTGTTTGTTTGTTTGTTTTCCTGAAAGGCATTTTTTTTTTTTAATACAGGTCATCACTTCTCCTCTGTTGTGCTGATTTCTAGTGGGTGGGTATGAGACCTGAAAGGCTCACATTCATATCCATTACCATTCACTTAAGATCTAAGTGTTGCTACCAGAGCGTAATATTACTGAGATTTGGGGATTTTTTGCTTCTTTGAGGACTGGGAATAAGAATACAGTATGGCAAAAAATAAACAGAAGAAAGAAATTCCTTCACCATAGAAAGTAGTACATAGCTCGGTAAACATTTGCAAGCAAAAGTATTTCTCAAGGCTCAATGCATGCCAGTGAACAGTTCAGTCATTTCTGCTGTGCTGGTTTTTTACACGAGTAACCACAGTCCAAAGCAATTTCCGTATGACTTAGGATCTGAGGTCACAGTTCTTTGCAGCATTGCCAGCTTTATTCAATGAGTGGGATGATTTCTGGCAGTTAAATTTAAACTCAAATGTCAATTAAAGGACACCAGAGGAAGTCTGCACATGAACTAAATCCATATTTTATTGAGAATCAGAGGAGTAGACCCACTTATATTGTGACTATGCAGTCTCGTACAACACAGGAAGTGTTTATTGCTGTTATATATCACTTTACTTGATAGGAAGTGACAATACACAAAAAATGTTATTTTTTTTTCAAAATATCTTCAAGTTCACTTTTTCATGATTATAATCCATGATCAGACAGGGTGTGATGCAATTACCAGTTATCAAAAAACCTGTCAAATCGACATAGGGAATTAACTGCTTAAAAATAAATTAAATAGACTATTCAGAGCGATCAATCCAAAATGCTGTGCAAAATGCAGATGTCACCATTTCCATGGAATATAACTATACCTAACATATTTCTTTTCATTGTGACAAGCCTACCATTTTTATCCCTCAAAAAACAAACAAACAAAAAAATTATTTTGACTGCTTCTAAAATTTGAGTGAAATTGTATTATAAAAAGAGCATCTGTTTCTTTAAGAAATGGTAGGGTAAAGCTGTTAGAATTTTTTTTTTATAGATATCATAAATCTGTAATGATTGATTTAATCTAATTAACCTGAATTATTTTCAGAGATTGGCTTCTGGGATAGGTCTTTTTAAAGTAAAGAATAACACTCATTCAGCTAGTTCTACTTGAAACACACTTCATAGTATTAAGCTGTTGAAATACCATGGTTTAAAAACTAAACCCAACCTTTAATTCTCAAGTATGTCTATATTTTCTGTCTCAGAAGTTCAAACAGTTTGTTTCTCTACCTTTGAACTTTTCTTAACATGCAGAATTTTTTCAATCTTCATGCCTAATAACTATGATGGGGAGAGAGACAGAAGAATGGGCATGATAAGGCCCCCAGTATCATAGTGGTTCTTCTTTCCTGCTTGTCGTAAGATCAAACAATTGACTGGGACTAGGGCAGTATCAGGAGATTGACTGGGAAAGAAAGCTACCCAAATACCAGAGCAGTGTTCAGAGAACTGGTGAGACAAAAGGGTGAGGCAGCCATTTCCTGTGACTCTGCAGTCTCTTCCCCTTGTCTCTCCTGAGCTCAGAGGTTTAATAGTCTGTGTTCAAGGTCATCTTTGATTCAGTGCTGCTGTATCGTCTTGGATCAGGCTGCAGGAAAAAGAGCAGTAAGAGAAAGAGCTGTGAGAAGCCTCATGCTCCCACTTTACCTGAGAGCTTCATTTAAGATGAGGCCTTTACCCTTGCACCCTTGCATGTTGCAGGTATGCCTGTTCCTGACTGGTTTGACTTTCTGGCTTGACATCATACCCACCTCATCATTATGGGCTTGTTTGACAGTGACTCAACTCTTGGCAGATCCTGGTTAACATCACCAGACCTGCTCTGCTCTTTTTGTTCAGGTCCTGAAGGAACCACAGCCCTTGTGGGTGAAGTCACAGCTCCGTACCTGCCTTGCTGCCAACCTCAGCTCACTGTCCTTGCACAGCAGCCTCCTCTTGCTGCTTCCTGACCTGAAAAAAAAAAAAAGTCAATTTAGATAGTGTCCAGGCAGCTATACATGTAAAAAAATATTAAGTTTTGGAGGAAAAATTAATATAAGACCCTGTCTTATTTTCGGGGAATGAGTACAGAATTAAAACTGTGAACTGTTGCGGATAGTTAGAACTGATTTTACCATGGAAAGTTTATTTAATCTTGAAAATTGAGGTCTTACTTTGTATTAGTGCTGCACTGATACAATAGTGTCTTACAGTAAATGCCATGAGCTATAATTTATACGGAGAAAATGGCAAATCTCAGGCAAATGAACTTAATCATAACTTGCATTTCTAGGGAAACATACCATTGCAAGATTTCTGTCTGTAAATATTAACTTAATTCCAATAATCATTTAAGTGTATTACACACATTGAAGAACATAGTTGCATCCACAAAAGATAGGTAAAACATGCGTTATCAGGTTTATATTAACTTAGCTGAATCCTTTAAAGATTCCAGGATGACTGCCACAATAAGAAAAAGGGATGTTTGCAGAAATAGGTGCTTATACACCAGTATCTGCCAGACTCATTTAAATTACCATTTTTCCTAATATGATTTTGAAATTCAAGTTAATAGGATAAAATATTTAGTTAGGAGGTATGGAGAACTGGCATTCAAGCAGATGTTAACAGTGTTCATCAGCAGAAACTTGCTAATGGCAAGTTTCATAGTGGTTTTCATATCAAGTTTAGGGTTCCCTCGACTGAAACTTGCAGGTATAAAAGCATTGCTTTTACTTGTCAGAAGTGCTGGACATTGACTTCACACCTTTCATATTTGGGTCACTAACATTCTTGTTTCACCAAATTTTCTGCAGTTACGTGAATTTAATCTCAATGTTGAGGCCTTTTGCTGTCAAGTCTCACTGGGATCAAGTCTTTCACCAGTCCTGCCAACACCCTGGTGTAGTCAGGAGGTATGAGACTGACATGAAAATAACATACAGCTCTACTTGCCCACCACCACATCATGCATACACCTTGACCCCACTGTGATCCAGCATTCAAACAAAACAGAACACATAGCTGAAGCTGAACACAAACAAGTCAAGGCTAATACTATGGTCAGAGTAAAAAGTCTCTGTTGAATTTGTAACTACATTTTTGTCTGCTTCATCAGATTTAAACCTACAGTTCAAGACTGGTTTTTTATTAATATGTTTAGATATGTTTTGCAGACAGATCAAAATTTACTGTGCTCTGAGCCTGGATGACTCAGCATGGGACAGTGCTGAAGAAAATACACTTTGCTTTCAATCTGAGTTTATTGGGTTAACAATAAGCTGGAGCCAGTGTGGCTGCATGGCTTTTGCTAGCAACAGGCTCACATCTGGCTAGAGCTCTGTGGATGGAGTAACCTCTGGCATGACTGCAAAAGATGGCCCATCTGTAAATAAATAGATATTGGTTATAGATTAGACTTTCTTCTGTGTCCAGTTGTCAAGGAGATTCTGTCCATTCCAGGAAAATGCTGATTAGCCTTCAGTTGTATTTAGCATGAGTCTCATTTCTCTGGATTCCACTAACACTTTGTGTGAAATTTTCAGTAGCCAGGAAAGTCCGTATCAGGGAGCAGCGAGAGCATGCTGCCCTGCAAGGGGCATCCAGAAGGGGATCCAGAAGCTGAGCATGACAACAAGGCAGGCAGAGGTCTCACTGACAAGGGTCCCACAGCACCTAAGCAAGGTGAGCAGAGCAGGTCTGGTGAGAGTAATCAGTTGCAGCCAAGGGTGTCAAAAGCACTAGTCAAGTTCTTGGCAATGAGACAGGTCCAAGGTCAAGCTGGACAGCTGAATCAGCAGTACAGGGATGTGATCAGAACCAAAGGCAGGACTTGGGTCAGATGCAGGGTCAGTGTCTCCAGCTAAGTTCACAGAGTGCAGAGGTCAAGCCAGGAAGTCAGACCACAGGTCACGGTTAGATTTTGGATTAATGGGGTACTTGGCCAGGTATAGGCATAGGCATGGCTGCAGCCCCAAAGCAGCATAGGATAAGCACAAACCAACAGTGAGAGACTCAGCTCAAAAGCAGAGGGCCTTGCTGAGGCTTTTTAGAAGTCTTTTAGGGAGACCCTCAGCAGAGGCTCCTTCCAGCTGTTTCTTCATAGCATCAAGCTGGCCTTGAATGCAGAAAGATGAACTCCTCAAAGAGAAGTCATGCACTTAGGACCCTAACAGTCCAATATGTATGAGACACCACAATTCATCTTCAAAGTAATATGCACGTTTATACTTTTTCTTTTAATAAATCTCATATTTTAAGATCAGTCTTGCTCAGTAATTTGGGCCTCAAATGAGCCAAATCTCACTTCAAGATCTATATGGAGACTATAGCTAACATGAGTAAAGCTCACTTCTGCAGAAGTTTCCTCAGAAACATTTCAAGACTGTGGAAACAAAAGTTACATTTTAATCTGGGTTGTTATTTCTTTAGAACAGGCATTTTTAAGAAATATTTTTTTTGTCTTCCTTTTGTAATAGAGGTATAATTAATCTGCCAACCAGCAGAGTATTAAAAAAAAAAAAAAAAAAAAAAAGCTACTCCACATTTTTTATTCATTTAATTTTTTTTTTTTAACTAGTTTTTGTTTCACATTTTCTGGTTGTCTTTAGAATTGTCCCTTGGCCTTCTTTCTCTTCTTGATGGGTATATACTTATGTATTTAACTAAGATTTAATTATTTTTTGCTATATGCATTTGGCTTTTCTGAGCAAATTTGTGCTGCTGTACTTACTTGAAGTGTTGGTATTGCATCAGATACCAATTCCCTCAAAACAGACTGATGGTCCATCTGGTTTAGTATCCGGTTTCCTGTAATGGCTAGTAACAGATGCTTGACAGGAGATTGCAAGAAATGCCATACAGCCCAATTTTGGTACATTTATTCATTAGGGTTTATTTTCTGAGTTAAAGGTGGACTTTGTAGTGTTAATATGCTTTTATTTTTAAAAAGGTATCTTACCACATAGCAGTGCTCGTTCTTTATTCAAATATATCTTCAATCCTTTCCAATATGTGATTAGTCCTTTTATAAATCATACTAAGTGATCACAGTCATCACATAACTCACAAAACATAACTGTCTTGTCCAGTCAAAATTAACAGTGTAAATATTCAATCTTCTGGATTTCAAATTATTTATTCAGGTCATTAGTGGATCAAATATTTGTTTGTGGCATAATTTTTATAAAGAATAATGGTACAAACAGTTAGAGAATACATTCAAGATTAAACAAGCATATTTATACAAATTAAAAAATAACTAACATCTGGAGCACCTGGAATTTATTTAAATCAAAGACCTGTATTTGATTTGTATTTGAAAGTATTTGAAATATTTTTCTTCTGTATACAACCAGTAATAGCACCAATATCACTGGAATATGTAAATGAGTAATTTTCTCCATTATAATTTTAAACACTGCTAAATTATCACATTCTAGTCATTGTGTTAACTATAAAAGTAAGCCGCTAATACTGCATGTAATATTCCAGTTGCATTATAATTGCATCTAGGTAGAGGGTTGTCATTCTTTTCACATCCCTGTGCTATGCACAAACCTCCAGGTCAGTGCATCTGCAGTAGTGTACACATTATAAATGCCAAGTAATGTGAATGCTGAACAGATGGTTTTGTGCAGACCATTGCTATTTCTTGCCCTAGTCTGCAGCTCTGTTTCAAAGCAAGACCTGAGACAAATCTCTTTTCTTGACATTTCTTTTGTGTTTGTGATTATATTAGAGTTAGCGCTTTTAATTATTTTGTGGGACTTGAAGAGTTGCAAGTCATGGAAAGTTCCCAAAAGTAGGTCAGGTATCACATGTGTTGGCAGTTTAAAAGAGGGCACAAAAATGAGTTGCAATAGATGCTCAAGAAATTAAGCTGGAAGTAGCCACAGAGTATATGATTTTCTTGGCACTCTAAAACTCCCTAAAGCACAGAAACTTTAGAAAAAGAGACCTTTTAGTTCTGATGCTTGCCAATCTTACTTAGCCTAACAGTATACAAACAACAGACTATGTTTACAATTATACAAAAAATGTATTCTAAGTTGAAATAGAACCCTGCTATTTTTAGGCAACTTTCCATTGTATATTGTCTTGTAAATGAATACCCCTTTACGTTAAACTACAAAAATAAAATTTAAAATAGATGAAGATTCAAACTTGCGCACTCCAAACTTTCAATATGGCTGATTTAAAGGGGCCTGCAGAAACTCAATTCTTCTCCATCGTTCCCCTCACATGTCATGGTAATACTTTGCTCAATTAAAGTATCACAAACACCGGTTTTCACAGGACCCTTGTCACGATCCCTGCAGAGGATGGACAATACTTTCTTAACAAGCATTTATTCAGAGTTTTGTTTTCTGCTCATTGTTCAGTGTGTGGTCCCATGCCTTTTTCACTGTGTGTTATTCAAACGTTACTTAGAAGACAGAATTCTTTAACATCTTTTCTGTGGCATTCATTACTATGCTATTTCATTGCAACATTTAATTTATATTCATTTGGTCCTTATGACAATGAGGATGGACTCCTCATTTCACAGATAGGAAATTGAATCAGGCAGAGAGTAAATGGAAATGTGTATCTGAAACTCAGAGTCTGAGATTCAAAACCCACCTTCAGTTCTCGTATATAGAATAATTTATAGCACAACTACTTCTATTGCAAATGTGAGTGCTTACAGTTCAGGCAAAACAGACCTCCAGGAATCAAGCTGAATCTCTAATTTGAGATCCCCGGCAAAGTTCTTGGTTACCTAAGCTGCTGGAGTAACTGAAATACGTACATACTGTGTAGGGACTGATGGCATGCAAGGCACAGCCAACTTGTGAATTTCATCAATGCTTTGTAGCAGAGTAATACTGGATTTCATTGAACACTCTGAAAATGGTACTTGCTTTATATTTCTGCCCAAATCCCCCAGACCTTGCTCCTTTCCTGCTCCACAGTTCCTAGGCCATTACATAATGCTGATATAATGATATTCTACAGTGTACTCTACTTCATTATATTATTCTTTCTTCTCAGTTTTTGTTCACTGTCAAGTAGTACAATTCTTAGACGTCTTTATAGTCTCTAACCTCAGTCTCCTTATTTACTTACTTTCACTTCCCCTAGCTCATTTAAGCCACTTCAGCACCAGCTCCCAGGTTTCTTATCAAGTACTTTGTCTGACCTTTATCTCTACATCTTTCTTATCCATGTAGCTTGGGAAATTCACTGAAGCACAAACAAAATAATGTCTATATTGTACCAGAGCTTAATCCCATTCCTCCATTAAGCAATTAGTAGCGGCATTGCAGCAAAAGTTCTACAGCATACTCCCAATATGGTGCATGTTCAGCGAATATCAATTGCAAAATATTACTGTCACGGAGGCACCCCAAGGTTAGCTTAAGGAACAACAGGGTCCAAAACAACTTTTATTAAACTGGTGTGAAGCAGGGTTTTAGCACTCCAAAAGTGACTTAAATACAGGTTCAGATATCAGTTAAGGAAAATTATTAAGGGGCAGCAACTAATACAACAGGCAGTCTATAGTGTGCATGCACGTGGCTTCACCCGAAACAATGCTGGAGCTGCCCCTGAGTCCTGGAGGAGTACACACTTGCTGAACACAGTGTGGGATTATTTTAAAGAGATACACGTACTCGTAGTGAGTACGGGAAGTGTACACTCACGATTCTGCAAGGGTAAATTTGTAATATACTCTCAATCCTGCGAGGGTTAATTTACTTACACGTGCAAATGTGCATGGAACATTACACGTGCTTATGTGGAAGCACGGGAGAAAAATACACTCGCAATTGTGCGAGGAAATAATGTATACACGTGCTCGTATTGAGCACGGAAAATTACACGTGCAAATGTGCACGGAAAGTACATGTGCTTGTATTAAGCACAGAAAGTACACGTGCAAATGTGCACGGAAAGTTACACGTGGTTATGTGGAAGCACAGGAGGAAAATACACCTGCCATTATGTGAGCGTTAATTTTACATGTGCTCATATTGAGCACGGAAAGTTACACGTGCAAATGTGCATGGAAAGTAAATACACTCGCAATCCTGTGAGAAGTTTTATTCACACCCGTGGCGGCACGGCAAGCGGAGTCTCCATCCCGGGGGGGGCTCTCGGCAGCAGCATCTTGCTCGTGCTCCGAGAGACCCGCAACAAAGGGCAAAGTCTCGACGAGAGTCCCGTTTTTTATATTGGTTGATCAGATCTGACTGTAGGCATTCCAGAAGCTTCTCTACACCCCCACACTGGCTGTGGGTGCCCCTGAAGCCTCCAAACATCCCCCACACTGGCCATGGGCACCCAGCTGCTCAGTGTGCCTTGGCACTCCCTTCTCCTAATGGCCCTGGCCAGGGTGCTCTGGGGCCAAACAAAAGAAGCTGTTAGCCTCAAACAACAGAGAGAGAGGGAGATGTGCCTGCTCCTTCCATACTGAAGGAGGGAGGGGGAGAGAGGGGGGTTTGCATCCTGCCACAATTTCAAATTTAGTTCTAATAACATTCCAGTCAACATCCAAGTTTATTTAGGTCTTATACAACAGTGTCACATTTGGGCAGATTTTTGAAGGAGCAGCAGAAGGAGCATTACTCAACAAATGCCATCGCCTAAATGAGGAGTTCTAAAATACAAGAGCTACATATAATAGATGTGGATTTTTCTTTAACCTTTTTCTTACAAGAAGCTCTATTGTTCTGGCTGAAACTTTAAAATAAAACAAACTAAAATATCCCAAGACATTCATGTAAAATTTTAGCTTAAATACATAAACACTTTCAGAGTGATTAGGCATGGAGAAATGGTATTATAATGTGAAGTTTCAGCTGCTTTGATCAATAGGCAAGCCTGCCACTTAGAATTCAATGTTACAGGAATTCATAAAAATATGCCTGACATCTGGACAATAAATTGAAAAGTCTATAAACTACTGATAATGAAACAGATAAATGAAATTATAAAGACAACAGATATGATCATAAATAAAGACTAAGAATAAAAGAAATAAAGAAATAAGTTACCGTTTTGTGTTTAGAAGATAGAATACACCAGAATAAAGAATTCTACACAGATCCACTGGGATGTAGAGAGCCAGAAATGCCATTGTTCTCTGAAAAGAAAAACAGAATAATTAATTTATTAAATTATTTTTCTTGGAAGTGACATCTGAAGGTCATCTAGGTCAATCCTGTGTTCCAGGCATGGTCTGCTTTGGGTAACTTTTCCAATGGTTGACCATCTCTCTAAACTGAACACCAGATTTCTCTCAGCCTCTACTCATCCATCAAGCACTTCAGATCCCCTGTCACCTTGTTGGCCATCCACTGAATTCATTTCAGTATGCCACTGTATTTCTTGTACTGGAGAACCCTAAACTGGACACAGTATTCCAGACGCAGTTGCATGAGTGCTGAATAGAGAAGAATAATTATTTCCCTCTACCTGCTTGGTACACTCCTGCTGATGCAGCCTAATCCATAGTTGACTTTCTTTGCTTCACTGATGGATTGCATTCAATTTGTTGTCTACCGTGACCCTCAGCTCTTTTTCTATTAAGCTGTCTTTTATCCATTCAGCCCCAGTCTGTATAGTTGCATGGACCTATTTCACCTCAGACACCAGACTCTGTATTTGCCTGTATTAAACTTCAAGAGTTTCCTGTCAGACCATTTCTCCAGCTGATCAAGGGCTCTCTGAGTATTGGTCTTCTTTCCAAAATAGCAATCGCTCCTCCCCAGCTTGTTGAGCCTCTGTTCTATCTTCTTACCTGTTCCATCAATAAAGACATAAACCAGTATTTTTCCTGACATTGATCCTTGAGGGATGCCACTGTTAACCAACCATCAGCTGGGCTTCTTTCTGACAATCACAGCCTTTAACCGTTAAGAGTCTGAAACATCCCACTTCTATCTGTTCGCTGACATATGAGGTAATGAAGAAAAGAAGCAGAAATATGAGTGATTAGAGGTTAAAACATGGGCTGAGATTAGCTAGTGAGCCAATCCCTTATGGCCAAGGAGCCTAAAGAAAACAAAACAAAACAAAACAAAACAAAACAAAACAAACAAAAAAAAAAAAACACATTAGTTTAAAGGAGAATTTAAAAGAAATTAGGTACTCCACAGTGTTTATTAGCCATCAGTCTGGCCTTTGCTGTTGTATTTGTATCATTTGTATCAAGGAGTAGTAAATTCATTAATTCTGACCATGTGCATGTTTTCCTTGGACTTGGCATTTGACACACATCTTCACTTATTTTTGAAGAACCACACAAGTGAGGAATCTCTAGTTTCTTCATCTCTTGTTAAAGACTTGTATCTTTTGCCCACTGGACATCCTTGCACAATATAATACTGGGATTAGTTATTTGGACACCCAGTTTGCGAACAAATATGCTAGACAGTCCACAGTCTTGGTAATACAGGCGACTTCATTGATCCAAAGCAGAACAAACCATCTCAACTCTTGATTGCACTTTCTGCCGGTTCATGCTGGATAAACCAGTGAGTGTCCTGAACATCCTTATTGTTAGAGAAATACTCTACCCTGACGTTATGCGTTATGTGACATTATGCCCACATGGTAACTGTCAGATACATGATGTCGTAACTCGGGTTGGAGCTAGCTCATATGGCTATTCTTACACCCAGCAGGTGATACAATTGCTTTCACACAAAAGACTCCACCTACCATCAGAGCAGGGACTGATCATTTTCAACCCAGTTCTTGTAGTTTGGTGTGCAGGTAAATTAAAGTGCTTGTAGGTGTTGTATATGTAAGGAATTATGGTAGTAAGAAACATTCTACTTTCAGTAGAGGAGATTACTGTCTACACTGTGTAGGACCCACATCTTGATCTCTTTCCTATTTAAAAAAAAAATCTATTAATTAGGTTTAACAGAAATGTCATAAAAATCAGATGTTGAATAATAACTACCATTAATTCACTTTAAATTTTAGAAAATATTACACATATCTCTGGGAAAAAATTATCAGCAACTTTTTATCTATGTGTTGATTCAGCTTTTGAAGGCTCATGGAAAGGCCATGTACTTCTCTGTCAGTAAACACACACTAGATTGAACCATCAGAACATTTCTGGAAAAGATGTCATTACAGGATCACAAAGTGAATGTAGAATCCCGAAACTCTGAGCTAATATCTTTGTTCCACTATGGATTCATTCTGCGATCTTGGAGAGACAGGGGTTTTTTGAAGAATAATAGACTTGTCCTAAAATGAATTTAGGAATTTATGACATAATAGAACCTCTTCTTTTATCAGTTAGTCCTGCTATACACATTGCTATTGTTTCATACTGCGTATTCATGAAAAAAATATGTCTATGAAAGTGGTAATACTAATTTTAATATCCTGTAAGGCTTCAGAATAAATTTTGAAGAAAAGAATAATTGAAGTCACAAGAGCAAATAATAAATGAAAGTATCTAATTGTATTTTCCCCTTGGGAGATTGCACCAGGGTAGTCTGGAACCATCTTTTGACAAGATAATTGAAATTTTGTATAAGGGAAATGTAGTTTGACTTTCCTATAGGACTTTGGTGAAGTCTTCGTTATTGTGCCTCTTGGGAACTTACTAGTGAAAGTGAAGATAGGGATTAATACCACACTTGTGTGGTAGACGGCAGAAAGGCCTCACAGCACTAATTCCCTCAAATCCTTGCATGGCTTCCTTCTGGTACTATGAACTTGCCTGATTTGCTTAAATGTCCCTAACTCCTTCCTTCTCTGCTGTGGACAATATTTTGCTCCTACAGGCTCTGCCAATAGTCTTAGTGACCTGTGAGGGCTAAAAGCAAACTTAAAAAAAATAAACTAGAAAATTCTACTTTAATAATCTCTTATGCTTTCTGTTTCAAGAAATGTCTTAAAGATGGAGTTAGCATTATTTTGTGGAGAAACCACAGATTATGTTCTACATTGAAAGAAAAATCATCAACAACTTTCTGTTTATGCACTGTAAATCAGCAAGTAGGCTGTTGGTTCTTTTTTATCAGCTGTTACAGCATAAAAGCATACATATAAACAGTCATTTCTTCTCTGTGTACTATATTATATGTATTTATAGGCACTTGTTCATTGTGACTGTCAAGAATTTTAAAACGTTAAAAAATCCTTGCATACCTACATGATAAAATACTGCAATCTTCATATTTCTCTCTGAATTCGATGTGTGCTTTGTCTTACTAACCACAACCTCTATTTAAAACATAGATTCTAATGTGAGATTATGCAAGCAAAGTAAATATTCTTTCTAACTGCATCTTGCAACATGAAAAATGAAAGATGCTCTTCTAATACTGTGGATTGATTCCACTTTTAGATTTGATACTGGTTTTATAGAGTGAAAATGAAATTCATTATTTGAAAAGTAATTACAGTCTGCCACCCACTGACCCAACTACAAGAACATTGGTAGACAGATATTGAGGTCATGGCACTACTCATTCTGAGCAATATTTCCAAGAAAGCCATTTTTCTGGCTGCTAAAATCTGCAACTTACCAGGTGCGTGGCATGCAGTCAGTGTGACAGCATTGAGTGTCATTTTATTTTTCATCATTAACTTAGTTGGAATAAAAATATTTTCTTAACAGTTTGTCTACCAGAAAATATTTTGGAGTCTGCATCTAAGCTCAGTGTTAAAATAGATTTGTATACTCTCATTTACACAGTTCTGAAAATAATCACTTACTTTCTCCAACCTGTATTTAACTCCACTGTCAAACCGTACTGCCACTAGTGGTCACTAGTCTGTAGTTCCGAACAGAAAGTTTTAAGATATTTTCAGGATATTTAAAGTTTCTCATCTCTCTTTATGAGGATGGCAAGCTTTTTTTTTTTCCCGTTGATCTGATTTTTTTTATTCTTATGTTAGATTCTTCTGTATGGTGACTGACTAGCACATTAAGATACTGTGTTGTTTGTCTACATTCTTACTCAAGAAGGAAAATAATCCTTTGGTCATGTTAGGCTGAGCATCAAAGCTCTACACAGTACAAATTCATTTTAAAGAGGAGCTGAAAAGTTAATAGATTTGTGTAGATTCAAAGAATATAATAAATAAAACAGAAAAAAAATATATTTCTGCTGAAAACAGGAACAAAAACTTTGATCAACAGAGGAAAGACTCAGCTATCAAATGGAGGACCATGAAACCCAGAAATAGCTACCTATGTACAGCAACATTTCCATAAGTTAGTACAAAACATTTTCAGAAAATTTTATATTTTCCTTTACTGTGAAAAATTTTAAGCACATTGAACATAAAATGTCCAAATTTACTCAGGCAGAAAACGAGAGAAGAGAGTGAAACATTTGGCACACACAAAACAGATTTATTGTTGTCAAAAGATAAATACATGAAAAGCAGCATGAAGATCTCATTGGGCTGACTGAATAAGGATCAGTCATAAATACTAATATAGATAAAATATCTTGTGAAAATATGTTTTGTCAACAAAGTTAAAAACCCTAAACAGGATAAGAAATACATACTCACCCATTAAGAAACATTTTTCCAACATAAAATGTTTTAAAATAGGAAAAAATGGTAAAAAATCATGTGTAGAAGTATGAATTGAGCTCTGCAAATACAATAATTTTGTTTTCTTTTTAAGAATATGCATACCACATAAAGTTCCTGTGGGAAATTCCTACTAAGAAAATCTAAATTACATATATGAGACTCTTAAAATACATAATTTTATTTGGTTACTTTCAGCAAATCATCAAACTGTTTCTGCTACAGCCATCATGTCACCTGTGAGTTTTATTTTACCACCCCCATTTTTTCTTGCTGACGTGCTTAACAGAGAGCAAAGTATTCTGAAATTCTATCTAGCATCCTGCCAAGCTCATTTGTTTGACGAATCCTGGGAGTAGCATCACCTTGTGTGCATCAGGACACATGTCATCAGACCTGCAACACCTATGAATTGTTGTACAGTTATATTGAATTAACTTGAAATTAAGCTCTCCGGGTCAGTTTCCATAAGCTGATTCTCTACCTTTTTTTTTTTTTTTTTTTTACATTTCTATAACAAAGCCGTTTGGATTTTATATAAAATGCTCCAACAGAAAATCTTGATATTTCCAACTAAATAATTTTCACAGTTTGTGGTCCTTGACATATCACAAAATCTGGTTCTTCAAGCTTGTATGCACGTGAGAGGGAGACATAATCTATATTATAGTCCACAGGTTAGAAAATATAATTCAAAACAATATGAATTCTGAAAATTTCAAAAGTATAAATACATGATGGATTTACTTGCTAATGAAAATAAGTCTGGTTTTTTTCAATAGTAATTAATTACTTCATAACACGGAGGTTGCTGTGATAAAAATAATGAAGTCAGAGCTGGGCTTTAGTGGTCAGTCTTCTTAGACTTGTGTAGCAAATTATCAGATATATTTTACCTACAGTGCGTTCAATGACACCATTATGCATGGTATATCCGTGCTTTCCTGGAGATGGCTGAATACCTGCCTGCCGATGGGAAGTAGTGAATGAGTGAATTCCTTGTTTTCCTTTGCTTGCACACTTGGCTTTTGCTTTACTTATTAAACTATCTTTATCTCAACCCCTGAGTTTTTGCACTTTTACTCTTCTGATTCTTTCCCCCATCCCTTTGTGGGGGGAGTGAGCAAGCAGCTGTGTGGGACTTAGTTCCTGGCTGGGCTGAAATCACGACTGACATACAGACAACCCTAAAAGCATCTAAAACCAAGGGGGTTTGTATACGTAACTATGAAAGCAGAAGAAATACCAGTATAGGCCTTGGCATACCCCTGGATGACCCAAATTTAGAGAGTCTGAGACAATTACATCCTTTTCCATACCAATTTATTTCCTAGCATTTAATGAAATATTTAAGAAAAACTGGATTTTTTTAAAAAAACATGAGGTCTAATTGACAATCTGTGTGACCATTCTTTTCTAACAAACTGCATGGAAAAGATCTTCACTAGATAGCAGTACTTCTCTTTGTTATCTGCTGACATGGGCTGGATTTCAACCTGAGATTGCTAGTTGCTAGTCCTGAAAGAAGCAATCTATGCCTGGGTTTCCTGGATTTTGCTACCTTAAAAGTGGTTAGCTATCTTTTGGTTTTGGGTTGACTATGGGAGGAGGTTCTGCTCTGCTTTTTGTTTCGTTGGTTTTGGGGTTTTGTTCTAAAAGCAAATGAAAGAAAAAACTGGATTATTTGCTATACATGGAGGAAGGTTTGACCTTTACAGTTTAGACAACATTTCTACAATGTTGGAGTTTTTTTACTTAAAAAAACTTTGTCTTTTTACTTTTTCTGTTGCTAAAGCATTAATATTTTGGGAGGAAGTCTACAACCTTCATGCAAATTCAACAGCACTTGCTTCAGTGAGTATTCTTGGTGATGCTCCCCATGTGGGTGAATAGTATGCACTGTTACAATCTGCACAGAATTATATGCATTGTGAAAGGACCTTTTTAGACTTCTTCATACTTTTTGGTTATGCAAAAGGAAACCTGAAACAAAAGAAGAAACACAGATAGCAAATTGAATTAAACAACAATTTTGAGATCTGAAGCTGTGAACACTTTTTAAACACAGAACAACTCATCTACATGTGTATTTGGTTTGGTTTTGTTTTGTTTTGTTTTATTTTAATTGAATATCAGGCCAAAATAGGCAATACTTTATGGCATAGCTTATTTTAACATATTTGACTATGATTATACTGATATAGTTGACTGTTAAATCTAATTTTTGGTGTATACAAGTAGTTACCATAGAGATGTTATTTAGAATGAGATTCACTGTGAGAGATTCACAAATAGTTTTAATTTTCCATCATATTTGAGGTCACATTAATATTTAATCAATGAACAGTCTGCACAGTGGAGAGTCATGGCTTAACTGGTCATCAGTGGTAAAGTGATAATATTTTCTTCATAATCTGAGAAAGCACTATTGAAAAGATAGCATCACTTGTTAAAGACTGGGACTATTTCAGTCAAAAATAAAAATGTTTTCTTGTTTGCATTTTCTTCATCCCCTGGAGGAGGAAGAAAGCTTTTGTATCAGTAGAAGTGGATAATTGTGATTCTAGAGTGTAATTATTTAATACGGACTTCCTACACAGAGCTCAGCCAAAGAATTTGAGTTCAGATTCAGATTATTTAATTAACACTCAGTGATAGCGGGGTATGGTTGTGATGTCCTATGTATAGCCTTACTATCTTACATATTTTTGAATAATGAATGTACAATAATCACATGCAAATTTTTGCTTTTTAATAACTGCTATAATCATGTGTCACATAATTTGGACCACTTTTGTGTACCAATTTCTAGGAATGAAAAATTGCACTTTGGTTCCATCTCTAGTCTTATCAAAAGATAAAGTAAAAGGCCAGTGGTACAATAGTCTGCACTTCATAGACCTTATAGCTGAGATTCTTACGCATGACTGCCTGGAAATGAACCATAAATACCCATGGTTTGGTGAGCTAAAAACAGCACTATACAATATCAAGCAAAATCCTATATCTGAATCCCTTGTCTCATCTCTCATTAATAGTATAGACAAAGAATTGGACATGCAAAGGAGAGGGAGATACTAATTTTTCTGTATGCCAAAGTAATTTTACATTGGATAATTTACTGCTGGTCAAGAGGTGATTTTGATATATTAACTCAAAACTTGCTTGGAAGATAAGGTACAGAGCCCAGCAGTCTTAAATATCACAGAAGAAATAATGAAATCTAATAATAAGTCTAATGCTAATGTCTTTATTTTATGGATTTACTATACTAGGGTTGTAGCTAATCCTAACGAAAATAGATTGAGAGGCTGTAATAAATTATTTGTGTACAATTCAATTAAGCACTTGTGATTATATGAATTTGTAATGTTGTGTAATGTTTTGAATATTTATTGCATATCTATTTTATGTTGAGCAGATTGTTATACGCTGTAGGACATTTTGCAGAAGACATTTTGTTTGAAGTGTTATTTCCTGAAGGAACAAGCAGAAGTATAATTCTTCTCTATTGCTTCAACATGCAATAGTACCCTCTCTGCTACAAAGATGTTATCTAGCTAACCTTTTGTCCAATTAAAATCAAACTGATATCAGGCATGAGTGTAGCAACTCGAGATAGTGATGGTCTAACTACTTACTTCCTTCATACTTAAATTGTTTCCTTAAACTCGCAGTCACTATTACGCAGCCTTAAAATTGCATCCCAGAATATGATTTTATGTTGATTAAATCTGAATCTGAACCCAAAAGAATAGACTTGTAGGTCGCATTTGCCTCAGAGAGACTGTAAAACAGAGCTATTTATATTCATTTAGCTTACCGTATACAAAACATTCTACACTATGCAGGAATATTTAACCTTGAACTGCTTGGGCAAACTGCAGTCTAATGACTATCTATCAATGAATCTTCATCAAATCTAACAAAATATCCTGAAGGATATCTGTCATGGCATGATCACACAGGAAAAAAAAGAAAGTCAAAGACATGTTTCTTCTTCTCCAACCTAAATGCACAGCACCCTGGAAAGTTGTACAAGAAAGCAAATATATCCAACCAAAAAATCCATCCAAAAATATCTTAGCACAACAATACCAAAAAGTATCCAATCAGCCTTACAAAAATGAGATGCCAACTGCATGTCCTCTCTTTCGGGGGAACAAAAATGCATTTATCTGTAACGGATGTTGTTCCTGTTGCTTAGTACACTCCTGTGAGCTGTTCAGATGTGATTATGATAAGTACAGGGTGCAAATACATATAGTGCAGAATAAAAATATTTATGAAAAGAGATATATCAGCCAGTAAGATGAACAGTACTGACACCCCAAGAAAATCAAATGTCTGTTACAACACTTAATATTATTTTTGTACATTAAAAGAATTGGCTTTGTCATTTCTAGAATAACTCGCAAAAACATAACATAGAATACAAAAATGTAAGTCTCTAATACAACACTAGAAATGCTTTTTATTTTTGGGGGGAAGTAGGAGCAGTTACAGTAAGCACCACAAAACAAACAAACAAACTTTCTCAAAAAAACCAGAAATTATGTAACTTGTTTTAATCTTGAATTTGTTTGAATAAATACCTGCCTTCCCTTCTGTACTCAAAAAAAAAAAAAAAAAAAAAAAAAAAAAAAAAAAATCCTTCATTATCTTGAGTTTCCTTTTGGTGTGAGAAGTACCTGTCAAGTTATCTGTCATCCTCCGGTCTCTCATCATGGGTCTTCCACAGGGTACTCAGTGCCTTCTGAGGTATCAGATTGCTTCCAACTAAATCTTGCATCCTTGCTTCTGGCAGCTACTATCAGCAGTTTTGCTTTTTTATTCTACAAACATAAAATAATGGTTAAAGCAATTGTTTAACCCAGCTTTCGGCTCCCTCCTAACTCCATAATTGGCATGCTGCCAAGCACATGAAAGATCTAGAAAGGCAGCCATACACACCATGAGTGGTTGTTGGTCACTGAGGCCCAGCAGTGTATTTAGAGGAGTCAGTGAGGGGTTTTTTATTTCCCCGATGAAGACACTAGCCTTAGGCTAAAGATTGGTTTGGTCTTTGTAATGGCTATTAAAAAGGTTCCATCCTGTTTGCTGACAAAGATTTCAATTATCCTAATAAAACTGGTTCTGCATCACAGACACGTGCTAAGATGTAGAATTGCCCTTTCTTTGTTACGAAGCTTTTCTTTAGTACTAGCATCATTTCCACACCAGACTCACACCCACACTCCTAGATTAACTCCTAAATATTGACAAGAGCTGTAATGACTAGGAAAACTTATATTCATTTACATGACCAAAAATGTGTATGTCCTCCTGTAAGGACAGGTGAGGTGGCTTCCTCATTTATCATTACTTTGGTCTACCACTTTCACAGCATCACTCCTTCAACCCTTTCTCCTTAAACTCACTCAGTTACACTCAAGTTTTTGCAATAAAGCTATTCAGAGTTATTTTTTGGTGCTTAGCTCTTGCTAACTTCAACAAGGTTGAATATTCTTGAAATCATGGGTCTTCCTAAGCATCAGGGGAGAAACTTCTCTTTTGAAGACACATTAATTAAATAAAAACAGTGCCTTCTTTCTCATATTTTATTCTAACAAACATACCATTTTCTCTTTCTTCCCTAAACTGTACCAGTTGTCTCATCAGAAATACTAACCAGTGGGGAATGGCTGGTAACAATATTATGGGATATAGCAAGCTAAGAAATCATTGCATGTCATTTTCCCAGGCAGCAAAAATACATTAGAGGTTTTCTCTGAAAAGTCAAAGATTGTAGCTTTTAAATTATAATTTTAGCAAATTTCACTATGCAAAAATGGTAATTTATCTACCCTTTTAATGCCTATTTTGAGTAGAAGTGTTTGCATATCAGATGTTTAAAGTGAAAAAAGTTTGTTCTTAAGTTTGGTGCAAGGACCACTAACAGTGATGAGAGCTACAAAATTGACTTCACAAAAGCCACAAAATTGAAAGGAACTTTTTCAACTCACACAGTGCAATTCTCCAGTAAGGAGTTGTCTACTCAACATCTTGACTTACACAACCTTGCATTAAAAGTACATGCTATATTTATTCATCAATAGGAAATGGCTTGGGGAGGGCAAGGAGATGAGAAAAAGTAATATTTTTCCAGTTTTGAATTAATCCTGGTCTTCCTTTTACCATTACTCAAAGCCAATGTTACCTTTTGATGTATCAAACCTGTCATTTTACATATGGAGGGAGGAATCTGGGATTCAGCAGGCAAGTAGCTGCACCATTGTTCAAGCCCTTCTCCTCTTGACTCAATAACCCGTACAATTTGTATTTCACACCCATAGTACAAACACTATGATGGCTGACTTTATGTCACTCTGGATGACTGTAGAATACACATGGGTGTACATCACAGAGAACAGGAATGATGCTATCACGTTAGAATTGTGCAGTCAAAATCTAGCCCAGTGATTCTTTAGTTCAGTGATATATTGTTGGGGTTTTTTTATCCTGTCACACCCAAGTATAATTTACTGAAAGAAAATGCTAATACTGTGGCTTGCATAGGTAGCATTTTATGTGTTTAACCTTCAAAGTTTACATGAATTTGTAACCGAGTGGGTCTTTCCTAACATTTTTTCTTGTTTGTAAGAGTTTGCGTGCTGTTTTTATAATGTTTTCATTGATGTCAAGACCTTAGTATAAAAACAAGACTAGCACAGTACTAATTTACCCCATGGTCTCCTGTGTCTTCCATTGCCTCTCTCCTTGAGCAACGGGCATAGCTGCAGGACTGTTTACTCCACGGCTTATTTCCCCTTTATCTTTGATGTCCCAGTATGTCAAAGGCTGTGAATTTAATATTGATTTCATAAAGTACTTTTACTGTAACATGTCAGTTAGCATTAGCCTCAACCTCGAGGAAGCTCAGGCACTGAGCTGGATTTGCACGCAATGTGGCTCTCCAGTTCTCAGACTCTTTTCCCGAGCGAATGCTTTATTTATAAGAGTGACAGTGTGCTGTGAAAGCAGGGACAGCACACAGCCCCCAGCTATCTCTGTGTCTTGTATACACAACGTCAGTGCCCTGTGTATACATTAGGCTTGAAAATGTAAGTGGATCAGAGAGACGTATCATTTGCTGGTATGTAAACAGACAGATGAGTTTATAGATCGCATTAAACCCCAGTGGCTGTAACTAGTGGAAGAGTCTTCCTGGAGTCCCATCCCCCATCTCACTCCTCCTATTCCTCCTTATACCATCAACACCAATACCACGAGCTGGACTCACCTCCTTTAGGGAGCAAATAGAGGCATCTTTCCAAAGGAGGACATAGAAGAAGAATATTCTTGCCTTGATCTTGTTACCTTAACCTTTCATTGCTCCTTTGAAATTGCAGATGCTGCTGATGGGATGCATTAATCCACAGATTAATCTGCAAAGTCTTTTCATAACTCAGTATTGATCCTTCACTCAGTCCAAACAAAAGTGAAAAGTTTGTCTTGATCTCTCTTTTTTTTCTCTCTTTTTTCCTCCTTCTTTTACTCCATAATTTTGGGAAATTTTTAAAAATTGCAGTTGCAGTATTTTGTGTCTAAAACAGTGAGGTAAGGTTTCTCCAAAGACTGAAGCTTGGAATTACACTCTCAGGGGCGCAGTCACCAGTTTTCTTGTGTATTGAGCAAATCGTGCCAACTGATTACACACTGTTAATGAAAGATTAACTATTTAATGCATTAGCTTTTTGTGGGCACATAGAACAGCTGTGCACTTGGGCTATGTCTGCCCCATTCATAGCATGTTTGATTTCTCATAGCTCCCCAGTTGCCCTGAGCTTGTCTTCCTCCTCAGCTGGGACTTGAGCTAGCTTAGGTCTTCTGAGCATGTTGAAAATATTTCTTTGTTTGGTTCATTAATTATTCCATAAGCTTTTACTTTTTAAGCCTATGTACACTTATGGCCATGCATTAATAATAAAGAAGTAATTATTATTTATATACAACATATATTGCTGGTTATAAAACATCATTCATGTAGCTGCATTATCATTCTTTTTAATGTATTATGTTGCTCTGCCTACGTATATATGACAATCTGAGTTTTGTTTTAAGCCATTTTCATAAAATATAAGACATTCCGGTGTAAAACCTGCAGGAGTTCATAAAGAATTTTGCTGAGCTTCAGTAATTGAAGAAGAAATGACAAAAATCTTATTTCCCTGTTTCATATGGGATGACAAAAAAAAAGAAACCACAGAGCAACATTTATGATTTCAGTTGTTGCAGGGAACAAATCTGAAGCATAAAATTGAAGACGACTTTCACACGCATACAGGTAGGTACACATATATGCTTAATGCTTCCTATTTACGCTGGAAATGAGACAGCATTTTTGGTGAAATCTGGCAAACATGACTTCAGGTGACAAAGACAAGGTCACAAAAATTTTTGCATAAATCTGCATAAACTGATAACAGACTCAAAGTCTGCAAATCAATCTCCAAAAATAGTATTTCAAAACTTAACCTCAGTAAGATTTTCCTCCCGTGTCCACTCTCCCACTTCTGACCCATGAGGCAGACATTGAGTGGAAATAGCCCCAGCCCCTTTTATGTATTTCTCTCCAGGATAAAAGACAAGAGTATTCCTAATGTTATGTTAAAGTGAAAATTTCCACTCTGGATATCAGTGCATAGAATTTTGGACATATGTCAACTAAATAACCAAATGAAGTCTCTAAAGCATTTTGAATGCAGGCTGTCACTACTGTTAATGTTACAATAAGCCCATAAATATTTGATATGACTGAGAACACCACCTCTTCTGTTTCCTTTGCATTAGCTACACAATGTATCAACTCTGTTTTTTTGTGGAACTCAAATGTTATTTTCTGTCTGTCTACATAATACGACATGCTAATTTTTCAGACAATATATTTAGTAAGAAAATTACCTTCAGAGATTTCTGGCTATATTTAATAGATTATGTCCTGAAGAAACACAGACTACATGTCAATCTCTTGGAAAAAATAAAATCAGTTGGCTAAATTTTTATTCCATTTTTATAGAATACATGCATACAAGGTATGTCAAAATATCAGTGAGGATTTGCTTTAAAACTCAACAAAAACAATGACATTCCAAACTTTGCAATTAATTTTTGTATTACTAAAAATAAAGCAAATATTTAGTATACAGTAATACAAATTCAATATGCTTTGACTGACAGTTCTGTAACCAAATAAACACCCAAATGAAAAAACTGTTCAAATTATACACTTACATTTTTCAGACTTTGTACACATTTCATAATATTAAAGTTCTGTGGCATCCAAGTTTTCCCTGAGCAGTGTGTTAACTGCTACAGATCAGACAACTGGACTTTGGAGAATGCCTCACCCAACACATTTGTGCACATTATCCATGCAGATGTGCAAAGACTGACAAAATTGTTAGTGGACTTCTGAGACTTTATGCACAAAGTTTCACAAAAATCATTAAATTAATTTCATAGCACATTTATAAAGTATAGAAATGTTACTGCTGCTTCTTCATACAGCATCAGGAGGCACATAAAGTTCAATACTTCCTAATATCAAAGACTCTGTGGTGTAATCAAGAATTGATTGAAGGTCTCCTCAATCCCTGTTCACAGCAAACTGGTTTGCTTTCATCCAATAATCCCTGACTATCAGAGACTATGGCAGGGCAGCCTAAATGAAAGGAACCCTGAGGTAGTGTTAATTTGTGCCATAAGGTCAAAGTGGTCTCTATTAACCCAAGAGCTTTGTTAGTACAATGGTGGTGGAGTCACTTTTGCTGTTTTTTTCCTGTTGCTCAGCTGAGCACAGCCTAGCCAGTGTATTACACATTTGTTCTCAGTGGGAATTTGCCTTTCTTGCTAGAAAGAGAATACAATATTTCAATGTATTTTAACTTCATGTCCACTTAAGGTTTTGCACAAAACATCTCGCTAGAACTGATGCTTTAGTCAGGATGGAACATGCACTCATCTCAGGCCACAGTGGAGGAAACAGCTGTGTTGTTCACTATAATGATTGTTGGTGAAAGGCAATCTCGTACAGATACCTCAAAAGTGAGGACACTTATTTTAATAAAGCGAGGAACGTTTTGGGAAACTGGGTTACATTTGAAGTTCAAACATATAAAATGTGCATCCTTTGTTGGTGGAGAGACAGCTGTACTGAACTGCAACCACAGTCAACAGAATTCAGCTGGCCACCAACTTTAGGGAATTCCCTTTCAGCACAAAGTCAGATATCAAAATACTGTTTATATGTGCCCCTTACTGCCTAAGATTCTGAATTAGTTTATAACACAATTTCGTTAACACTGTTTTTACATAAGCAGAGGACAGAGGATGCTTTTTGCTCTTTTCGGTGTTTATTACCCCATTTCTTGATCCTTCCACCCCTTGCTACTACCACATCTTATTTTACCCCATAGACATTCCTTCTTCCTAAATGCAGTAGCAGTGAGATGCTTTAAATTTGCATGTCCCCACTGGGGTCCACTTTAGAGAGATTCTCAGGATGTCCTGCCTTCCCAAGGACAGGAAAGAAACACATTTTCATAGAAGACAAAAATTCAGGCTAAAATCTGAAGAAGTAGGAAGACAGGAATGATATCAAAACACCCCTGAAAATGCAGATAGGGCATTATTTTCAGATCCCATTGATTCCTCAAGTGTTTTCTAGCCAAGTCTTGTTTGGCTACTCGAGTCTTCTTGGCTTTGTATACCATGCTAAAATTAGCTACATCTTGAAAGTCGCAGTAAATGTCATTGGATATATTCAAGCATTTATGTGTTTTTGTTGTTTTACTTTGTTTTGAGTAGTATAATTTAATCAGTAGTCATGTAGCAACATTCAAGACAAGTACAATAATAGCCTTGTGTTCTATTTTTCATTAATTGAGATGGAGCTTGCACTGCCTTCCATTGCACTTGTATTAATTTCTCTTTTTTTTTTTTTTTCCTGTAAACAAGCACAGAAGTGTATTTTTTAATTAGCAATGAAATAATGTGTAAAATAATATTATACCGTTTGGAGTCACAGAATCACAGAATGTTAGGGATTGGAAGGGACCTCAAAAGATCATCTAGTCCAATCCCCCTGCCAGAGCAGGAACACCTAGATGAGTCTACACAGGAATGTGTCCAGGTGGGATTTGAATGTCTCCAGAGAAGGAGACTCCACACCCGCCCTGGTCAGCCTGTTCCAGTGTTCTCTCACCCTCACTGTGAAGAAGTTTCTTCTCAAATTTAAGCGGAACCTCTTGTGTTCCAGTTTGAACCCATTACCCCTTGTCCTACCGTTGGTTGTCACTGAGAAGAGCCTGGCTCCATCCTCGTGACACTCACCCTTTATATAATTGTAAACATTAATAAGGTCACCCCTCAGTCTCATCTTCTGCAAGCTAAAGAGACCCAGCTTCCTCAGCCTTTCCTCATACGGGAGATGCTCCACTCCCTTGATCATCTTTGTTGCCCTGCGCTGGACTCTCTCCCTGTCCTTCTGGAACTGAGGGGTCCAGAACTGGACACAATATTCCAGATGTGGTCTCACCAGGACAGAGAAGAGGGGGAGGAGAACCTCCCTCGACCTACTAACCAACCCCTTCTAATACACCCCAGGATGCCATTGGCCTTCTTGGCCACAAGGGCACAGTGTTGGCTCATGGTCATCCTGCTGTCCACCAGGAACCCCAGGTCCCTTTCCCCTACACTGCTCTCTAATTGGTCATTCCCCAGTTTATACTGGAACCTGGGGTTGTTCCTGCCCAGATGCAATACTCTACACTTGCCCTTGTTATATTTCATTGATTTTTTTCCCTGCCCAACTCTCCAGCCCGTCCAGGTCTCTCTGGATGGCAGCACAGCCTTCTGGTGTGTCAGCCACTCCTCCCAGCTTGGTGTCATCAGCAAACTTGCTGATAGTACACTCTATTCCTTCATCCAAATCATTGATGAATATATTGAATAATACCAGCCCCAATACTGACCCTTGAGGCACTCCACTAGATACTGGCCTCCAACTAGACTCCGCCCCGTTGACCACGACTCTCTGGCTTCTTCCCTTCTGTCAGTTCACAGTCCACCTCACTACCCGATCGTCCAGACCACACTCCCTCAGTTTAGCTATAAGGATGCTGTGGGAAACTGTGTCAAATGCTTTACTGAAGTCAAGGTAGACCACATCCACCACTCTGCCATCATCTATCCACCTCGTTATGTCCTCATAAAAGGCTATGAGGTTGGTCAAGCACGACTTCCCCTTGGTGAAGCCATGTTGACTGCCCCTAATGACCCTCTTATCCTTGATATGCCTTGAGATGGCACCAAGAATAAGTTATTCCATCACTTTCCCAGGGATGGAGGTGAGGCTGACCAGTCTATAGTTACCTGCGTCCTCCTTCTTGCCCTTTTTGAAGACTGGAGGCACATTTGCTTTCCTCCAGTCCTCAGGCACCTCTCCCGTTTCCCAAGACTTGCAAAGATGATGGAGAGTGATCTAGCAATGACTTCAGCCAGCTCCCTCAGCAGCCATGCATGCATCCCATCTGGACCCATGGATTTATGGATGTCCAGATTGCCTAATTGCTCCCTAACCCAGTCCTCATCAACCGAGGCAGACTCCTCCATTGTCCTGCCTTCCTTTGTGGCCTCGGGGGGTACGGGGCTCCTCAGGACAGCCTCCAGCAGAGTAGACAGAGACAAAGAAGGCATTCAGTAACTCTGCCTTCTCTGTATCTTCTGTCACCAGGGCATCCACCTCATTCATCAGTGGGCCTACATTGCATCTGGTGTTAGTTTTATCTGCCACGTATTTGAAAAAGTTCCTTCTGTTGTCCTTTACCCCTCTCGCAAGGTTTACTTCTAAGGAGGCTTTAGCTTTCCTAGTTGCCTCCCTACACCCTCTGACAACAGCCTCATATTCTTCCCAAGTGGCCAGCCCCTCCTTCCATGATCTGTAAACTCTCCTCTTCCACTTGAGCTTCCCCACGCAGGTCTCCGGGCTCCCTTCCTTGTTCTTGTGCCCGGTAGAAGCAGTCCCTGAACACTAACCAACTATCTTAGGCCCCTTTACCTTCAAGCAGCCTTGACCATGGGACTTCCCCTAGTAATTGTTTGAAAAGTCCAAAGTTTGCCCTGCTGAAGTCCAGGGTTGCAATTCTGCTTGCTATTCTGTTCCTGCCACACAAGATCCTGAGCTCCACCATTTCACTCACATTCACTGCAACCAAGGCAGCCCTCAACCTTTACTGCTTCAACCAGACCCTCCTTTTTAGTGAGGAAGAGATCCAGCAGTGCACCTCTCCTAGTCAGCTTCTCCACCATTTGCATCAGAAAGTTATCGGCAATGCACTGGAGGAACCTCCTGGACTGTGGCTGGCTGGCTGAATGGTCCTTCCAGCAAACATCAGGGAAGTTAAAATCCCCCATGACAACCAGGGCCTGTGACTGTGAGGCCACTCTCAGCTGCCTGTAGAAGGCCTCATCAACTTCTTCAACTTCAACTTCTCTCCTATTTATGTCATGATATATTTTTCAGCTCTTGGAAGGCTAACCCAATGATCTATCTTAAGCAGATGCAAAATCAGGTTATAGCCAAAATATTTTCTGGATCGAGAAATGTATTACTGAGATTTCTGATACTGTCTTCTCTAATACCTTGAAAAATAAATAAAATATGCTACTTTCTCATTCAGAAATGAATTGCAAAGTGTTGTAAACTAAACAAGAATTTTTAGTATTGAGGGCTTTCATTTTGCTCAAGAAAACTCATCATTCATTGTTCTGAAATCCAATTGGTTATTTAGCAATCTCTGTCCAGGCTACAACTCAAAGAATATTTCAATAATAAACCTTGGTATTACCAAGAAAGAAATAGTATTCAGCTTTTTCATATGTATCCCTAACTTCTCAAAGTCCATCCATTTCTACCTGTCTCTTTGGCTATAAAATAAGGCTGAATTGTAAAAACTCATTTTGAATATACTGACTGGTAGACATGTGGCATGTTTTAGATGCAGCTGCAGTTTTTGGAGATTTTTGAATGTCACTCTGCACTTTTTTACTGCTTATTCCAATTTCTACTGTAAAAGTACTCTTTCTTGGTAGGTATGTTTCTCAAGGGCAGAAAACTGCACACCTTGTTTATAATGATTGTATATCACAGGCTCTTGGGAGCAAATCATCGGACAGTTGTGACTGGGATTGTTACCAGTGAGACCCTAGTAAGTCTTTACAGCAAACAGAATCAGCAAGAATACTGTAAAAATAGCCTTTACAATGGCTCTCTGCCATTTAACAATACAGGGTGTAGTGCTGTGGCAAGCTATGTCAGTCTTTGGAGGCCATCTCCAGAAGTTGTGTTTTATTGCCCTTTTTTTCATGGACAGGTAAACTCCTTAGTTTGGGAAAATTGTACTTGGGGAAAAGGTCACTGTTCAAGACAACAGCAAAATTCTCAGTGACTTCATTAGCAGCCAGACCTAACAACAAAGTGCTGACAGATAAAGCTATGGCACAGGTTCTTCAAGTACTTACAGTCCAGTGCTTAAACACGCTTATATGAAACTTTTTGCACTACTTTTCAAATACCAGATAACTATGTTATTTATAAACCACTTTACCTAAGTGTTCATGCTCTAAAGAAAGACTAACTTTGTCTTTCCAAACTATCTGGTTTTGTTTTTCAGGCTGGAATTTCTTCTAATCCTCAATAAAAATGGTTCTCAATTTCAGCCGCTGAGGTATTTTAATGAAAAAAATTGTAATCCTACATAATAAGACTGTAAATGTTCTCTCTCTCTTCAGAGGTAAAATAGCATAAAATTTTCATGCAATCTTCTGCCTGGTTATATTAAAAATGTTTGGCCAGGTTTAGATCTGATTAGCGTAACTGTTACAGATAACAGTGAAATCACTTATGATTGTAGATAGCATAGCAACCCAATATTAATATTCATAGTCCACACTGTAGTAACTGTGATTCTTAAATGGACAGACACAACAAATCATTGGAATAAAGAAATTAATCTTCTTATAATAATAATAATAATAGGCTTATCAATTCTCTGCTGTTAATTATACTTCCTGTTGAGAAGATCATACACAAATATACTTTCAAGCAATACATTGTAAATATACCAAACTACAGTTCCACTTAGAGATGCACAACATGCCAAAAGTATCTGTCATCAGTATTTCCAGAAATGGAAAAAAAAAAAGAAAAAAATTCTGTGAAGAACACAGCTGTCATCAAAGAGGAAAAATCTCTCTATATGACAGTGTTTAGTAATAATTGGAGGCTTGTTTTGTTGATTTTTTTTCTGTGTTGTTTTTTGGGTTTTGGGTTTTTTTTTTTTAGATAATAGTCCTCAGAGTGCTGAAGTATTTCATCTAATGATTAGAAGAAGGATAATAATACTGATGTACCAAGAAGTAGCTGGGCTTACAAAAGTTGTGCGGGCTTTTGTCAAAGTATCAATTCATTATTCCTCTTCTTCCTGACACAAGTCCCTTTTGATATGCAGCAGAGCAAATAAAAATTCTCTGTTGTGCCAGTTCACGCCTTCAAACCTCTGCTGTTAATCACAATTTACAAAAAAATGGCTAGATATTTTTATGTATTAGAATAATTTAGAGAGGTAGCAAATATGTTTGGTTTTTTTTTTTTTCCAAAAGCATAAGCAGAATACTTACAGATGAAATGCAAAGAGCTGACTTAAAGCTCATTCCTGTGTCCCCACCTAAGGAAAGCTGACTAGTCTGTTTACTTGGCTGAAGGACTAAATATGAGCAGGAGACATGCTGGAAGGAAGAGTTGGAACAAATTGATTCATGTAGGGAATTAAAGCAAATGTGTAGTGTAATTATCAATACTAGATTCACACTAATTTCATGCGTGTTTTAACTTTTGACTAATTTCTTCTCTCAACATTTATTTATATATTATACATAAAATGTGGATACTAACCAAAGCCTAATGACTGAACTTTATCTTAGTTTTTCTGAGGATTAAAGCTTTACATTTGAAAGGGCGGACTAATAATTTATCTTAAAGAAAACATGTCATAATGTAAGTGAAAGTGAAGCAGGGGGACAAATATAAGCTGAAGTAGCTGGTATTTTGTACTGTAACTGCAAGAGATGAAACAGTTTTGCTGTTCTGTAATACTCTTGTAACTATCAATTTTTAATATTATCCTAAATTCAGGTATAGCTATGAGAAAGCCTCATACCTATATAGTTAAATACTTTCATTAAAATATAGTTAAGCAGTTCATCGACTCTAAAATACTATGATTATGCAAATAAACAACATGGATGAAATATGAATTTGCAAAATGCTAGTGCATACAAGATCTGCAAGTTGTAGATGTAAATAAAACATTTAGTACAACACTGGTAATTAGTGCAATTCCGTGAGCAGAAATGATAGCGCTGGAATAGAAATGGAACAGAATAGAATATGATATTATGTTTCACAGCAGTATCTTTCTTAGCCTTATGAGCACCTTAACTGTAGGACAAAACTAGAACCACCACTTTCCTCTGTACAAAGCAGAGACAGAAGTTGGGCTGACATCCAGCCTCCAGAGTGCACGACAGCACAGAGGAGTGAGTGGTGGCAGAAAGCCTGGCCAGAACTAAAACTCAAGTCTAAGTTAGATTTGTGAAAAACTCAGAGTCAGGGTTCCAAATCAGCTGATCTGTGTTTTAGCAGTGGATCTGAAATATGGGATTACAGAGTTGGAATTCAGTTAAATTTCAATAAAGCACAAATATGAATGATCCACATATTTTTTACCAGGTAGGTAACGAGTTATTACATAACCCTGAGTTTTCAGAAGATCATGGGATATTCACTTTTGGCAGTGATTTCTGAGCCTCACAATGGAGGGATGGCTGAGATACAGTCTTTAATTTATCCTATGATAATTTGTAAATGGCTAGTGAGGATAGGGTTAACCAGTCTCCCATGAGTCAAACAGGTAAAGCAACTGCCTGCCCTCAGTGAGAGGCCTGCTAGGGACGGCAGCCCTGCAAGAAGAAAGAAATACAGCTTGGCTCAGATGGTGAGTTACTTGCTCTGAAAGGAAACATAACAGGAGTGATCTCTAAGAAGCCTTTCAGGATAGCACGCAGTCAGATTTGGTTTATGACTACAAGAAATCGTAAGCACAAGAGGCACTTCTGCTGTTTACCATGTGTTCCTTGATATATAGACCCCCTTTTCACCTGCAACCCCTAAAAAAAACCTGCTGAAAACACCACGTCTACAGACAAGTTTTTGTGTTAATTTATCACAGCTACAGACAGGAATTATTTTTCATGAAGGATCTTGGCATCTTACATCCCTTCATGTAATCACTACCTATATATTTTATTGTAGGAAAACATCTACTCTTTCAACATCAGTATTTGATCAGGGATCAATCACAAATACCTCTAAAATTACATAGATGGATTATGTTCCATTGTCCATGAGCACTATCCTACTATATTTTATTATTTCCACTCATTGGATACTATATGTATTCTTGTAAACATTTTGAGAAGACAAAAACACATTCAGTGTTTCATTCTTGGAAAGTTAAAAGGTGGCAATGTGCATAGTATTAAATCTAAAAAGTGTAGGCATGGAGTTGTTTGCAAGTACAGGGAATGGATTCTGAAGCCATTCTTTTCAAGTATCACTTTCTGTTCTTTGCAGTGAGTTCCTAGAAGGCTCTGTTTTACATTCCTTAATTACCATCTCAGGGAGATATATTGAGGTCAGTACAGTTCCTATGGCATATCAGCTAGCCGGTTTCAAGAATTTACTAAGTTCACAGTCTGAAGTTGGGGGTGAATTCTGCCCTTGGATAAGTGCATGCAATTCTCTTTGAATTCAATGGGAATCCTATGTGGATGACTCAGGGTGGAAAACAGCCTTTATAAGGGACTGGCTTGCCTTTCAATAATTCACTGACTGCAAACAGGGAGGATGTAATTAGTCTCCAGAATGATTTGCTGTTCAAGCAAAATAGCAAACCTATGACATTAAGTTGGGAGATAAGATGATTCATCTTCAATATAAACTGGAAGAGACACTGGAAGGGCAAAATGAAGCTCTTTCCTGTGCCATGTCCCCTGCTGGAGACATTCTTCCTGAAGAGGTTCAGGCGATGAGGCGGCGCTCCATGTACAGCAGCAGGATGGGAGCAGCCTGGGCTGGCAAAGGCCTCAACACATGCTCCGGCTGCTGCGTAACTGCCTTGGGATTCTTTTCCAGGGAGGCTGGAAATGGAGACAAACAGGTAATGGACTCCCCACCCCAAAACTTCCACTGTAAATTCACACTTAAAACAAGACAACAAAAATGTCCTATGAAGAGGAGAGTCCACCAGTATCACTGGTCCAGTTTTTCAACCATAGCACTTACTTGTTTCCCTGAAGTGTCCTCCTGTGATTAGAGCTGCTCAAGACATTATTTTGTCACTTAGAAATGAAGACTGAAAGACAAAACCCTATTTGCCTATCTCATAAAATTATTTCCTCAGCTTATTTTTCTACTTTGTCTCAGCTTCCTGTTTTCATTATGTTAGGTGGTCCAAAATTGGTGTAAGGTGAAAATTAAACCATCTTCCTCCTACCTGTTTATTGCCTTGGTGTCAGAGATTGTATAAAGTATTTGTAAGGAAAAAAAAAGAGAGACTCACTTCTCCAGGGTCTGGTTCCTTTGTGATATTCTGGTGTTACTCTGAATGACAAAAACTAAGGTGAGAAAAATATCTGAGAGGAAAGGAGGAGGTAGATCTTTATTCTATGAGACTGCTAAGCACAACCTGTTATAAATAAAAGTTACTTCAGTCCAGAATGTTCTGGTGTCTTAAGAGGGGTCATTCATTCTCAAACCAAGAAGTAAAGGGAGACCTAAATTCCAACTGTGTTCTCAGCAGCCTCAAGTGATATTGCAGGTATTCAGAACTAGTATAGTAGAAAGCCAAAGGAGATTACAACTTACATGGTGTTTTTGTTTATTAACAACAGAGAAAAATTTAGTCTTTCTTCATAATCTTTTATTACATCACAAACAAAATATTTTGAAAAAACACTGTAAAAAGAAAACCTCTGTTATCAAACAGAGATGGATGTAGTTTATTTTCAATATCAGTTTTGGACTTCCAGCTCCAAACAAAACCCTAGTTCTTTTATTTTAAAGGTCTCATCAAAAGTTCACAATTAAAATATTTGATATGTAGCTTGGAAGCTTCAAGTTTCATTATGAGATGAAAAACATAAGCTGCCTAGTCATCTGGTTTCCATGGTAATATTATATTGACAAATAAAGTGGGAGTTATTCATAATTTTGTATATCTTTGTGGTTACATGTCATTCTTTTGCTTCTGAGGGAAGGTGCAGAGCTGCCTCAAAAAGGAGAAACTCCAGTAATGAATTTTTATATCAGACACACTTCTTTCAGGATTAGTGACAGATTTTCTAAAGGACTATGCTCCAAAAATCTATAATCAAACAACGTGGACTGCAAGCAGGCTGGATTTCTTTGGGATACATAGCATATCACAGAATCACAGAATCACAGAATGTTAGGGATTGGAAGGAACCTTGAAAGATCATCTAGTCTAACCCCCCTGCCGGAGCAGGAACACCCAGATGAGGTTACACAGGAAGGTGTCCAGGCGGGTTTTGAATGTCTCCAGAGTAGGAGACTCCACAACCCCCCTGGGCAGCCTGTTCCAGTGTTCTGTCACCCTCACTGTGAAGCAGTTTCTTCTCATATGTAAGTGGAACGTTCTGTGTTCCAGTTTGTACCCATTGCCCCTTGTCCTATCATAGGTTGTCACCAAGAAGAGCATGGCTCCATCCTCCTGACACTCACCCTTTACACATTTATAAACATGATGTGGTGCTTAAAAAATTCTAAACCCTCAAAAATCAGCAGCTAACGTGATACATAATCTTCTACATACTATGTGATTTGGTTGTGATCATTCAGAGCTCCATCCCTTTCTGCCAACTCTCCTAGTTAACATTTGGGGTCAAAGAGGCCAGAAACATGGCATTACCTTATCCACACTTTTTGCACTCATTCAGTCCAGAGGGAAGCCAATGAACCTCTGTGCTGCCTTGTTTTCTTAAATATGTAGACAAATTGCAAAACCCTATTCTGGTAAGACGACTATTAGGCAATAGCTAATGAATCATGAACACAGCAGCTCAAGACAATTAGCAAAATAAAATTCATTAAAATTTGTTTTAATGGCAAAGGAAGAAATTCTGTATCAAAAAACTTTGCAACTGAACTTTTACAGACCATTCATTCATTTGGTTCTTACTTACTTACCTGAACTTAACATTTCATGTAAGTTGTCTGTGGTGAGAACTGTATTTTTATATTTGTTTTTAAAGTACATGACAGTAAGATACCTGGTGCATTGGTTAAATAAATACTTAATGATGTTAGTACTAAAAATTGTAATGGAAGTACAGCCATTAAAAATGTATCTTCGGACGATGTTTTGAGGAAGCATATAATGCTTTCCCCTGTCCTGTATTAGTTCACATGAAGACTTATTCAATCAATTGACTAAAACAAGTTTTAGATGGATCAATTTGTAAAAGCATGCTTTTTAGATTTTTTTTTAATTCAATTTACTAGTTGTTCCAAGAGACTGGTCTTCCATTTCTTCCATCACTCATTTCACTCTCCATAGCTTGGTAAAATATCCTTCTTATTTTTATCACTTTCTAGCCTGTTACTCCTCTGTGTAACACACTAAACACTTCTCAAACCATTTTTATAACCCCTTTTTGTAAAATGAACTGCCCCCTGTTAATCACCTCCTAGCTTTTTAATGCCTTATGTAGGCCAAGTTCTACAACATTCCAATGTTCTAATTCCTCATATCCTCCAGTTTCTTGTGCCTGTCATGGCATTGAGTCTCCATAACACCAAGGTGTCAAGGTTTTCTACAGAAAAACCCTGGAAAAATAGAGAATATTCATATTTTTAATTATTATGTAAGGACTCTCAGTTTCATCCATTTCCTGATGTCAGTTTGTACCTGTGCTCTCTCACTGCAAGAAAGGTTTTGTTACATTTAGCATAAAAAGGGTTATCTACATTCTGAAAACAGAAGTGCATTCAGTAGCTTTAAGATAAAATCCTTCTGTGTTGATTTACACAGTACAACACTGTGGTAATTGTAAGTCACACACAAAACTTTACTTCTGAATGTCATTTCTGAAGCTGTTTTATGGTCTTGTGCTTTAAGCTCCTGAAGTTCTCAGAAAAAAAGTGAAAGAGAAGATTTGAGTCAAAAGGAAATATTACACATTATAATATTAAGTGAAAAGGCAGCAAGTAAACTAGCATTTTGCTTTTGCATCTATTTTATAGAAAATTCCCATGACAAGAATATATCAAAAAGAGGCTTTTACCCCCTTACTGGAAGTTGCTTTTGGAGTGAAATGAGTATACTGAATGGGTTAAGAAGGAAAAAAAGAACTGCCTTATAATACCTGCCATCTATGATTATTATAATCTTGCAGACAAATATAATTACAGTGTGTGATGTCTGTTTATGTCTGTGAAAGCTTTGATTGTGTAGTCTTGTCTGTATTACACTGCAAAACAGCATAAACAATTATATTGTGTAGTAACTCTAATCCAGTGCTAATGCCCTGAGCTATGGGTGTCACTTCAAACTGCAAGGATTTATGTGATACTTATATCTGCCTTTTTCAGTTGAATTTGACCACAATGCACTTAGTGTTATACTGATTTGTAGAGTTTGGAAGCTGATTAATAGACTGCAGAGAGGACTAGAATTACTTAAATTAAGAACACATATAATAAAATCATAATTACTCCAGAGTTTTATTATCTGATACAGAAATGAAAAGAGGCTGTAGTAACTTTGTAATGATTAAAATATTGAGATAGGACATCTCAAATTTTAGAGGCAGAGTTGTTTTTACAGAGTAGGTTATATTCAAATTCATCATAACATGCTACCAATGTGCATGTTTCATTCAAAATAAAAGCTCTTAGGTTGCACAGAACACACCTCTAGTTGATTCTTGAAAAATTCTGAGCCCTGGAAGGCAACAACCAGAAACAAATAAATCACATTGTATTTTATTATTATTTGTAATACTTTTTATTTATATGAGCATTAGGAAAGAAATAGACTGACAGAACAGAACATAGATTTTGTGTGCAATTCATGCTATCTCTCAAGAAGAAATCAAACCTCTGATCTAGAGGTAGCCTGTTGAGTAGCCAAAGGTTTCCAGACAGATGATAAGACTTTAGAATATGTTCTTGCATTATGTGATACACATGTACAGCCCATATAAAGTGTCAGATTCTATTGGATACATATGTGGGGTCACTATGGGAAATAACAACACAGCATGAATGCTCACTCTTGTGAGGGTGACAAGTCACTGTCTTAGTAGTGCCCATATCATAAGAGATGTTTGGTTTCCTACTTCCAAGGTGCAGTCGGGGTATGAGAAAGGATTAAGCGGAGGATGTTGGTGTCAGAATCCCTTCTCAGGGTTTTGGCTGCCTGGGCTCAGGGCCAGCACTGACAGTGCGGCCAGGCAGCCTTGAGTCAGAGAGCTGTTGGAGGAAGGGCTGTAAGAAGCCTTAGCACAGTTTGTCCCCTTTTGTCCCCTTTCTCTCAGGAGCTGCATAAAGCTGGGCAATCACCCTTGGTCCCTGCCTGGGCTGTGCTGCAGCTATGCAGGTGCCTGGCCATGTACCTCACTGGTCTGGACCTAACCCACTGATCTGGACCTCCTGGCTTGGTCTTGTACCTGCCTTACTGCTTATGGACTTGGCTGCTGGTTGACATGTTGGCCACATGTTCCTGGACCTGCTCTGCTCTCCTTGTTCAGGGACTGTGGGACTGTGCTGATTGTCAGTCGGGCCATTGCCCCCGCTGCCTTGCTGCTGACCTCAGCTCTGGCTCACCACCCTGGCAGAGCAGCCTGCTCTTGCTGCTCCTTCTCTGGTGGAGCCCAATGTGATCCCAGTTTCACCACTGCTAGGAGGAAGAAAGCATCCAAAGAGTATAACTTCTATGTTTTAGTTCACCTTGCTTAGGCTTACCTTTCAACCTCTGTGGAATACAGGGATTTTTTTTTATGTGCCTTTCTTTCATGTCACTAAGATTTTGCAGGCCTATGGATGGTAATTGGTACTTTTAATGAGAATAAAACACTAAGCACTTTGACATCAGAGTCTTCTCATGCATAATGTTTTTACTTTCATTTAAGTGTATTTATTTGGGAGTAAGTATGTAAGATCAAGCCTCTGAGTGCCCATAATACAATAATGTTTCTAGGACACTGTAGTAGCAGTAAAGATGGATTCTCTTCATCATCATAAATGTAAATCAGAGAAGGTAATATTGACATAGCACGCATAGTGTCTTGATTCTTTCCATATAAACTTGGTGTACAGTCACAGAACTAAAGTAAGGCAAAATGAACATCCTCATTCATACTGTTTGTGCTCCAGCTTGTTCCATGTATGTAGAAATAAATTGAGACATTTAAATTAAAGCAAGCTTTGGCACAAATATTCAAGCACACTTTATAAGTGTATGATTTTTTTGCTTCTCATGATTTAGAATCCAATAGCTATGAATGTTTTAAGACAGAGGAAATTGCTTATATAAAAGTGAGAATATCATTTTGCCAAGACTGGTGCTTAATTTATCTGTGCAGTATTTATGTGTTTGCAATTTGTTAATTTCCTCTTTGTCTAAAATTAAACTGAACTTTCATGAATGGTCTGTCCATTTTTGTATACCTATCATAATAAAAAGCTGAAAACAAAACTCAGACATGGATACTACAACTAGTATCATGAAACACAATTTAAAAAAAAAAATTAAAAAAAAAAAATTCCTCTTTACCTGTTATGGGACCGACTGTCATTCTCCAGGACCCTGCAAATTTCTAACAAATCCAGTAGATAGTATTTATACTCATATTGGTTTGTTCATTTGTGGGCTTTGTAAATCCGTTGTATTTATCAGTTAGATACAATATAAACTTTCTAAGTGAGATGCTGAAACATGAAAGGCTCATTGAGAACTGTCTCATACTGAAAAAGCCCAGCTTGCATTTTACCTGCAGAAGTTCAATCAGTCAGTGAAACCGAAGTGCAAAAAACAATATTTTTTTTTTAAGTGAGGATTACCAAATTCAGGATGATACATTTTTATGATGCAGTTTTTTAAAATGTTGTTGTGTTTTAACCCCAGCTGGCAACTAAGCACCACACAGCTGCTCGCTCACTCACTGCTCCCCTTGCTCACCGCTGTGGGACCGGGGAGAGAGAGAATCAGAGAGTGAAAGTGAAAAAACTCATGGTTTGAGATAAAGACGGTTCAATAAGTAAAGCAAAAGCCATGCACACAAGCAAAGCAAAACAAGGGATTCATTCACCACTTTCCACTGGCAGGTGTTCAGCCATCTCCAGACAGCAGGACTCCATCACGTGTAACAGTTACTTGGGAAGACAAACACCATCACTCCAAATGTCCCACCCTTCCTTCTTCCCCCAGATTTATATACTAAGTGGGACACCATATAGTATGGAATATCCCTTTGGCCAGTCAGGGTGAGCTGCCCCAGCTGTGACCCCTCCCAGTTTCTAGTGCACCTGGCACACAGTGAGAAGCTGAAGAGTCCTCACTATTTAGCAACAACTGAAACATCAGTGTCTGATCGACATTCTTCTCATCCAGATTCCAAAACACCAGCTATTAGGGAGAAAATAAACTCTATCCCAACTGAAACCAGGACATATGCTTTTCCTAACTGAAACCAGGAATAACAGGCGTAAGCAAGGTAAATAAAGGAACTATACATGCATGTATTAATGAATTAAACAATTACTTTGAAAATAGTTTAATTTAACACTTGAAGACTGCAGAAAGGAAAACAGATTTTATCTAAGTACAGGGCAGTTATTTTCTTGCTTTCTTTAGCCTCTGAATCTGCTCAAGAAGACAGGAAGAGAACAAACTGCTGCTGTGCTCTTCCAAAATAGTGCAAGTTCTGCACTTTCTGGATGGCACCAGCAGATTGTTTACACATGCTTACTATGCATACACCTGAATTCCTTCACAGTGAGTAAGCTGGTGTTGCAGTGTAGGAATAATAATTATAATAAAAGCTACCCAAATGTTCAAAGATTCTACTGTTCAGCTCTGGGCATGTATATATGTGCCTGTATGGATGTGTCCCCAAGATTCACAAGAGAACTTGAGTAGATCAATAGCCAGAGGATCATAGCTGTTTATTTTTTAATACTGGTTTAGCTTGTAGCCATAAGAGTGTAATTTTCTATAAAACCTAGAAACACATTCTAGTATGTGAGTGCTCACTTTATCCATATTGCTTGTTAAAAAGTTTTGCTGTAACTCTTCTGCCTAACATAAGAAGGTCATGTTTGAGTACGATCCAGTTAGTAACGGGTCTCAGTATAAGTTCCATTTAAACATTTGCCAACAATATTTCATTTTTAAATGATGTGCAGTAGTGTGAACCTTTGACCATGAAAAAACATGTAGGGCTGCTTCTTCACTGTAAAGATATGTAGCAACATAGGTAATACTTTCTCCACAACTGGAATTATAAATTCTTTTCTGCTGCTACCTTATGATACTTATAAAAAGATACACATTGATATTAAGGTTGCCGCCATTGATGCCTGACCATGAAATTATACAAAAGCTCACCTTTCTACAAATCTTAAAGAGAAGCTGTCTCAGCCTGAATGTCTAAAGTGAAATATTTTATTTTAATTAAAAGGAAAGCAGGTTGATTTTCCTTTATTATTATGTTAAAGTCACCAGCAGAACAACAAATAAATGAGGATAGATCAATAAGCAGTACACGAAATTAAAACGTCATTCATAATGAAGAAAAAACCCCACATTTCAAATAAATGTTCTGGCTTTTTAATATGAAGCTGATCTAGCACTTTTATTCCTGAGTCACACACAGAAATGTTGCTGTGCAGTGGACCATAAGAGCATGGAAGTCTGACCATTTTACAGATTTATGGAATCCCAGAGGGATTTTCTTTCTAAATATAAACTGTATGCTATACTCACAGGTAGAGTCTTAAAACGACATTAATGCTCTGATATAAGTGTTGCCAGGAAGACATTGATACTTTGAACCACTGCTGTTACTGGGCAAATCTGTCATTTCAAACTTGATTGAAATCCAAGACTCTCAACACAAATGTGTATCAAACATTTTGAAAATAACCCACAAAAAATATTGTAAATGAATACATAATTTTTAAAGTTATTCAAAACAGTCTGACTTCTTAACAAGCCTTTTAGTCACCCTAATTACACTCACCCTAAGAATGACTGAATGTACAAAGTGCATAAAGGGAAAGCTATTTGTTTGCAGACAGCCTTGAACATAAAGGCGATACTGTAACTGGCTACAGGCTTAGCTTTTCCATCATCACCCTCACACATGGAGGTCTTCAATGTCTGTCAAAACAACAGCCACTCTACTGACAGTTCACTGGATCTTCAGGATACTGTAACTTTGCAGTAGCTGTTGTGAAGAAAAAATACATTAACTGAATTATGAGGAAACTACAGATTATATATAGGATATAGCTGATATTATGTCTGTAAAGTCCTTTCATTTATTATATGTTAAATTTTGGCAGAATTGCATCTGGCTTCCATTTGTGAGGTAAGAGCACTAACTTGAGATTTGAAATTACACTCATGCAGAACACTTTATTTTGTCAGCTTTGTAGTGGAGAGACATAAAATTACTTTTTAAGTGAAATTTTCATTGTCTATGACTGGGGCGGTGAAGCCAGAAGGGAACACAGTGGAACACTTTAGGAGAAGAGTCTCCACCAGTGATGACACGTCACACCAAAAGATTTGTTCATTCTGAGAGGGAAAATATGGCTGGATCCAAATGCCTGAAAGCAGTGAAGCCCCCAGTAGCCAACCCTCTATGAGACACACAAACACCAGCAGCTCTCACCTCTAGAGACCCCCACAAGACCCCATGATCTTTCAGGTCTTTCTCTAGAGCTGGCTGGGACTCCCCGGGTCCCTCCGGCAGTCATCTCCTCCCATGGTCTCACCCTTAGACACACACAGAGAGACATGAACACACAGCTCCCTGGCCACTTCATCCACTCACTAACGCATCTGGTTTGATCTTTGCTAGTGCTTACACACTCACGTGTCTGCATATGCTCCAGTCCCTGGCACCACAGACACACGGTCCCTCCAACCCACCGTCTGACTGCAGCTGGTGAATTCAGACCCCCATACACACACATGCACACAGAGTAGAGAGACCCTCACCCAAGAAAGGGTTGGGAAGGAATTTAATAAAAAGACAGAACAGACTGCACTGATCAGGCACAAGGTGTGGCCACACAAGCATGCCCATCAACAAACTATTTACACGTGACAGGCCCTTTTTATCCCCTTATTTCTCTATTTTTCCCACACTTGTTCACCCCAAATCACCTAAATTCCTCCCTTTTCCATCCTTTAGTTCTTCCACTAAACCTTCCATAGTAATTCCTGTGCAATCCCGAAATGCTCTTCTCCTGCATCTCATAATGTCCCACACCACTAGGCAGCAACCCCCATCAGTCTAAAAAGGCTCTAGCAATGATTCATCTCAATGGTTTTCACACCTGGACAGTGGGGCTCAGATTCTCCTGGAACAGGTCTGATAGGCTGTCCTGTCTTTTCAGTCCTTAATTTGCATTTCTTGAATGCTTTTGTGCCCCAGTGCCCTCTGGTCACCTGGAGATGGGCCTTTAATGGGCCAATGGCACCTGTGATGGGCCTGAAAGAAAGCTGCCCCCCTGCCATTGTATCTCTTTGCTCCCTTGTGGAGGTGCAGATGAGCATAACATAACACATTCTGCAGGTATGCTGTATTAGAAAGGATTCAGCAGACAAAACATCCTCATAACACATCATCCTCAAAACAACACAAGAAGTTGTTGGACCTCCAGTATGGGTTTGTGTAGTAACATATGTTATTACAGATATCACAGAATCATGGAATGCCCTGATCTGGAGCAGACCCACAATGATCATCAAGTCCACAGAATCACAGAATCACAGAATCACAGAATATTAGAGATTCAAGGGAACCTCGAAAGATCATCTAGTCCAATCCCCCTGCCAGAGCAGGAACACCTAGATGAGGCTACACAGGAGTGTGTCCAGGTGGGTTTTGAATGTCTCTGGAGAAGGAGACTCCACAACCTCCCTGTGCAGCCTGTTCCAGTGTTCTCTCACCCTCACTGAGAAGAAGTTTCTTCTCATATTTAAGTGGAACCTCTTGTGTTCCAGTTTGAACCCATTACCCCTTGTCCTACCGTTGGTTGTCACTGAGAAGAGCCTGGCTCCATCCTCGTGACACTCACCCTTTATATAATTGTAAACATTAATAAGGTCACCCCTCAGTCTCCTCCAAACTGAAGAGGCCCAGCTCCCTCAGACTTTCCTCATAAGGAAGATGCTCCACTCCCTTGATCATCTTTGTTGTCCTGCGCTGGACTCTCTCCAGCAGTTCCCTGTCCTTCTTGAACTGAGGGGTACAGAACTGGACACAATATTCCAAATGTGGTCTCACCAGGGCAGAGTAGAAGGGGAGGAGAACCTCCCTCGACCTACTAACCAACCCCTTTCTAATACACCCCAAGATGCCATTGGCCTTCTTGGCCACAAGGGCACAGTGCTGGCTCATGGTCATCCTGCTGTCCACCAGGAACCCCAGGTCCCTTTCCTCTACGCTGCTCTCTAATTGGTCATTCCCCAGTTTATACTGGAACCTGGGGTTGTTCCTGCCCAGATGCAATACTCTACACTTGCCCTTGTTATATTTCATTGATTTTTTTCCCTGCCCAACTCTCCAGCCTGTCCAGGTCTCTCTGGATGGCAGCACAGCCTTCTGGTGTGTCAGCCACTCCTCCCAGCTTGGTGTCATCAGCAAACTGGCTGACAGTGCACTCTATTCCTTCATCCAAATCATTGATGAATATATTGAATAATACTGGCCCCAGTACTGACGATTGAGGCACTCCACTAGATACAGGCCTCCAACTAGTCTCCGCCCCGTTGACCACGACTCTCTGGCTTCTTCCCTTCAGTCAGTTCACAGTCCACGTCACTGCCCGATCGTCCAGACCACACTCCCTCAGTTTAGCTGTAAAGATGCTGTGGGAGACTATGTCAAATGCTTTACTGAAGTCAAGGTAGACCACATCCACCGCTCTGCCATCATCTATCCATGTCCTCATAAAAGGCTATGAGGTTCATCAAGCACAACTTCCCCTTGGCGAAGCCATGTTGACTGCCCCTAATGACCCTCTTATCCTTGATATGCCTTGAGATGGCACCAAGGATAAGTTGTTCCATCACTTTCCCAGGGATGGAGGTGAGGCTGACCGGTCTATAGTCACCCGCATCCTCCTTCTTGCCCTTTTTGAAGACTGGAGGCACATTTGCTTTCCTCCAGTCCTCAGGCACCTCTCCCATTTCCCAAGACTTGAAAAACATGATGGAGAGTGGTCCAGCAATGACTTCAACCAGCTCCCTCAGCAGCCGTGCATGCATCCCATCTGACCCATGGATTTATGGATGTCCAGATTGCCTAATTGCTCCCTAACCCAGTCCTCATCAACCAAGGCAGACTCCTCCATTGTCCTGCCTTCCTCTGGGGCCTCAGCGGTACGGGGCTCCCCAGGACATCCTCCATCAGAGTAGACAGAGACAAAGAAGGCATTCAGTAACTCTGCCTTCTCTGTATCTTCTGTCACCAGGGTACCCACCTCATTCATCAGTGGGCCTACATTGCCTCTGGTGTTAGTTTTATCTGCCTCGTATTTGAAAAAGTTCTTTCTGCCGTACTTTACCCATCTCAACAGGTTTAATTCTAAGGATGCCTTAGCTTTCCTAGTTGCCTCCCTACACCCTCTAACAACAGCCTTATATTCTTCCCCAGTGGCCAGCCCCTCCTTCCATGATCTGTAGACTCTCCTCTTCCACTTGAGCTTCCCCAGCAGTTCCCTGTTTAACCACACAGGTCTCCTAGCTCCCTTCCTTGACTATGCGTCTAGGATCGTATGTGTCAGGATGCTCTGATCTTGTGCCCGGTAGAAGCAGTCCCTGAACACTAACCAACTGTCTTGGGCCCCTTTACCTTCAAGCAGCCTTGACCATGGGACTTCCCCTAGCAATTGTTTGAAAAGTCCAAAGTTTGCCCTGCTGAAGTCCAGGGTTGCAATTCTGCTTGCTATTCTGTTCCTGCCACACAAGATCCTGAGCTCCATCATTTCATGGTCGCTGCAACCAAGGCAGCCCTCCACCTCTACTGCTTCAACCAGGTCCTCCATGTTAGTGAGGAAGAGATCCAGCAGTGCTCCTCTCCTAGTCAGCTTCTCCACCATTTGCATCAGAAAGTTATCGGCAATGCACTGGAGGAACCTCCTGAACCATGGCTGGCTGGCTTAGTCCTTCCAGCAAGCATCAGGAAAGTTAAAATCCCCCATGACAACCAGGTCCTGTGATTGTGAGGCTGCTCTCAGCTGCCTGTAGAAGGCCTCATCAACTTCCTCATCCTGCTCTGGTGACCTGTAATAGACACCCACAACAGTATCACTCCTGCCAGCCTGCCCCTTAATTCTCACCCACAGACTCTCAACTCCTTCCTCATCCACCCCTGGACAGTACTCAATACATTGTAATTGCTCTCTCACGTAAAGAGCTACTCCACCACTATGCCTGGCTGGCCTGTCTTTCCTGAAAAGGACATAGCCATCCATGACCGCATTCCAGTCATGTGAGCTGTCCCACCATGTCTCTGTAATTGCCACCAGGTCATAATCACCTGACCAAACACAGGTTTCTAACTCCTCCTGCTTTTTCCCCATGTTGCACACATTGGTGTACAGGCATTTCAGAGAGCGAGCTGAGCACACCAATTTCACCCTGGGGGTATGGGAGGACTCCCGGTCTTTATCAGTTCTAGAGCGCTGCCCCACTGGTGTAAGCCCAGCTACAACCCAAGTCCAACTCCAGTCCCTGCATAGGACAACCCCAAAATTCTGGTAATGCCTATGATTAGAACAACATCAGCTACAGTAAATGATTCCTAAAACTGTTACCCACTGTCACAAATAAGAGCAGACGTTTTCTCACATTTACCTGTGTAGAGATAAACTCTTAGTGCATATTGAGTCTAAGGAAGCAGGAGAGAACACTATCGTCCCAGGTAATTTGCCTGCAAAGTGAAAGTTTTGCTGGCCATTACATACTATAACTGAGTTGGGAACCAGAGGCACGTTAGTTCCAGTGGAGTTCCAGCTGGCAGGGCATAGACATTCCAGGCCTACTGAAGACTTAGGACAGAGGTGTCCAAACTATGCCTTGCCATCACTGATAATTCTACAACAATTATATCAAATCTACTGTTCATGTTCATGTGGTTTCCATGTTTCCGTACTGTTGAAATTTCAATCTGCTGTTGTTTATTTTTGTACCAGTTTGGAACTTTGATATCAATAGGCAGGATTCTCATTTGTCATCTTTGGTAGCAGAATGATAGTAAATGAACTTTTCAGATTAAATTCTTAGTGATTTTGTGGATAGTAAAACCGTATGTTGAAAAAAGAATGCAAGAGACTATTGTGGAAGAGAATCCTCAACCAAGAGTAAAGCTATTCCTGAAGGGGACTTTCATATGTAACACATACCAGGTATTAGAAAGGACTCGGAATTCCCCATTTCAATTACTTTTATGAGATGTCTGGAAGGATTTTAGAAAACAATTTTGTATACAGTTTAAGACAAGACACAGACCCCATCTGAATGAATATAACATTTAATGAGGTAAGCTAAAGAGTATCACAACTCCCTATTATTCTAACAAATAAGTTTACATCTGCTGCTGCTGAGATAAAATCTACAAGCTTCTAGATTTCCACAGATATTACACATTCAATAACTGGCACAGGGAACTATTTTAATATCATCCCATTAAATCAATAGAAAACACAGATTTTACATTAAAATGGTGTTAGACATCTGCTAGCATGAATGAAGCAAGTATTTGGCGTAGGGTGTTAAAATGAGATGACTTGGGAAAAAAAGAAGCATTTAGAAATCCTGGATCGAATTAATTTCTGTAATAGTTCCATTAAAATGGTAGTACACGTTTGAGGTGGGTTTCATTTTATGTAAATCAACTATGAAAATAAATAGTTCATTGTAAATAAAGAAGAATAAATAACATTGAATGTATATAAATTAGTAATATGCTCTCCCGTTAAATTGATTTTAGTCCTGGTCATCTTATCTCAAAAAAGGTTACATCAATAATAGAAAAGCATTTCAAAAAACATTACTGGAGGAATATAAATGGCTTGGCATATTGAGTAATGTGAAAGATCAGCAGTTTCATAAGGTGAAGAAGGAAAGAGTAAAATACACAGAACAAGCTGAATGACTACATCATAGATATTCCACCTAGGGAACACATTGCCGTGGGATGCTGCTAATGCCTAATAGATTTCAGATTTGGAAGTCGTATAAATTTTCATGCTAATGAACATAAATCGGCACAGAGAAAGTCAAGAAAAAATACTTTTCCTCTAGGTAGATTGTTTCAGGTGTGTGTACTGTGGAGCACTTTGTGGTTTGTGGCTTCCCTTGAAGTATCTGCCAATTTATAGAGAGGAACTGGACTGAAAGTGCAGGGAATTTCTGGTTCACAATATACACATGACTGTGTTTTATTAAGTAAAGCTCAGAATATTCTTCTCAAGTATAGCTAAGGACAAGCTTGATTTTTGCATCAGTATATTTCTTCCTTTCCATTTCTGATCCCTCTGCCTTTGGAATCATGAGAGCAAGAAAATTGCTGGTTTTTCCTGCTTGTTTTTTTTGTTTTTGCTTTTGTTTTGCTTTTCTTCCTGTTTAGGTGTTCCTTTTGTGTGTTCATTGTAACACACAAAGTAATAAAAATATCTTCTTATTGAAAAAAGGAGGAAATGCATTGCAAAATACTCTAATATTTCTCTTAAGGTCCTTCATATTGGGCTTCCACCACTCTCAACCCTTCCATATTTACCATGTCTTAAATAGAGAAGTAATTTATTGTCACCAGAAACAGTATTTTTAGTAAGGCACCATGAACAATTGCTGTCACCATTCAGAGATGTATCTCATATTCTGAGAACTAGTTCTAACAAAAACATCCTTTGTTCTCAAGAAAGCACACATAAGACCAAAGTATTAGCAAGGCTACCGTAGCTAATCTCAGCTATAACATATTCTGTATGTCTAAAATTATTATATTTTATTTATGTAAACACCATTTTAAAACTTCCAGATGAGTGTTAATCAGTTATTATAGTGTTTCACAAGATCTCCTTGGCAGAGAAACCTCTCTCTGCTGTTAGATAAAGCAAGATTTTTCAAATATATTTATCCTCAGTGATAGTGGTGGGTTCCAAAGGAGCAGTTATCCCAAAAATCACTGACAAATCACAGTCTTGTGGTAAGTTGTATGGTACTATTGGGATATTTGAAATTCATCACACTCCCTTTTAGGTTTACTAATGTTGATATTAATCCATGAGTAGGATGTCCTTCAGTGAATGAAATCTATTTTTACAGCTGTTTTAAAAATTGATTGGATTGCAGGCACGCCTACTGAAATCACTCAACCAACTGAAGAAACAGAATGAGATTTGGATTATAGGGTTTCAGATAATACCAAGTCCCTTCTGAAAGGTATGTTATTTCTTCTCTTTGTTCTGCTTTTGGAAAAGTATAGCTGTGGGTTGGTGGTTTTTTTCAACTGTATAGGTCACAGGAATTACAAAGATTTCCAAAGGAAAATCACAGTCTGTGTTCCGAATAAAGCTAATCCAAGGCAGAGTGCTTTGCAAAGGTATTTAGTATGTTATATTAGATATGATCATCATTAGTGTTCTTTCATGGACACAGGAAGGTGTCCTCTAGTTACCTGTTTAAAACAATTCAAATATTTCAATTTTGATTATTATTTAACCATATGATTGGTTAGCAAAGCTCTTACAATGTGTCTCACTACACAATATATTACACAACCATTAAGGGTAGAAACCACTTTTGTCAAAGTGACAACCAAACCTGGTTCCTTACAACAGGTATTGAAAGGCTGCTGCCCTGCTAACCAAATTCTTTTAAGTCAGTCAGTCCTAGGAAAAGCCACTAATTCTAAGGATTTCAGCATGCACATCTTCATAAGCTGAAAGTGTAGAAAATAGTGATGCCATAGAGAAAACCAGCTGTCTACAGCTGGGAAGTCTACTTAAAAACCTGTCATTTTTCTTTTAGAAACCTGGAGATCTACTCCCTTGGTTACCTATGAACTGTTAAGATACTGATGTTGATTTCATTACAGATTTTCATACACTCACCTTTTCAGGGAAGCCTTTTTTTTGCAGGAAAAGCTGCATGAACAAGCCGAAAAGAGTACATTTCTAGTATCAACAACTATATATTACTTTAACTGCATTTTTCTACTAAAATAAAGCTCATTCATTTGAAATAATTGCATTCATTTACATTCTGTAACATTCGTATGTTAAAATATATTGACTGAATATATCCATAGTAATGCTGAAAAAACAAATGTAAACATTTTCGTATGTAAATATAATAAGAGAGGTAATTTATCTCGACCTCATCAGGCTCTTAGCACTGTCCACCATAAAAAGAAAATTAAGGTACAGTGACAGAGTTACAACAAGTGAACTCAAAACCCTTCCACATTATCTAACTAGAATGATACTGCAGTACATGTTTCACAATGATCTCTTCTGTATTTGGTTCAGTGTTCTTATTATTGATTTATATCATGGAATAGAAAACAAACATGACATTTGCAGATGACACAACTTAGGAGAAATTGCAAGTATATTGGAAACTGCATTAAACTGCATTAAAAAGTTCTTAATAAACTGGAAAGGTGATGCTGAAAAGAGACTGCAGCTCAGTAGGGACAAGTGTCAAAGTTTAGCTATACAGGCACAGCATGGGCAGTAACAGGTGAGGGGGGAGTTCTGCAGCACACAATCTGAAACAACAAGTCTCACACCTTGTTGTTCAAAGCATGTTGAATTTTCTTTTGGTCCACTTGATGTCAGCTGGACAACTTCATCCAGTCTTGGAAAATACTACTTACAGAAAGTTGTGCACATCTGGACAGAGTCCAGAAAAAGGAACTAAAACAGACAAAGATCTGGAAAACATGACATATTATTACAGGTTGGAAGAAAGTAGCTAAAAAAAGCTGAGAGAAGGCAGTGAGGAAGGGAATATGCTATTAACCTGCCTTGTGCTGGATATGATGAGAAAGAATAGTCTAAAATTGCAGGAAACAAGTTTTAAACTATATAAGTGACCATGTAAATAGAATACATAATAACATACAGGCATAGACAGATTCAGCATATTGCAGAATTACCACTAGATACATGAACTTTAAAGACAGGTTGGGTGGCTTTGTGCACCCTAAGCTCAGTGTTTCCCTGAAATCAGTTTGTATTATCCAGTCTTAATCAAAAAACAATGAAGAGACAAAATCTTAAGCAAAAGCAAGCATAATCCTATTTGAATATGTTTGATTGTCAATTTACACATTTACATGAAATGTAACATACAATTTATCTTGATAAATATGATACCAATGACTAAGCATTGCTTTAGCATGTAGGAAAGAGAATTTTCCTTTTTGGTTTGTCAATGATTCACCTCTGACCAGCACAGAGTATTTCAGCAGGTTATAAAGGCATCTAAACATGCCTAGAAGACCTTGGCATTTTCAAAGCTGGGAAGATAAGGCAATGGAGTGATGAAAGGAAACTTTTCACCACTGAATTAATATTAACAAAAACAGAAAGAGTGGGAGGGAGGGGGATTTTGAATATGAATAGCTCTCAAAGATAGCCTTCTATAAAAATAAGTATGACTCCACGCTGTCAGATTCCTTTCCATTAGTACAACTTGAAGCTGTAGGGTTGTACATCAGCCAGAAACCGTAAAGTATGTCTTAGCTTGACAGCAAGATACCAATAGGGTGAGAAAAACTTTTGGAACTCATTAAGTATTAGGTAGAGTTATAGTCAGCTTTCCATTTCTGTACTATTGTCTTAACACTCGTATTATAGTAGTTGTTTATTTTTATTTTGTAAATGAATACATTAATTTCACCATGGTCTCAAGACAGGTGAATTTAGTTCTTCTATGACAGATTTATTCCATTTTGAAGCATGCACTGAACCTGCAGACAGGGATATCAAGCACTCTAGCATTTCCCAGCCCATTATTAGAAGCTGACGTTGTCTCTGCTCCAACTTGAGAACTGATAATGTGGGGATTTACAATTAAAAGGTTTTTAGATGTCAACCAAACAAATTGTTTGGAATGGGTTGGACCATCTTTAAATCCAATTCTAAAGCCTTTTGGGACCAGATTTCATAAGATATATCAGGAATAATTGAGATACAGTTCATTCTGTTTTGCAAGGGAGGGTATATTGCATGATTTCTCGTGGTCCATTCTTATTTTCCACAAAAGGGACATGGACCTGTTGGAATAAGTCCACAGGAGGCCATGAAGATGATCAGAGGGCTGGGGCACCTCTCCTATGAAGATCAGCTAAGGGAGTCCAGGTTTTTCATCCTGGGGAAGAGAAGGCTCGAGGGAGACCTTATAGTAGCCTTCTAGTACCTAAAGGGGCCTACAAGAAAGCTGGAGACTTTTTACAAAGCCATGTAGACAAATGACAAGAGGTAATGGCTTTAAACTGAAAGAGGGTAGATTTAGATTAGATATAAGGAAGAAATTCTTCACCCATGAGGATGGTGAGGTGTTATAACAGTTTGCCCAGGGAAGTTTTGGATGCTTCATCCCTGGAAGTGTTCAAGACCAGGTTAGATGGGGCTTTGAGCAACCTGGTCTAGTGGAAAGTGTCCCTGCCCATGGCAGGATTTTTGGAACCAGAGCTTTAAGGTCCCTTCCAACCCAAAGCATTCTATGATTCTATGACAGAGATTACCTTTAATCCAGTTAACACAGACAGTAAGAGCAATGAAGACCTCACAATCTTTTTAGAGCTGTACAGGGTTTCTGGCATTCAGGATGTATGATCTCAGGCTCCATTATTCTAATGTGTCATTTCCTGATCTTTTGCCTCTATTATGTTTTCTTTCTCTAAAGTCCACAACATTTAACATATGAACCTCACTGGAGACCTTTCTACTATTTTCCATCACATATATTTGAAGATCCTTACTATGTGCCTGATACAGCCCAAATTCAACTGAATTATCGCATATTAGTAATTTTGCATGATTAGTTGAACTGTGATTGCTGTCTCTGTGGATGTCTTAAGCTGAAATGAGAAATGAGAAAAAGTAACAAAACATTTCTGGGGAAAAAAAAAAGAGAGAGAGAAAAAGAAAAAGAAGAAAAAATAAAAGAAAAATAAAAGATTGCTGGGAACATCATGGGTATTGCACTTTAGAACCACTCTTTGTAAGTTTTGGTCTATGTTTTTATTTGCTGAACTATTTCATAAAGATAACTGAGAAACTAATTGATATCCTTGTAAAAGATTTAGAAATCTGTGCAAGAAAATATGGACATTGAAAATAATTTAAGCACAGTCTTTTTATTAATAGCACACTCAGTTACCATAGCTCAGCTGACATACTTTTACTTCTACTGTGGTCTCTTTATTTTTAGTCCAAGGCTTTAGTATCTTAAGCCAGACCTTGCAGCACTGAACTAAACAACTCAATAAAACCAATTTGGATACAATACCCAGAACTGGTACTTAGTGCAATATCCACTGTTGGTGACAGGCTGTCTGGAGCCCTGCCAATGCTGATTTAGCAGTATATGCCAGCTCAGTGAGTCAGAAACAGTTTTTAGATGTGCTATCTCAATTGTGCAAGGTTGCTCAGAAATCCCTTTCCATTTCCAGGCAGAATAATTGCTATATTTCTGATCTACTTTCCTTAGGAGAAGGGAACAAAGGAAAGGAGAAGCATCAATAGAATGGCTTTTACTATCAAATTTGTGGCCTGCTTTGGAAGGTCACCACTTTGAAAATATTCCACTCTAAGTGAATATTTAGGTCATGTGATAGTGGGTGCAGCTTTCTGTCATTCAAGTATGCAAGAGAAAAATAGTAATGGAAAAGAATCAGTGCTATGAAACAGAAGGAATAAAGGTTAAAAAAAGTCACTTGCTTAGGAAAAAGATAGTTTAGCAAAGATTCAGGAACGCACATGTGTAGTTCTACATAAATTTAGCCCACATAACATATGTGAAAGCAAAAGAGAAAGACAGAACACAGGTGTGATCTTTTTAAACATGTCTTTAATGAAATGATCTGGTACCAGTTTAGTTGTTGGGATAATACTTTCCCCCGAGTATAGAATGGGTTTGTAAAAAAATGCCAGTTTCAGACCAATTCCTGTAGAGTTTCTCTGTTCAGCTCACTATGAAAAATGAAAATGGCATTTTTATAAAAACAGCCTAAAATAGCTGTTTGTCATTTGCCTAGGACAGCATCATTATTGACTGGCTGCATAAACAGCAAATAGAAACCAGAAACCAACTAGAATAGGCTTATCTTACTTGACTTTTTTAAAAAAAGTAATAAAACTGTATAAGATAAAATATATGTTATAACAGTTACTGAAATCAGTAACCATCACTTACTGAGTACCTGTGACAAGACTGGTACAGCGTAAAAGAAAGAAAACTTGCCATCTATTCAGATGTCCATTTGAGGAAATTACAAGCCCAGTGAGACAAACAAGAACACTCAAACTCATGTTCCCTACCCCAAAATCTAGTTAAAATAGCTGCAATAAGTGATTGGAAAAAGAAATTCTCCATTCCTAGGTATTGAATGAATGACCATCCTGCTTAGCAACACTATTTATTCCCAATGGGTGAAGCACCTCCTTGTACTGCCACCTGTTCTTCTCATGTGACAAATGACCCTTTGTTCCAATGGCTTTAAGAGTCTCATAACTTTCTGCTAATTTTAACCTCTGAAAAATCCCTCTCTGAATTTTTGGACCAGTCTTTTTCTTTCCTACCTCCCCCACAAAGCTGACTGACCTTCCCATCAGAATTCCTTCTTGATGAGTTTTCTATTGCTGTTTTCTTTTATTTTGTGTCTCACCTTCGGATAATAACAGGCAAGCCTCTGTAGCTAAAGCCTAGCTTATGCCATTCTAATCACTTGAAACACTGAAGAACAGTTTCCTTTATTTGCTTCGAAACACTATTTGCCTTCCATGCTACTCCAAAAGGAAATACTCAAGAGTTCTTAAAAGCTGATGAGGTGCTTGTGATAAACACTTTCATGATAAAATTAAAAGGAAAAAAATAAAGAGGTTTGGGGTTTGTTCCATTTTTTTTTTAATACTGACCTCACTTCCTCCTTAAATATGGTGCACAATAAAAACTGAAGTAAACAAATGCAAGGGGAATTTTTTTTTAGGTTTAAAATTATTTCATCATCATTAATGGAAACAAGCCATTTTAACAAAATCATAGATTTAAATTAAATGTCAATATACTTTAAATCCAAAGCAATGTCAATGCAAGCAGGCACTGTTAAAAGCTTAAGCCTCTCCTTTGAAATACCTGTGTTGAAAGACATGCAAAAACTGTAAATCCAAAAAATGTTAAAAACCATAAAATTAAATATATCTACAAGTTGAAAAACTTGATATAAAAGCTGAATTTGCAAGTGTCCATGTAATCTGTTGTCTACAGGCTTGATGTCTGTAAACCACATGCCCATGTTGAAAAATTTAGCTCATGATAGACCCTAAACTCCTCTGAGAGAAATGTAGCCATCTCAGAAATGCGGCAGGTGTCATTGCTAAACATTGCATCACAGAATGAAATTGCAAGTGTCATAGTGACAGATTTGTGGTCTGGCATTCTGTACAGATCATCTACTGAGCTGTGCAAATACATAATGGGACAGAGAGTACTATGACCTCTCTGCAGGATGGAAAGCAGTTTCCTCTTGGCAGGGCAAAAACTTTAGAACAAAAGACATGAACAATTTAGACTTCATTTCAGAATTATATGTGTCTTCACCCAAGGATATATTCGATATATTCGATCAGTTTGGTCAGTTGGGGGCAGCTGTCCTGGCTGTGTCCCCTCCCAGCTTCTTGTGTACCCCCAGCCTCCTTGCTGGTGGTGTGGCGTGAGAAGCTGAAAAGTCCTTGACTTAATGTAAGAACTGCTCAGCAATAACAAAAAGCAACTTGTGTTATCAACACTCTGTCCATCACAAATCGAAAACAGCATTATACCAACTACTGGGAAGAAAATTAACTCTATCCTAGTCAAAACCTGGGCAACAATTAAAAAAAAAAAATAAAAAAAAGAAAAAAGTGAGAACATGGGATTTTGATAGTGATGGATCACTGAAATCCCAAGAAATAATATAGCTGGTATTCTCAAGAAATCCTAACATAAACATGCAACATTCATATAGCTATTGCCATGCCTTAATCTCTTCCTGCAGTAAAATGAGTGAAGAGTGGAGTATGTCCAGTAAATTAACTTGGAGGACATAAAACCATTATCCAGCAAATTTAATATTATTAAAAAAACTAAGGGGTGTAAGGCAAGGTGGCCATTGGCTTGTAGAAAGAACAGATATAGATAGTATTAGTGAATTAATGTGCAATTATTAGATTGTGGGGGACAGTCTGGTCTGGTCTTTTTTCCCTCCACATCTTAAACTCTTTCCAGATGCAGTGCTGATTTTTATTCTTTAGAAGAAAATAAACTGGAGTATATTGGAAATCAGAGAGGGAGAGAAGGTTTTCTTCTCTTGTTGAGAAGAACTGGAGATGGAACCTAGCCATGACAGGACAAATAAAATCAGGTTCCAGAATCTGGTTGGGAAAGAGCACCATGTTCAAGGGATTTGATAACACTGTATCTGTAAAGCTTTTGCTGTTTCTCCTCTGTATATCTTCTGACAAATATGTGTTGTATCACACTTCAAAGAGAAGAGCACTTGCCTTATGTAGGATTGTTAGTATTTGGATACAGAAATGCTCTCAGAAGACTTTTACTTCAGTCTTGATTCTGCCTCTGATTTGCTATAAAATGTCAAACACAATGTTCTTCCCAGATTTTCCCATAAGAACACTTTGGTTCTATCCTTTCTATTGAGTCTGTTTTAAGATGTTGGAGCATGTTCTCTGCCTTTTCCCCTACTACTCAGAAGGCAAGATCCTGTTTCTACTGATTACACTAATATAGTATATTCCTACAGACCAGAACAGAACAAGATCTGCTTGAGAGCTTTCGCTGTCAACAAAAGATGAGGCTTCCAGCTGTTTGTAGGCTTGCCCTGTCAGTTTGAGCAACAGTGAAACTTCAGCACTGAATATCATTATTCAGTAGCGACAGCCAAAAAATGGGCAGATTACTTAGCATTTATAAATATACAACATCCCTCAGAAGTTTCTTAGATTTTCTGTAGAGTAGTTTCATGCTTTCAGTTCAGCAGTCCATCCTTTCTACTTCATACCAGCCTTATGAAGCTCCATGAAAACCATTCATTCCCCTCATTCCACAATATTTTGCATGTAGTCCGCAAGATACCTCCTATTAATAATTCATTTTTCAGTGAATCCAGAGGAATAAACCAGATTCTCATCTACAGATCAATTAATTATAGGATTATATGACAGGAAACAAAACTTGAAGGCTAATGTTTTCTTATTGCTCAGATGTCGTGAGACTAGTGCACCAGGGCATCCTTGTTGCTACTTAGAGTCAGGTGAAGTAAATTTCAGTACAGTAAATTAGTTACATCTGGAAGTTCTTGGCTGGAAAAAATATGCAACAGATTGAGTGTATGAATGGTAAGATTGTACCTTTGAGCTGGTTTATGACAGTAGCAAATAAGCACTCATTTATTTATCCATAGTGAAATCTGTTTATGCTGATACACTTATCTACATATAAGAAATCTAGAGAGCAATGCTCCTGACAAATCTAAACTTCAAGGTTTAATTTTACAGTTTAAATTTGAAACTATTGAAAATAATATGTTTGAAGGAATTATTAGAATGGAGAAAAACAAAATTGAATACAAAGAATCATCAAGCAGGATACCATCTTTATTATTTAAATGAAGAATATATAGGGTTATATCATAATCAGGGTTTTACATGTTCAACAGAAATGTGTCGACCTACATGGGCAAAAATGTGTATGTTTTCCATTAAATTGATAAAAACTTTCCAAATTTGCCCTCTGTATATTTTCTTTTACGGATACATATCTGTCAAGCTCATGATTACTAAATGGAGTTCTGTCACATTAAAAAAATGTATCTGTGACAAAGATGAGATGACTGTGAACAAGGCCAGTGACACTGAGCTACAGCAGGACAGAATAAAGCAGAAGGTTTGATAATGAGAGATTGCACTTTCCAGCTATTCTTGGGGACCAGAGGGAGGGAATTATTTGGTTTATGCTGGCAGCAATTTCCCTAAGCCATGTGAGATGGCATACCTCAAGCTGTTGCAAATGTAGGCAGAACAACCACAGGCCATGGCTCTTGGTTAGATCTAGATTCCCTGGGGTATAAAATATATTGAAAAGGCTCCTAAATAGGGGCTGATCACTTAATTTGACTGTTTGAATGGAAGTCCCACATATTCTTCAATCACTAACACTTGTTCACAGCTCCCTTGAAGCTTAATAATCACTTCTGCTTTTTTTTTAAATTAGATTAGCTGCTTGTGGTTACAGTTTTACAACTGTAACATATCAAATGTGTTAAGCAGTACTTAGGCACTGTCCCCTTTTCTAGGTTCTGTAAAGCTGCAATGAACAAAGGTTATTAAGATCCTGCTGTGTTTAAGTTTCCTAAGGATCAGTTTTAATAAACTGTTTGTTTCTTCAGAAATGTACAGTGGTCACGTTAATCCCTGGTTCTTGAAAACTTAAAACTTAAACCAAGCTTTCCCAAAGAATATTTGAAAAGAAAAATGTATCAGTATTCATTTGTGGATATTTAAATAGCTCACAATTTATCCTTTTTTTCTGTAAGGAAATTGTGGTTAACTGCAATGGTTAAAGATCGTGTTTGGCATTTTTCTGAAGTGACAATACTTGTAGCCTTTTGTCCTTTCTAATGTCACTGCAAGAAAAAAATCATTCAAGGTTTTCAGTTTTAGCAAACAAGAAACACCTTTATCAAAACACACCAAAAAATCTATTCTTATGCAAATTCTATGTCAGACATATAAAAGACCCTTTTGGTCACTCCTCTACAGGAGGTGACTGATTCATGCTACAAGTCTAAAATATACATACTAATCAAAACACTAAGAAAAATTTATTTTCATAATGTCAGGTAATGTAAACTTTATTATAAAATACTTCACATTTGCATATATTGTATTTTAATTTAAATCCAGCCAGGTGTTCTTTAAGGATAATATGCCTTAGGCTGAAGCAAGACACACTAAAAATATACTTTATCCACCTAATTATGCTTAGATAGGTGAGAACAAAAATGTGTGTATGTGTGTCTTCTTGTGTGTATATTGTACAGACCATTTGTAAATTGCCATAAAGATTAGTCACCTAATTAGTTGCTACTGTATATAATTTTTAAAAGATCCAGATAGAGGATACATTGGCAAATGTTCAGACCATCTTTATGTTATTACATCTAATTGTAAACATCAACACATTTAATTATCATGCAAGTATGAACAATTATGTCATTACTTCATAAACATACATGAAAGGTTATGCATCACTGCCATATATTATAAAATATTAGTAATATCATGAAAGACAACCGTACCAAACTTCTTCCCTAGTCTTCGGTTTACACATCCTTTGAGAAAGTCACAATAGCGAGGTTATTAAAACAGAAGATTGTTTTTCTGAGGGAGAATATGTATCTATTCTATCTGAAACACTGAGAGGTATCTGCATTGTATTTCCTTTAATACCTTGTTGGAGTTACTAATACAAGTTTATACATCCTTGACGATGTTTAGTCACATACATTCCACAAAAAAACAGAAGTAAACATCCGTTTACCTTCGGAAGAGGCCTTATGAAAACTAATGTACAGATCTTTAAAGAGGAAATAATCTAGGATCATGGAAGCTGTATTGTGCTTTTTAATTTGTTTGAAAGCAGATAAAGAGTAGGCTAACAAAAAAGGAGTAATTTTATATTATCATATTTACACATGCTCCTTTGCACAAAAGACACTCATTTTAGAAAATGTCTAGACTTATTGTTGTCTAACACTTTAGCATTTTAATATTCAATTTTGAGTTACACTTAAATTTGCCAGATTTTCAAACTCTGGACTCAAACTCTCATGTCAGGTGTTGGATTCTGAATATTTTTCAAATATTTGCTATATATTATAAAAGCCTTTCATAAGGAATTCTTAGCCCATGCATGCTTTGGAGCAGAAATCTCAATGTTGTCCAATCATATACAGCCAAGTTAGGAACTTTTAGATATTACAGTTCATCTTGTGCTAAGGAATATCACATATTAGATCTTAGTAAGAAATTTTCAGAATTGTGCAACATACTTTCCTGAACACTTAACTCAACAGTGCATGACAGTATGTGCACTAGGCATCCTTCAACTCTACCCAGCAGTCAACAGGTCCGTACAGTCCAAGGTACTCCTATGCAAATACACTATTCAAGTCCAAAAGTGGATTAGGTATTTCAGCATCAAACTGCATCCATTCTAACGAACCTACAAAGACGCCAGGCTCTTTAGCTACAGGGAAGCAATCTGCCACACAACTATACTATTTCCAAATTAACTGCTCCAGAATTCTTCTTCTGCAGTAAGAAAAATACCTGCGAAGCATGCTGGGAAAATTATGTAACATCAACTAAAAGACAATAGCCTACTACTTACCAGCTATTTACCAAGATATACTACAAAAGTTCTGTGCTGGTGATTATATACAAGATGCAATATGGTTACTATGCTGCTAATTTTTGCTATTTGTTTTCTGGAAAAAAATAAAAAATTGTATCTGTTGCTGTGCAAGAATGCTAATTTTCTAAGTTAGAAACTCAAAACAGGAAACCCAGGAACTAAGGTTGATTTGGCAATATCAATTCAGTCTTCACAAGTATGTTTTAGGCTGTAGTCCTTATTTATCTGTTCTTGCAATATTTTTTTCACATTTTGCCTAATTGAATAGACTACACTGTGTTCTGGAAGCAAATCAAAGATAAATTGTGAGGGAGAATAATGACCAAAAAAACCCCTGATTCATCCATCGTGTAACTAGGAAAGTCTGTAGGAGCAGAGTATGTCTGGAAATGGTAAGCAAAGGATGAGGGATTTGAATTGTGACAGTAAGAACTGAAACTATCACAAAGTTCTAATGTGATGGTAATCAAGACACTTAAGCCAAAATTTTCACATATGGCTGCTAATGGTTGCTAAAGATGGCCACATTTTCTGGGTACCTATTTGAGTCATCCTTGGCAGATACATAGAAGTGCCAAGTGATCACAGCTGTGACTAAAATGAGCTGGATCTGTGCTTGTTATTTAAAGTGCTCTGGAAAAATCAGGCCCAAACTCTTTCAAATTAGCTAAATATTAGTGAAAACTTGATGATTTGAATTTGTTTCAAAACTTTAATTTCTTGTACAGACTTCCTTAATACTGACAGAGTCATTTTGCAAATTCTTGAGTTTCTAATCATCTTACAGTTTTAATACAGAATTTGTAGTTGTTTTCATGTAGCTTACACAGGTAGACCTAAAGGCCCAGACTCAAATTACCTATATTCCACCAAAGTATCTATGGCTAAGTCGAATATAGAAATTACATTAATGCTTGCAATACTGTTTTCACTTGCAATAAGCCAATTTAGCCTCTGAATGAATTTAGTACTGTAATGTTAGACTGACTGTAAACCTTAGCTGGTTGACTGAAGTTTCAGATGGGCATAGAGATGCTGTTTCCATTGCATTATCCAGGAAGTTCACTTCTTTGCTTGTTTTCGCTGTTCCCACAGCCACTGGAAATGTGGAGTGTCTTCATCATTTTCAGAAACTTGTAGACAGCATCATGCAAGGACGTGTTGAAAACTGAGATAATCAAGCATACCTCAAAGATTTCAGTTTCTGACCTCTGGGCTACTTGCAGACTAGCTTTCATCTGAGAGGTAACTTTATTTTTTTTAATTAATTAAATTAACTGACAGTTTATTTCCTGGTGGTAACAAGATCACTTTTATAAACAGGATATATCCTGTATATCCTATTTTACAAGAGAATTCTAGTATGAAAACTTGGCTTTTTCTAGCTAGTAGAAGAACTTAGCCTAGGAGTATCATAAAAAGACAGATTGGTTGAGGTTGGAAGGGACCTCTGGAGATCATTAATCCCATGCCTCGCTCAGGCAGGGTGAGCTAAAGCAGGTTGCTCAGGACCATGTCCAGTCAGGTGTTGATCATCTCCACAGACAGAGACTCCACAGCCTCACCATACTAACACACCTGTATTCAAGTTAGCTTATGTTTATTTATACATTTTATTTCCTTCTTGAATTGCCTAAAAGTCCTCTCTGCTAAATGGTTATACCATTATAACATAGCAGGGACGAATATTCATCAGTTTTCATCAACCTCTAACCTACTTCTAGGACAACTTCTTTCTTAAATCAAACGTAAATTAAACACAGTACCTTCCAAATCTGAGAGCCCTATCAAATAATAGAAGAATTATAGAATTGTCCTGGTTTTGTTAAAAACAAGACCAGTTCTCTTTTAGTGATTTTTTCTTTTAGCTAAGTTCTTCTAGGTGGCTGTACTTTTCTGAGTTTTAGCCTGCATATTTTTTCTCAGATGCTGTACTCAGTGCTGATAAGAAGACCAAAGGAATGCTGAAGAAGCTCATGTTTAGATTTATTACTATGGTAGACAAGAAAGACTGATAAGTTTTCCCACGTTCCGTTGTGAGAGGGGCGTGTTTGAGGAGGTGGATGGAACAGGTGACTAAAACTGAACAACTGAAGTATTCCATCCCATAATTGTCATACCCCCTATATAAGAGGGTGATCACAAGGGTCACTCTCTCTTCAACCATGGCCGGCATCTAGAGAGGACCCTGTCTGTCTGCCTGTGATCTACAGGCCTCAGGCCCTGCATCCCTGCAACCAGGTTCCGGTTTGCTGTGCAGTCCCACCCATGACTTCTGGGTGCCTGCCCTACAGCTGCTGGAGCCGCCAGCTCCACACACCCAGCTCTGCTGCTGGAGTGACACCAACTCCACATCGAGCACTTGAGATTGGTTTTGTATATTTTGTATATATTCTCTATTTATTAGTAGCATTAGTAAAACTCTTTAAGCCCTTCCAACTTGAAATCTAAGTCTCTTCTCTTTTATCTCCCCTATCGTCTTTCCAACCTAAAGGAAAAAGGGTGGTGGGAGGTAAGAGGGTAACAAGGACTATCTGTCATAGTTTATTGCCACCTTGCCTTACACCCTGACAAGAATAAAAGTCACAATGATTTTGACCTAATACAGTCCCTGTTTTTACAGCATTTCATCTACTCTAGAGATTCAAACTGTATAGTGTGCCTTTTCTACTCAGGCACTGAGCCTGTAAATATGTAACGCATACCTAAATTTAATGGATTTTATCCCCATTGAATTCCAGAGCACTAAAGTTTTCCATGTTGTAAAGTTTCCATGTTTCACATGGTTGCTCTGTCATTGTAGCAGAGCTGGTGTTTGTGGTCTGAGAATCAACATTTTCTCCAGTTTTGTTGAATATCATCTCTTCTTTCTGAAAATCAAACTTTTGAACCCTTATAATGTATGACCACTTATAAAGTGATAGTATTCTTGTTACTGTGATTTGTTGCCAGTTACTTTCTTTTTAAAGACTAATATATTTTCCAAGTTATTATCAGGGAAACTGTTTGGCATTCGCCTTCCATTATTGCTCTAGGCAGGTTTCCTGGAGGATTATCCTTTTGTTAATGCTTACTATCTTTTGCTCAAAAACACATTGAAATTTAGTAATAAAGTGTATGTCCTTCTTCCTGTAAATCTGAGAATTATTTATTCTGATGAAATATTGTGAAAGATATTAAATAGTTCAGCAGAGGGCTGGGAAGCATAGAGAGGTAGCAAAAGTCTGTTTGTAAGTAACATGGGTAACCTCTGTGCATACAAAGGTCTTTATTGCCTTTATAGGTATATAGTCAGACTTTTCGGTCAGTAAGAGGTAGTGCAGGATAGGCGGTACACGTGTGAGGTGTAGGTTTATGACCAGGTGTGGATTTTATAATAAAGGAAGGTGAGTTTTCAGTCAAATGCAAAGCTTTTGAAGGGAGTGTGGAAACGGAAAACAGCAGTACCCTGAGCCTCAAAGTAGCAGTTGATGTAAGTTTCTGAAGTGTTGGTTGTGAATGTAAAATGATCAAACAGGAGGAACAGGAAATCATAACATGAAATGGGTGGGTATTTCTGAAGAGAGAGCTTAAGTTCTCTTAGATATCTTGAGTTGATGACTGGAAAATTATGGGAGGCACTGAGCTTAGAATGGTTGAGTTGCGTTGTCAAAACTGAGTGTAGAAGAAGCAAAATAAGTCATGTATAGAATTGGTGGTGTACATGTTGACATTAGGGGGCAAGACTTGAGCTAGATTTGAATGAGTGAAGTTGAGAGTGGAAATAGGGAAGAGGTGACACCGTGATAAAAATTTATCCCAAACTGTCCCTACTACAAAGTGTCCCAGTTTTCTATTTTAGTACTGAAAGTGAGAGGAAGAGTGCCCCCTTTTTATTTTTTTTTCCTGAATTCCTGGCCAGCTTCCCTTTCCCTGTCCCAGAATGTTTCCTTGAGAACCCTTGAACACAACACCCCAGTTTTTCACTTTAAAAATATGATCGGTCTGCAAGGAGTTAGAAAGAATCTGCAGATTGCTACAGACTTACCAGTTATTTTGGCACCTTTTTCCACATGACCTATCTTGGGAGATATTTTAACTCACATTGTGAGGGATGTTTCTAAATGCAAACCTTAATCTTTAATGGTTGTTTTTGTAGCATGAGCCAGCCTCATAATTTTGATCTGGATTGTACAAGATCTTGGTCTCATGTTTTTCATATTTGCTGTCTTTGCTTTCAGCTACATGAATGTAAATACACTAGTACTCAGTTAAGTGTCTCAGTCTACTGAAGTACAATTTATTCTGAATTTTGATCTGTTTTCATTCTGAAATTTGGTCTACCATATCATGAGGGACAACAGAGGTTCAAGAATACACACCGACTTTCTAGAATGTGGTTAGCCTTTTGGTAACCATGTGTCTTCATTAGTTGAATGAATATTTAGTATGCCTACCTGACAAATAATTACTGATTTTCAGGCAAATTGATTCTATTATGATATCTGTCATCACAGCTAGAAATCTAGAATCTCGCCAAAAGTCTCTGGATGTAAATATGGATTTGATGTTTTAAGGTTAGATGAGTTTGGTCAGAAAGGGAAATAAAACTATCAATCTTTGACAGAAAATACAAAATAAATTCTGACTTCCTCACCACTGCTTAACTGGGATGACTTGGAAATTCCCTTTCAGCTTAAGTCCAGTCTGAATTCTCTTAGATTCTCAAACATTTGCTATCCTACTGGCATGGCAGTGCTTCTCTCTCTTTTTGGCAGTAGAGGAAAAGGAAAAGAACTTTCCTCATCCATTTATGTCAGAGAATACTTTCCACTACCATTTAAAAGGCAGTTTTCCCCCATCATGATTAAGCCATAGTATTTAGCTTCTGAAAACAGCCTCTGGATGGAAGTGCAATGTGTTCCAATACAGTTTGCTTTCACATGTGCAATTTGTTTGTGACTCATGAATCCCCATCAATATGCCTTCTGTAGAAGACATTAAAATGCCATCAATCCTGTATTTGTATTTGAATCACATGTATAAGGCACTGAGATTTCATAAGATACCAAGCAGATTTTAAGAGGTCAGCAGTTTTCAGCTCCAGAACAAAAAAAAATACCGTCTATGTGCAAGATTTTAGTGAAAAAGTCAATGTGAAAGAGCAACAGAAATTCCTGACAAAGCCTCCCCCCTTCAATCCCTCCCACTGCCTCTCTGTTGTCATCCTTCTTAAGTATCACCTCTCCTTTCCATCAGGACTGGCACTCAAAGATACCAGATGGCAGCCTCAAGATTGTAGCACCCTTTAATGTCTGCCCTTTACTGTCTGGCAAAAGTGTTGACATTTCTGCCTTGAATGAGAACTGAAAACATTTAAAAATATATTCAACATGAACAGTCAGTGTCTAAGATGTTGTTTACACACTGCTAATGGGCTTTGACTTTAATAGAATGATCCTTAGGTTTGCAGAACCCACAGTCAGGTGTGAACTGGATATTTTCTTCCGTTATATCCATTACAGTAGAGAAATAACCAGCTTTTCTGCACATGGACTTTAGAGCTGCACATACTATTTCTGTCAGCAAATATGAAGGCACTGTTGCGGCTTTTCTTGCAAGCATCAGCCAAGTTATGAGAGTACAGCCTCCTAGAACAGCCCCCAGGAAGCTCTTCCTCCTCCTCTGGGAGGAGTTCTTACATGGGTAGCATCAGGAAGACATCAGGCTCCTAATTTTAAGGCGTAGAAATAAGAAGTTCCTGTGCTATTAAATGTTTGAGTCTCGAGCCGTTACTGAATTTTAATACTCACCATCACAGGTTTTCATCTTTAGTCATGCACTGATGTCCAGGAGGAAAATTGTACAAATGCCTCTTTGTTGCTGAAAGTAAAATTAGTTTATTTGGTTGGATGAACTGAGTGCAGAAATAATGGAGTGAAGTGTCCATTCCTGAGAGTAAGCTTCAGGGAAATCGCTGGAATTCTTTCTTTTCTGAAGGACTCAAAATAGGTGCCTGAATCCGTAAGAAGACAGGTGTTTTCTATAAAATGCTAAACAGTTTCAACATACGGTAGAGCAGGGTTACAAGCAGTTCTTGGTATGTCACGTTATTGGGCGCTGACTGAATGCACCCCTGATGCTTGTGAAGAGAGCACTGGTAGCTGCTCTCTACTCCTGGGACTCATTCATAGCACAGTGTTATTTCTGATGGACATTTTAAAACCCTGTTTTTCTCCTCTTCATCATAAGCTGTTAGACAGCTCTTACTATAAAGGTTTTGAGACCACATTTTATGTTTTACATGTTTGCAGAGTTTTCTTTTTTGTTGTTACTAATTTGTCTCTAAATATTCCCAGTTGTTAACAGGCAGAAATTTCCCATTAACAATATATGCAGCCCTTTAATCCTCAAATATGTGGAACAATTCAAGACATATGGGTGACAAAATATAGGACATAATTTACCAACAAATCTCGCAGATTAATGTATACTGCTTAAAGATTTAGCGCAGAAGGACTACATGTCTGGGAAATGAATGCTACTTTCTGCTTGCAAACCCTGTATTTTGACAGGCCATATTGTCTTGAGAGAGAACATCAGAAAAAGAATGAATAATTAAATCAGAAATAGATGAGACAAATAGTATAAGGGACAGTACATGGAATTCCTTCTTAAAAGCTGAATGCTACCCACACTTCACATGATCAGCCAACCATTCCACACTAAATGGTGACTTGACTGGACACAGGTTTCTTCCTGTTAGTTTCTAAACTAAATAGATAAAACATTCAGATTGCTAGCAGATGCAGTGAGTTGTTCTATGGATTTATGAAGGCACGTAGCCTTCAGTGCCTTTATTAAAAGTCTGTGATGTCATCTTAAGATTAAGCTTGCTACCTCATTGATCTAAATTACTTAATCAGTGTTTTATCCAACAAAACAATGAAAACAGTAGGGCTAATTTTTCTAAAAATAGTGCATAGATTTACTTTTTGGATCCAAGCTTCAATCTGGGATAATATTCCATATGATTCATCTGAAAAAAATTGGATATCATTGTACTTTATTAGACATCTCCCTTCTCCTCCTCAGCAGCATGAAGACTGTAGGACAGAGTTATTTTTAGATGGAGTGAGCAGAATGAGACACTCCATGTCCTGTATTAAGAACTAAATATGAGTGGTCTCTTTTGTTCAAAAGAGGTGGAATAAGAATGTGGGACACAAATGGCTTATGTCAAGGCATGCTGTTCCTGCATTACCTTATTATTCTTTCATATTTTAAATGTTGTTTTATTTCATCTTCACATTAGAACACGCTGAGTGATAGGGTTAGAAAGATCTAGTGGTTTTAAATGTGCACGTCTAAACCCTCTTTATTGGTATTTTGATGACATCTAGTGGTGACAAAGCTATTAGACAATTTTATGTGCTATGCTGATGTAGCAGGACCATCACATGCAGAATGCTTGTAACTGTGGGTGCGAGGCTGGCATTTCATAAACTGAAGAAGAAAAGGCTCAGCAATAGTTCTCTTCTTTCACTGCCTAATAATTTCTGCTACTTTCAGATACAAAGAAACTGATATTCTTGTAGGTTATTTTGAGATTTCAAAGTCAGGTTCCACTGATATTATCAGGAGTGATAGCAAAATAGACCGGTACCTGGGTTAGATGATGCCATAGTGAGACTTCGATAGCCAGCCCGTTCTTCAGCCTCCACCCACTGCTAACAAGATAAAAACAGTGTGTACAAATTTTAAGTGCTTACATGTGATAAAGCAATACCTGGTGGTGACAGAAAGCCACAGAAAACATGGCGGTTTAGATGTTTCTTAATGAAAGAGAACGAATCTCAGCTGCCCTGGTTGTGAATATCAAACCAGTTTTACATATGTTAGACAGTTGCCTTTGTTAAAATTCACATCCATATCTGCGAAATCAGTCTCAGGCCCAGTGTATGCAATAAAGCAAAAAGAGAAATCAAGCTGTGAGAATTCTCTTTTCTCTCCCTCAGAGAATTAGTGTTGAATAGAGATACTGTGGTTGAACACCACTATTTTCTACAACACAAACATTTTATTTTTAATAAATATTTATGAGGAGTTGGCAGAGGAGGAAGAGGTTATATTTTGTTGATTAGAAAAAACAGTGATTCAATAAATGACATTAAGCTACTGGCTTTTCTGCTTTTGTTTCAATAGCATGAATATGTAGTGAGAGAGTGTGAGAGAGAGTCTGTGTGTGTGTGTGTGTGTGTGTGTTTGAAAGAGAGAAATAGTGTGTGTGAGACAGGTGGCAGTGGGGTTGCTATAGCAATTACTTGTCACTAATGATAGGAGGGTAATTACTGCAGCAAATTCCCACATAGCTATTCAGCACACAAGTTAGACTATTTCCCATCCTAAAATATTCTTTCTGTATTTACAAGATTACCTTTTTCACCAGATGGCTACAAGCTACATTTCTAAAATTTACAATAGTGTAAAATGAGAAGTTCATTAATTATGGTGTTCCTGGAATCAGAATTTAGTCACCCTATCAATTTTGAACAAGGCAGTGAAGTTCTGTCTTTTGGGGTCTACTTTTTTTGAGACACAATACAAAATTGTATTTTTCAGAATGCTTTTGGTAAGTTCAATGTCAAAAAACATATTGAGGTCACCTTCAGTGTTGCATTCAAGTAATCGAGATTAGTACGTGATTGAGTCTGACTCATCACTTAATTGCACGAGATGTAAATCAGGTTTTTCTGCAGTGAACTAATAAAATTAAACTATTAATAACTGTGCAAACAACTACAAATCAGGCTATGTTGGAAGGAAAATAGACTCAGGCACTGAGGGAGTCATTGAGAGAGTTTCATTGCCACATGTTCATTAGTATATTTTTCACTTCCTCTCTTTCCATTATTTGTAGCTTAACACTGGCTTAGCCTCTCATACCAATCAGAAAAAAAAATATACGCTGCACTTCATCTTTAGGCTGGTTCATTCTGCAGGGCTTAAAAATTTCTAAAGGAATAAATATAGATACAACTTCTTTGCTAATATATATAATGAACATTTGTGTTTTGTGTAGAGCAATCACCACTAATAAAATGGTCTCAAAAGGTGTATATATCTCATTTCCACAAAAACATGATGTTACCTTGGCTACAGTATTTCTTAATGATTCTCTTTTCCTTAATGATTCTCTTTATCCTTTTACCTGCCTTTTAGTAATGAAAATATGGATTACGGACATTACCTTTTAATTAACTGGTGGCAAATACGTGGAATTACAAGCTGCTTTAGAGAGTTCTTTTTTCACCCCAGCTGGCTGGACGGTGACGATTTGAGGAGCTACACAATAATTGCTGTCTTTTCAAGAAGATGAAGTAATGGATTTCATAACTACAGGCTGGAAAGACAGCACCCAGGCTTCCTAGGTGTATGAGATTGTCTCTTGTGCCATAATTAAAAAATGTTTGATGCACTCCAACTTCAGTGTATTTCTTTCTGACTTGTTATGAAATTTAGAACTGTGCATCTGTCTGGTTACTGGTATTAAAAATAGTGCGAAACTGCTTACCTAGTCTTATTTCACTTTCCATTCTTCAGATTATTTACTGATAAGTTAATTTTTCCCACTTTTGTTTCTCCAACATCGCATTTTATTAATGGAAAAAAAAAATATAGCTGTTATTTGGTGTACTAATATTACTAAAAGAAACTCTTATAAAATGCAACTGTTCAGAGTTATTTTTTAAGTACAATTGAGTTATTTCAGTTTATAGATAATAACAGGTTAATACACTGGAAATTAAAATCCACTTGCCAGCTGGTGACCTTGTATAGTAATTAAAATAATACTTGCTATAACAACATGAATAATTGTATGTTTAAATACGGATTTTCACAATTTCCTTTCCTTTGTTTATGCCTCAGGTAAACATTTCATAAATGGGAAGGTTGATTTATAATCTGCTTCTGATGTGTGAATCAGTAAATCTTATGAATCAGTTTCTCTTCAAAGACAGCACTTGAATTCGCAAGGATTTCATGAAAAGCACTTCCCATTTTTCTCACTAAAAATATATAGCTTGATGCCAATTAAAATTCAGTGCACAGTGTATCCAGTAACCCTGATAATCAGTAAAAACATGTCAGAGAGCAAGATGGTTTCTGCAACTGAATGGAAATTTCAACAAGCAGTTAACCTACAATAGGAAGAAACTCATTACTGGGATAGCTTGCTGCCTTACAGCACTTGAAAAGCTGATTAAAGAAATAATGATGTGAAACTATACAAAATCCCAGCAAAAGCAGTAGGAATGGTAATGACAGATGTTTCACTTTGCACCAATACTTATTTTGGCTCAGAACGACAACAAAAAAAAATCTATCGGACATTTACATGTCACATTAACACACAAGAATGACAATCTCTTCCCCAAAATCCTACATTGTTTTTATTGTTTCAGCTCTTTGACTCTTGATGACTTGAGCTCAAGTCCCAAACGGACTTCTGATCAGCAGGATAGCTCACTGCAGAATAAAGAGAGAGAAAATGTGTAAACTTGGTGAAGTGTTCCACAAGCTCCAGCTTGCAAACCTCACAGAGACTGCAGCCCATCCAGCTCACAAACTCTCACCTAATACAGCATGCTGTAAGTTGTGAAGAAATGTGTTTAAGTATAAATAGACTGCACTGGCTTCAGGAAGTAAAACTGTTCCCTTAGTTGAGTCAACACATTGCTTGCTGGGGAAGCTGAGAGGCCAATGTCCCAGACTCACCAGTGATTTCTCCCAGTAAAATGAAAGTTAGCAATAATTGTGTGTATAATATTGTCTATTAGGTGGTGCATAAAGGCTTGCATTGTATGTACATACTGTAGTTGTATAGAAAACATTACCGAGTGAACCTGCTTTTAGCTTGATGCCTCATACGGTGGTAATTAAGGAGAACAGTCTTTTGATTTGCTACTATTTGCAGTTCTGCAGGAAAAACTGAGTTTAGGCTATCTTGTGCTGTGCATTGTTGCCATGTTTAATCTTCTGATTCGCTAGGAACAATTACAGACGACACCTATGGGGAATTTAATTGCTTAGCTCCTGCCTCTACAGCAATTGTAATTATGGTGCAGTACTATTTGGAAGAAAAAAAAAAAAAAAGACAGAGAGAGAAGGAAAAAAAAGTGTGGTGTTTTTTAGAACCTAGCACTGAATAATACCAAAGTTAGACTTATACAACAGCATAGCTCCAAGAATTACCTTCCAGAATTAACCCTGTGTTTCTTTTGATGAGAGGCCAGACAAAATAAGGCATTGGTTATTGTAAATATCCTCATGTAAAGCTTTTCATTTAAGCCTATCGAATGCATTTATCCTCCCAATATATGTGGGAGTTAGCACAGCTTCTTTTTTTTCCCTCTTTCTCCAGCTGAGGAAACTAAGGCACAGAAATGTGCTGCCTGATTTGTCTTTATGAAAAATCCAAAGGAGAGAAAATTAGTATGTGAGAAATTTTGAATTTCTAGCATTTCCAGGCTCCTTTTACTTCTCATGGATGCAGCTTTGAAAGAAACATAATGGGCAAAAGATGTGCCTTTTTAAGCTATAAGACCTTAAAAAAATCTGTAAAATGGAACACAATAAATAAATGAATAAATGTTGCTGTGCACTATTCTGCTGATAATTCCTGTTGAGCAGAATTGAAGATGTCATTGTCTGAATCATCCTGCACAATCCCAACCAAAGGAAGCTGTAGACAGGATTATCCTATTGCGTTCTGAAAGGAAATTTAAAGAGAATCCAAAAAGCACTACTGTATTAGAATTTATTTTATTTCTTATAGAAAAAGAATGATCACTGCTTCGTTTGCAGCAAGGCGTTTTTATTTCTTTCATCATCCGGATGATTTTCAGAACTGATCTTGATGGCAATTCAGTTAGAAATTAAACTCTCATCAGGAAGTCCTCCGGTGACTTCATGAGTTAACACTTTTGGATGTTCTATACAGTTCCAAATCAGGACCAATACCCCTCAGAACAGAGCCTGTTCTGGCTGAAGAACCCATGACATTTAATAATAATGCTGAGGTTTATTTGTCTCAAATAAACACTAACCATACAGAAGTGAAATTCACTCACAATTTTCTGTAAGTTACCTGTTCACCTTCAACACCCGCTGTTGTCCCCTTTAAATGATATAGAACATGGCCAAACGTGTGACCTATAGATAGCAAAAAGGCAACCCACTCCTTTAGTATAATTATACTGTACAAGAAATATATGTTGAAGATAACTACTAGGTTTTTGTCTTTGCAGCCTATCAAACATAAGTTTAGTCATGCCAGAGAAGGTATAATGCTATAATTGCCTGTATGAATCTTGGTAGCATTTAGACAATGTGCTGCAAAAGTGAAGGTGCACAGTACGTGCCCCTGCAGATCTGCTGCTGTGATTAACCTGAGAAATTATGTATGAGAAAGAGAGTAACCAAGAGAAATGTGTTTTCTTCAGATAATTATTAACTTCTTTTGATACTGACATCAACAGTACTGACAAGATCTCTTTGAAAGTCAAGATTACCTTTCTGTAAGTTTTGCATTCTTTGTCATTAAAAGAAAAAATACCTACGTTGACATTTTAAGCTTTTCCCAAGTTTCATATTAAAAAAGCAAAGGAATTTCTGAAAGATTCTATGAAGGCCAAAGGGAACACATCTCATACAAGGGCCACTATAATTTTTTCCACACAGTATATCCTTTTTTTTTTTTATTCCAGTGAGTTATGACCATAGCTGGTCATTTCACTGAATAAGCAGTTCCGTGTGCGAACTATCCGTATCTGTTCTCCCCACCGATTATTCTGTTGCAAAGGACTTCTTCTGGACTGGTACAAGGCTGGTCAGGTTTTCCACTCATAACATAATCTCTGTGTTCAAAGCCAATGTGACAATCTCCCTGAGAAGACAGCACACAGGAACTGTCATTTGAAGACCTGTATTTTTCCACCATCTGGCCAAACAGTGTTGGATAAGTCACTTGAAGACTTTGTTCTTCAGATTTCTCACTTGTAAAGTAAAGATATAAACCAACATTTGCAAATTGCTTTGTGCTTCTGTTGTAGGTTTAAAGTGATTTTTGTCTTTACTGTACCTTAAAACCATGTTCTGACTTTGTCTTCTCCAAATTTACGGATCTAACCCTCAACCAACCTCAAACTGTGTCCCCTGTTTTGTAATATGAACGGTGCAGGCATAGAACAGACGAGAAGAGACTCCAAACAGTGAATCTGAATGCACCTTCTAAACATGCTTTTCCATTGCAGATATTTGCAAATGAAACCCTGTGATGTAGCATTTAATTCCCACGAGAAGTGCTATTCTCATTATATCTTCTGTCTGTATACAAGCTTCTGCTGTGTTACTTGTATTGCCATTTTCAGCAGGGACTCAGAAGAGAGAAAAGATAGAAACTCAGACTGAATTACTAAACTGAAACACAAAGATAATGAACTGGAGTGCAAGAGGACAGCAAATTAAAAGACTGGGAAGTTGTTAGCCCATGTAAAAATAGGAAGAAAAAGAGCTTTATTCCATACTTTTGAAGCGTTCTTCAAAGCTCAGAGAGCCTACTAAACGAAGCAGTCCAGTTAATCTGCCTAGAGCTCCCCAGTTCAGCTCTCTTTACAAAAGAAATCAAACCAGACATTTTTAAGAGCAATTATTTTTTTATGAAAAGGAAATAACCAAGACCTGGAAAGGCACATTAGAGGCTAGAAGACACACCAATCAGGAAATGGTTTAAGATCCCCATTCAGCTCAATTTGTTTTAAAGTATTTCAAACCCTCTGAATACAGCAAATTCTACAAATCGCCAAGTGGCTGGGAGACACAGTGCATATTGCCAAACAGATTTAAATGCAAAACCAAGACTCTTGTTTCCCAAAGCTGTGGACGGTGACTATAACACTGTCTAGTCTTAAGGCAAAGCTACTCTCCGCTGGTTTTATGTATTTTCTACCAGAGCCCTAATGTTCGCCCTCTGTGCAAATACACCCATAGAAGAATAAACCCATTCAGAAATTTTGTGGTTTCAAAAATGGCAAGGATTTGGCCAAATCATGCCCTGGTTCACAACATTATCAGCCACAAGTACTCATGCATCATCAAATACTCCCTGTCGTTTGCTTTAAGACCAAAATTATAGTAATTTACAAAGATGTATTTAATAATACATTTTAGAATTTTATTACTTTTCATTTTGAAAACTCTTGTGAAAGTGTATATCATATGATAATTTTTTGAGAAACATAAATTCTAGGAATTTATATTTTTTATTCAAATTGAATCCTCAGATTCTACTCTATCCAAATAATTTTAGCAGCTGAAACATACAGAAATGCATCACGTATCACAAGACCATGATAAAATCTGAAAGATTACAATGTTGGATCCAAGGGCTGCAGCTTAGTTTTATTGCTTCAGAAGTTTATGGGTACTGTCACATGAAAGGGTACAAACCTATTGTAATTCTGACCTTTTCAAGTAACTGGCATTCTGCAAATGTTCTGACACTACTAATTTAGGGGATTGGGTGAATTTTCTTTTTTTTCTTTGAAAATATAAGCCATCTGAATCTCTTAGTCTCGATAGGAACCTGAGAATTGAAAGAAATGAAAGCAATATTTCCAGGTTTTTTTGAAAAAAAGCACTGCCTCTCAGGAAATCAGATATTCAGCTGTGTCTGCAGGTTATAGAAAGCTATGACATAATCTTTCAGCAGAATGAGGGAGATTTGCAAAGTCCTTTGCAAGGCTTGCAAGACAGAATAATTCAGAATATTTCTAACAAGACTATTGATTGCAAAAGCACATTTTCTCTCCACTTACCCACAGTTCTGATTTTAAAGGCCTGCACAATAATGGCGAGGGATATGGAGCTGAAAACCCGGTAAAAGCTGCACACAGAATCCCTGATATCTGATCAAAGACAAGCTATTTGAGACGTTTCATAAGCAACTGCAACTATTTGAAGGATAAATTAAAACCATCTACTGAGAAATAATATGTGAAATAATGTCTATCAAATAAAAATTAATAAATAGGCATTAAAACAGAATATTAATATAGTCCAATAGCAAAGACCAGATTTCTTCCCAAGACACATGGAAACAATTCCACAGATTTTCAGCAAAGCAGCACTGGGTCAGACATGCATTGAAAGCAGTCGATTTCAGCATAGGTTGCACCACAAAATGCAAAGAAAAGCAGAAGTGGATTAATACATTCTTGACTAGGAGACAAAGCTGTAGTGTCGCCCACGATCATACAGAAAAAGATTCTTTCTTGGATCTCATAAAAGTGTACAAAAGTTTTTTCAGATTACATATTTGTGATATCGGAAACGAATTAATGTTAAAGAAGGATTAGGAACGATGACAACCTGAAGGAAAAAGTATGAATTCTGCCTCTTTTATGTGTATGTTGCAAATTCACACTGGCATATTTCTAGAATAATTGCCATTGTGAGACAAAAGTTTCCAAAGGCAAAATCCAAAGGTGGGTTCTCATTATCTGAAGAAAAAGGTCTCCTTAACTAACAATGGCATCCAAAAGTTATGATATGTCATAGATATAACAGTGAAAATGCTGCAAAACACCTGTATTATATGTAAAATCTCATAACCATGCAGACTAAGTAAAAGCTGACCATGCTTGAATACTCCATCATGTGACTGCAATATCAGTGTTTACCACAATAAAGCAAAACTATGTAAGAAGTGTTATGGAATAAGAGCTTTAAGTAGGTGAACACAATTCCTCTCACCAAAAGTGCTGCTATTAAAGATAATAGAATAAATCCCCAGTTGCAAGACACTGGTGTGAAAACAAAACTACAGCAAGAATGACAACTGCATGTAGAAGAAATGTGACTTCAACCTTTCAAAGTAATGGTTAAGTGACTCGCTCCATGGTCAAGATAGCTATTCTTGCAAATCAATCTGGTCACACTCATTCCTAAGGATCAGTCCTGCAAAAAGCACCAAAGCTAAAGGAAAAAAAGCTAATAGAATTTCCCAGTTCTTTCAGAATACTCAAAATAATACCAACTATATTTCTTCACCAACAAATTCTTACCTAATCACTAATAGTGGAAGTCATTGAATGCACAGCAAAAAAAGGCTACGATAGAGGCCTAGCTGGATGAATTGTTTGGATAATAAAGGCCTGAGATTCAGTATTTAAACCCTATGAACAAATGTCCTGTAATGTCCCTGTCTCACAGAGTGCTGCTGAGTGAATTTATTTGGTATTTGTTGCTGTTTTTATTTAGCATTATGTTGTGTTTTCATTTGCATTAAATGGCTATCAAAATGAAGTTTAATCTTCAATGTTGAATTAGTTTTAAGCATTAAAATAATCAACTGTTTCTTGAGCCAGATTTTGTATCCTTTTAGTCATTATCTTTTCCTACCCTTCAAAGAATGTTTCAAGAAAAATGTTTATAAAAACCTCCTTTTTGTTCTGCTAACCCCGCAAACTAAACATGTTCCATTTATTTTTAAATAAAGTGAAAATTAGCCAGGTGTGATAGATAAGCTTTCTATACACAGGTCTAAATATTGACGAAAGGAGACGTGTCACTGGAAAAATCATCAGTCTAGCAATTATCACGTTAGCATGTTAAGTGGAAAAAGATGTGAAACTTCCAAATGTGTCAATACAGATTATTTCATTTCCACCAGCTATCAGCTATACTGTGAACATCAGTGCCTTAATGTATATGCAGCAGCAGGTTGGCTTTTGCAAGCAAATACCTTCATTGTGGCATTCAGAATTGCCAGACCTATGGGAAAATCATGTCTATCCCTGTGCTGCCAAGCAAATATTAGACATTTTGAGAAGGCCAGACAACACAGAGATAGAGCCAGAGGACAAGGGCAGGAACAGTCAGTCAGCAAGAAGTGTCTTTCTGCCAGATGTGGCAGCAACTTTCAGGTCTTCACCCAGGTGGGCAGAGAAGAGAGGACAAGGAGCTGGTCACCATTTCCCCGGGGAGAAAGTAGCAGCAGAGAACAAAATGTGCTAAAACCCTTTTTAATAGTAGATCCAGGAACCAGCTGTGATTTTTGACAGTTGGTTATGCCAGACTAAATCCAATGTCCTTCAGTACAGTCCTAATCCTTTTACAATTCCCTGCCGAAAACTTAAAAATGGGATTGGTAGCTGAAAAAGAAAGCCTTTTCATCACTTCCTTCCAACCTCTGCTACTCATTTCACATCCCTACATATTAATAATTTCTCAGATAATGAATGTACTTGCCATTTTCATAATCTAGCCAATGTCACATTACTTGCAACTCAGCTTAACCTTTTCTATTGTTGCTGCCCATCAAAGAATTTTTGAAGAAGTTAGATTAAGTTGCCTTCATTAATGAGCAGACAAAGAGAGGAAGACAGAGTAATGATCCATGTAGTTGAACAGGGAGCATTTAAAACATATTTTTCTTTATAATGTAAATAATTTAATTTATTCCAAGAGCCCTGAGTGGATCGCTGCCTACACTAGGTTTGAAGTTGAACCTCTTTCTTGGATGAATAATAGCACCAGCAATTTTGAGGCAGCTTATGAGAGCTGGAATCACAGGATAATAGCTCTCAGGATACATTATTTTGGTGGGGGAACTTAAAGAAAGTTCTCACCCCTGTGTGACCAAACAGCATGAGATAAATACTCTTGAGACCAATTAAACTTTCTCTCAAGAATCTCATATAATCTAAGAATTTTTAATATAATTTAAAAAAATACTTTTTAAAAGTCAGTGTTATATGATGTGTGCTCAAAACATGAGATATTTTTGGTAATGATTATTTTGATGTATATCAATATAAGGTGAGCAGCATGGACAGTGCCTCAAACAAAGCCTGTGGACCTCTATAGAAGGAATCCCACCAATTTCAGTGACTTTGGATCAGACCGTTACTGAATGACTCCAGGCCGCATTGTGCGATCTGTATGGGTAGTTTTGTTAAGAGCTACAGTACAGTACATGACTACCATATTCTGGCCAAATTATGTCCCAGCTTTGCAGACTCCTCTAGGAGGCACTGGCCAAGGCATGAGGGCAAGATAGAATTTATGATGCAGCTTCATCACAGAAATCCAGGTACTGAGGTGCCAAACTTCCTTACAACAGCATTCATTGCGCCATGGTCTAACAGACCTTTCTAGCTAAGATGAACAAAATCCTCTTAATTTTACTTGCACTGCTATTTCCTTAGAAGCATCCTTATTTGATATTTTAAGCCTCTTTTGCCTCAGAAGTGCATTATGCAGGCTGCTGGTGGGATAGCACAAACATTATTTGAAGTTTGAAACTACTTTTCCACAGAAACAAATCTGCATATGCTAATTTTTAATAAGTACTGGCAACCGTTAAGGTGTATTACCTTCCTATCTATTTCCTTCAAGTATTTTAGTATTCTTTGACTTCCAGGCAAGAACTCTCAAGCACATAAAACAGTGACAAAAAGATGACATTCAGAAAAATATCACAAGACAAAATTCCAAAAGTTAACAAGAAAGATATTTTAAGATCCCCTTTATGTCTTTTTTTACTCTCCCTTGGTGCTCAGCATCCTGCAAGATTTGGCCCCAAGTCATGGAGATTTTAGGCAATAGTTTCCCTATGCTTAAATTTTAAAAGTAGTTGCCATGACAACTGCCAGACACAGCATATGGTGTGTCTGTTACCTCCAAGATAACAGAGCAATTTTTAAAGAATTTTCTTTACAATATGTTATGAACCTTTGTACTTTTTACAATTTTTCAGAGTGCAGTCTAAGGTACTGTTGTTCCCTGACATTCTCTTCAAGTTGAATGCTCATTTTGTAACTCTCTCATATTAGGCAAATATTTCCCTTTCTTTCTTGTCTTTTATTCTCCCAATAATCAGCAAAACATGAAAGAATAAAGGGGAAAAGAGACGTCTATTAAGATTTGTGTACAGATTTCGCTTAGTTTTGCTACAGTATTACCTTTCCTTCATAGTGACAATTCAAATGCCAAAAAAACAGAAAAAGACAGAATACAGAAAAAAACAGAAATCTTATTACGACATCTTTAATATATTGGTGCTGCGCAGACATGATGCAGAACTATATGCAGCCTTCAACCCTTTGACTCCCATACTTGCCCAGCTTTTCATCTCCAATGAAGAGTTAATGTCTGTGTGAAGTGGCCTCAAAAAAGAGGGGCTCAGAAACACGTCAGTCACCTCGTGTTTGGGAGGCAGTACATTCTCCTCGAACACCAAAGACCTGTGTTGCAGACCCTCATCCAAAATGGCTTGGCTCCTGAAAAGAAATCCGCCAGGACAGCTTGCCGGTGGGATGACACTACCGACCTCCCTCCACACACCCCAGAAGATCCCACAGTCCAGCAGAGCTCCCGACAGTTACACATTGCAGTGCTTGCCTGGCTTTGTAGAACCATACGCAGGGGCATTTATTCCCCCTTCTGCCCCTGAGATAGGATTAAAAGAATAGTTACTAGGATACATAATAATGTTCTGCTCTGTAATTCTCTGTCCCCCGAGTCCTTCATTCTGACAGCTTTCTGCAGTTAAGGCACCTTCTGCATAAATCTTCTAAAAAATGAAAAAATAAAACTCCACCAAAATAGGACATATGAGTGCACATTTAATTCTCCCCCTGAGGAGAAGCTAAGCAAGAGAATGAACCACTCATTAAACACTTAGCTTAATGCACAACTACAAGGTGCTGACACTACCCTGATGAAGACGGAAGATAAGTGTGACAACAGAATAAAATATTTTAAAGGGGACTTTGCATGATTGGTTTTTTTTCCTTTATTTACTCTTCATTTACCACAGTTACTTCTCAGGGAAGGGGTAGTCATTCTGTAATTGGAATTGCATGTGATTACCTTCAAGAAATACTTGGCCCAATGTTTTGCAAATAAATGCTTATATTTAATTAACAAGTTGCATGGTTCATGGCAGCAATTTATAGTGTAGTTTGGTGGGTTTTTTTTTAAAATCCTCTATTGCTGTCTGGCCAAGGTGAGAAAAAGACCAAAAAGCATAGCAGCAGGTACTATTTCTGGGCAAGTGCAGCTTTCAGCAAAGGGTGAATGACTGTGCTGTGGGAAAAACAGGAGAAATTTTTGCTGCTAAAAAGAGACCAGTGACAGCATTTTTTTTCCTAGTAATAGCAGTTGAAGTTAGCTAATAACCATAGTTACAGGAAAAGCAATGGCAGTAACTTCAGGTTTTAGCTGCTAAGTGACATGTAATAGAAAAAGAAGGAGGGTGATGTGTGAGTTTCACCTTAGTCATGCATTATCAATTTATTAGCCTGGAGCATTTAGGAGAAAAAAATTACTTATGGTACCCTGACTGATTGAAGGATGGTGAGAAAATAGGATAACTATGCTAAATTAATAAAAAATATATTTATTGTATATAAGTTGAGAATAAAATGTAGGAAGATACAGTTGTCATACACCATGCCTCACTTTCATTTATGCTGCAGATAATATCATAGTACACAGGTAGGTGATGAGTTAAGGCCACTTCAGTACCCACGAATGCAATGTTTCTCTGAAATTGTAACTGCATAGGTTCTTATAGCTTAATTTTCCCTGCCAGCTCACGGATGGCATTGTCTGTTGCATTAGACTACGCTTGATGTTAAGGTCTTTGCAAGTCCCTAAAGGAACACTTGATCTCTCTCCTACTTAGTCACTTCCTTTTTCTGAAACAACCTCTTTTCACTTAATCCTGATATTTCTACTTCTGCTCTTAGCAATCAACCACAATCTCCATGGACACTGGCTGGCTGTTGCAGGCCAAGAAGGTGCTGAAAGAAGTGGGTTTGTTAGTCTTAAGAAGAATGAGTAAAGGGGAGATCTTATTGCTGCCATCAATTGCCTACTAGGAGGGTGTGGAAGAGCAGAGCAAAACTCCTTCTAGGGTGCACAATGATAAAATGAGAGGTGATGGACACAAATTGCAAAATGGGAAATTCCAATCAGATGTTAAGAAAAATATTTTCACCAAACAGCGGAAGAGGTTTCCCAGAGAAGTTGTGGCATTGCCACCACTCAAAACTCAATCACACAAGGTACTGAGCAACCTATTTAAGTTGGTGTTGCTGTAAGTGTGCCCAGATGACCTCAAAAGGTCTCTTCAAACCTAAATTATGTGGTGATTCTGTCATCTAGTCAACGCCAGCTCGGGAGAGCTCAGCAGGCAGGGTTTGTCGCTGAAGAAACCACTCTAATTGAAAATCTAAGTATGCCTGAGAGGAGAGGTCCCTCTTATAATTGAAAGGGTGTGATTTATCCAAAAGTAGTTTGTGCCACAGAGAGAGAGGTTGGTGTTGTTTTCTTTTGCATGTATTTTTTCTGGGCTGGTGTAGAGGTGTTCCTGATGAAAATATAAATAGCACAGAATCAACTTCTAAACATGAATGCACCAAAAATAAAATATCTTATAAGTTTCCTTTCAGTATGGCTTATTCTATTTCAGGAAACGTAGAACCTAATAAGTTATATTCAAAACCCCCCTATAATTAAGTGTAAGTGAAGTATATTGCTATGGTGTATTAGTGACTCCATGTAAACATATTTTCCTCCTGAATGGTTATAAACAAGCACACCATAACCTCATTTTTAGCTTTTTTCCACATTATAAATTCATTTTTCTCTTTGCAAAATGTCACTTTCTTTCCAGCAGGTTAATCCCAGGAGGTCTGCTAACTACAATTACTCCATTTAAGTATTCCACATATCTGTCAAGACTCAAAAGAATTCTGTAGTGTCAGTTTAAATATAAATATATATAATTCTAGTTAATAATCATCACTTCATGTCTGTTATGAAAACTGTATTACTCATTCTGAGTGTGTGTGATGCTGTGTACATATGCAGCATTTGTTGCAGCATTTTCATTGATTTATTGGTTAAAAAAATGACAATACTAGATGCAACACATGAATGATCTCATGCAGAAAACAATGCTCTTTAAAGGAAAACTTGTCTATAAATTTTAATTCTAATTACTTAAGGAAAAGCATCGGAAATTTCCTAGCTTTTACACAGAGAAATCTGAAAATGTATATAATACTGTAAAAGCAAATTGTAGCAAAACATATTTGATGCTTTTCATTTCTATGTCATTTCCACGCGAAGCAAAGCTTCTCATTTACCAGTGACCAGAACTTTTTTTTTCTTGGTAGTGGGTAGGAAGGTTTGGGAGAGTTGACAACTTTTTGCCATCTTATAAATAGCCTGAAACATGACACAGTGAAAAGACAAACATCTTAATGGCTTTGAAACTAAAATTGTAATTTTGATCAAAAATAGATCACAGTTTATTTTCCTTAAGTTGAATGTTCTCATCGGATCTTTATTTATAACTTAGCCTGCTAGAATAGCCTTTGTGACACAGGTAGAAGTGTAACTGTTTTTACAATGAAAGTTTCAAAGCAGCAGAATGAATATCCTTATGCCCAATAAACACAACTAATACCCATGAATAGCGTTTCAAAGCTTTTAATCTCCATGACAACCCACCTCGGATTCTTCAATAAAATGCCACTTGACATGCACACAAACATACTCATTTATGCACACCTACCATGTGCTCAGAAATATCACCGGTCCTGTACATCTTAAAATCATATATAATACCATCAATGTCTTTCTCTTGGAAAACTAATCAGTCAGCACTCTGGCTAAAAACTTAATTTGTATCCTTCTGCTTGTATTAACTGTTGAATAAACAAAAGGCAAGGAGACACATACAAAATATGGTTGAAGCATACAAGGACATACCTTGCGTTTTGGCAAGCATCAGAAGAAATAACTGATACATAAACAAATCTAAATAATTACTTCAAAGACCTACACAACAGAAATTGCATAGCAGAATTATTCACATGACTTTTTCTGTCTCAGAAAGAAAACAGTTGACTTAAATATTATAAGCAGAGGGCTCACTCGGCAATGTGAGTAAGTATCTAATTATTGATATGAGTCATGTACTGATGTAAATGTGGCTCACACCTTATACTGGAAAAATCACGACAAATGTTTAAAAAACTGTCCCAAGACCAAAGTTCAACTTAAGCCACTCCAGGAAATTGAATGTAACAGAGATCTGTCCGCATAAAGGAAACAGATACCTACTACCACTTGCCAGCTTGTAAGATTGCATCCACAAAATTCCCTAATTACAGTCGCTTTTCTTGCCTGGTTGGTGTTTTTAGGACTGGTTCCCTGGACTACCCGCCCTGTCACAGCTGTAACACACCTTGCCAACATCATTGCTAAATAACCTGTTTTAACCATCTCTCATATCTAACACCCCTACCCAATCACAACACCCTTTATTAGTCAGGATTAATTGCACATGTTTCAAGTACATTTTGTACCTATTAAGCTACTCTGCAAGGTAAGAGCTGGTGAACCAAGCAGATCTCTTTTTCCTGCCTTCTCCCAGGGTGTATCAAAGGGTAGCCTGGCCATCAGCATCAATTTTGGGAAAAGCACTTTTCTCTACACACACACAGAAAGAGAAGAAAAAGTCAGAAGTGGATTTCAGCTGTGGGAACAGCCTTCTCTGTGGCATCCCAGGCCATCCCTCACTTTCTTGTGAGTCTGCTCATCACAAGACCTTTTATGCCAATTAGTATGGTCAGTGCACAGCAGATGACATAAAACTCCTGTGAATCTCACTGGCAGCCTGGAAGCACAAGTGAGAACCTTGGCAGAGAGAACTCTGAAATACCACCAGGTATCTTTTGTGACATACAGAAACAGAAATTCTCAGCATTCTCCTTCTTGTCCATTCCTTTCCACCATCCCTACACTGACCTCTACTACAGAACAACACTACACATCAGTTTAGAGAAGAACAAAGGCCACTTCAGCATCCCTGAAGGTATGCAAGGTATGTCACAGGACCTTAAAGGTTTAGGAAGGGCTCCAGGGCATGCTGAAGACCTTCAGTGTGCATGTAAAGGGCTTGGCCCTTAACAGTCTCAGAAGGTATTATGGATGCAGTCCAGTTGGCTCATATGCATTGCTAAAAGACGCATAACAGAACCGTGTTTCAGAAATGTGAGGGGGCAGGGCGGGGGGGCATTTTGCAGTCTTGGAGTAACCAGTGCTGCACAACCTGACCACTCTGCAGACATCCTTGACTGGTAATCTATCAGATATATTAACTCTGCCTATTCACTTAAGATTAGCTGTGAACTCTGTAATAAATGTGTCAGTTTAAATATCAGAACTAACTTTTGCTGTTGCCTTAGGTGTCCAGACAAAAAGAAAAAGCTTCCTGCAATCCAAGTACACCTCCCATAACGTATCAATACTAATAAAGCTGTCTGTCCCAAAAGCCTCCAGTGTGGCCACCCCCCTTCCTATGACTCTATCAATAGTGAAGTCATACCATGCATTCTAAAATGGCATTGCATATACTATAAAATAAAGGTAACTTGTTTAAGTTTTGTGGTTAAATGCAAAATTGAGTTTGTTTTCAAACTTGAGTACATAAGGTCTGCAGTCCACTTCACTGCAAGTCAACAGAGTGAGCCTGTCAAGATGTATTCCTAAAAATTTCTTGTTCTGCCCTGTAATGTCTTCATATAATCCTTTTCCCGCTTCAGAAACTTCAATATGAATTATTATCGAGACAGAAACTCATCTGCCTTTTCTTAGATGTTTATGTTCCTTCTAAATCTGGCAAAAGAGCAGGAAGTCTGAAAGACCAAAATTGAATTATTTCCTTCAAGAAGCCTTAATATATTTTCTCATAGTAAAAAAGTGGAGTTCCAGGGTGACAGAAGCATATACAGGATTTTACAAGGCAAAATTAAACTTTCTTAAAAAAAAATGCCTTGAGGTGCTTCATCTTGCAGCCTTTCATTGATGGCCAGTTGCATCACTTCTAAGTTTTCATTATCCTCCCTCCATTAAAAAGACCCCCTAAGTTATCAAAAGGCAATTTAGAATTTGCATAATCTCCTTTCATGTATGTTGAATGCCACATGCATCTTCAAAATACTAATGCTTGATTGTACTGTCTAGACTGAACATCGAAATTGCATACCTAGAGCTTCCCTGAAATGTTTTGTTTCATAGGCTGGTGGTGCCAAAAAGATCTTAGCTACATTATTTAGCTAATTCTTACTCAAACACAACAAAAGGTCAGAGTAACCTTTTATCTGAATTTCTAAGATGTAGAAAGCCCAAGGTTGGCCTGTGCACCTCTACAGCACAAATCGTTGTAGAACATAAAACTGTAGAGATTCAGCTTATTGTTTCTGCTTCTTTAAGGCACAGTTGAAATAAAATTAAAAAGACAGTGAACCAGACTTTACATGGAGCCCAGATATAGTTCAGAGTAGATTGAGAAAGTCACAAGTTCAGAGATACTAATTGTTATTAATCACAGTGATATTTTTACACTATAGCTACCACAATGGTAACAACTTAATTTTAGATAAAGAACCCTGTGAACAGGTAGCAAAAATCTTTCATTGCCACTTGGGTTTCTAAGAGAAATCTTACATAGAGACCACAGGTTTTACATGAGTTAGCAGAGCCTTTGAGTTGTCAAGACCCAGCGCAAGTTATTAGAAGATCTAGCCATGCAGCTCATGGTAAGGATAAGCACCTTCTTCCTACTGAATGAGTTTAGGTGTTAAACCAATGCTTCACTTAAAAAAAAAAAAATGTTTTATATGTTCATTTTATAAATACTGCATCATGCAGTTAATTCTCAAGTCAAAATACTGTTTGTCTAGGATCCTAATGACATTTACAGGGCTTACAATTAAATAAACGATACTTTACCACATCTCAGTGTCTTGTCCCCGTAAAAATTACATACTGTACTTCTGCAGAAATATATCTTTTCTTCTGTTTAGCTTATTATCTACGGAGAAAAAGTTTTAGGTATCTTTTTATGTCGTGTAGCTGTAGTTTCTAAACTATATGTAATTACTTTCAATGCAAAAAGAAAACTATAATGGGAATAGCTTTATTGTCATAGTTTTACAAGTGGGTGTGAGAAGTGATTTAACTTACAAGTACTGATTATTTAATTGTATTGATATAGAGCATACAGCCTACCATGACTAGTGAATCATTCAGACTGACAAGAGGAGGTGTAAGAACACTTCTTGCTTCTATTCTGCCACATCCTTCCAGTTTTACAAAGGAAAAAGCTTTATTCATAGGTGGGGGTTAGTGAGCCATTAAAGTTCTTGATAACAGCTATGAATGCACAAAGTGAACACGTCAAATCCATACAGTATAATTCTGAAATTAATTGGATAGTGAAACAAACTATTCCAAGAGATGACTATATCATCAGATACACAATATAGCTGACTCTAAGCCTACATATGGTTTAAAAATAATCTTTGTAAACTTTACAAAATCAAGCTTATACATAAATGGCTTGTTCTAATGCGTTCCATTTCATTTGTTAGTGTGTGACCTTTATTCAACACAATTGTTGCATAAACCCATTTACTTGTTTAGATGCGAAAAGACACCACAAACTATTAAAGTCTTAGCTACATCATTATGTATGAAAGTAATTGTATGGTGTATTTTTAAACCTATGGCCCAGCAGCAGTGGTTGATAAAAAGAACATTAATCTAGTCTGCAAAATATTGTGCTCTGGACAATACCTGACCAAAAATAATTAGCAGAATTTAGATAAATTCTCTGTCTGGCTTTCAGCAACCTGTATAGAAAAAGTTACCTATAGATATAGGCTTGAATATGACTATTTGAGTTCTACAGCAAAGTCATACAGAAATAATAGGGCCCAGATTTTAGATACACAACGAAGCAAAGGCTTTTGGCTCAACAAAGTCTGTTTCTCTTTTCTTCCTCATCAGTTTTGTTTATGTTTTTCACTAAGCACAACATGATGAGAAGCAAGCAAGTAGGGGATTCACATAAATCTCTTAATTTCTTTACAGTATCACTTTTTGATGGGGATAATTAAAAATAAGATGCAAGTCACCTGCTTTCTTTAAATAGTTATAATTTTGTATAGTTACAGTTAACAATAAATTTTAAAGTTATATTTTTCTCACTGTTTTTCCTACAGTATCTAAATAATATATATCTTTCTGTTTGTGTGATTTTTTCACAGCATACATAACCAAAACGCTTACCTTCTATTTTCAATATTATTAATAATTCCTTTGTTAGCATAAACAAATATTCTAAGAATCTGGGTAAAAGTAGTATCCTCAAAGCATTAACTAATTTGCCTAGTAACAGAAACATTAAATGTAAGATGAGATTTTTCTTTTTATTACTTTTTTTTCTCATTATTAACAGAAGGAACAAAATAAGAGCTGTGTTAGAAGAGATCCAGCACTGGTAAGAGTTCTGAACTAGCGATTATATTCACTAAATCGTGACAGAGTTCCTTTTAAGTACTGCCACGTGCTTGTTTTGCCAGAAATGAAGTGGTTTTCTTCAACAAATTGCTAAAAGTCTGCCTGGTACTTGTAGCCCAAGAAGAGCAATGTTGTTGAAGGGAAATCTTTTCTCCCTTTTTAGTTTGGTACAAAAGACAACCCCAACAGGCCTACCCACAGGGCAAAAACCTCAGAAAATGAGTGGCTGAATATCCTGCACAACTTCACAAGTGACATGTTAGTAATGGCCCATGGGAAGAAAGCTGGCACTTCTGGACTACTCTTTGGTGAAAACAAGTTACATTTTATGGAATAAAAACAAATGAAATCTTTGGCTGGCTAGCTATCTTCAGATGAGGAAGCTAGACTATTCTAAGTAATGGATCATGAAAAAAAACTACAGTTTCACTTGGATGACAACTGAAATGAAAATAATCCTGGTCTAAGGCAAAGCTTGCAGATCCTGACAGAAGAACCTTTGTGCTGGTAAATTTAGCACAACTTATTTCTAACACCTGGGATTTCATGATTGGTGATGGTTTCCAAGTTGCTTTTCCAAACAGTGCATAATGGTGTTTTTATTTAAACATGAACTAAAAGTTATAAGTATGGCAATTCACCCTATTTATCCATTTATAATTAATAAAATGATGAAACCACTACAATTGAACTTACCCTTTGAAAAACAGGATTTAAGAGGCTCAGAACAACAACTTAGAGACCTAAACACGGAATGTGAGCATTGATACAGAATGTTCTAAGTCTGCTAAAGAATTCTATTAAAATATTGTTCAGCATTAAATTGTAAAAAATATTTTCAGATGAGGTGAAAATCATAGAATTGTGAAGTTTAAAGAACAGGTAGTGTAATTATAACAAGATACAGGTGAGCTACTTAAATTATCATATTCCACTTAACAACTCAGTGATCATAATAATTTTGCAACTCTATTATATCCAAAGTGATGAAGAATAATTCAGAAAATCATTGACTCCATCTAGTGGTGATTTTCTGTAATTTTCACATGCAATTCTGCTTCAGTAGGGAACTCTATTCCAAGCTTTGATTCTAAAACAAGAGATAACAACAGCAATCCACTTGATTGATATATGAAATGCTTTTAGACTTTTTATAGTATTGAAGTAAATCTGTTTCAAAACCTATGCTTAAGCGTTTCAATTTTAATCTTAGGAAAATCAGGTGGTAGTAACTCCCATGTCTCTTCCAAGAAGGGTGCTCAAAATGTCTTGCAAAGAAAGTCAACATCATTTTTCATATACTTGTGAGAGGGTATGTATCTCCGCTTGGGGAGCTGAGACAGGGAGAAATGAGACAATTTTGGCCAGTGCCAGAAGGTAGGAAAGAACCTGAGTCTCCCCAGCCACATGGCTCAGGATTCTCCCACCAAGAACCAGGATGAGGGAGGCAGAGTCTTTCCCCTTGGAGGTTTTTGGCTTAGATCAAGGACAAACTGGTGCTGACTGGCACTCCATGATGACAAATGAAATGAATTTTTTTTTTCACTTTATAGCTTAAAGGAGGGAGCGATTTCACTGCAGCCACGACCTTAGCCATTACAATGAAGTACATTTGCAGCCTGCTGAGATGACATAAACTCATTAGACTTCACAACCTGATCTACTTACACAGTTCCCAACGGAATCAAAGTGGCAGCATGGTAGGAAGGAATTTACACTGCCACTCCCCAATGTTATACTTTATTCTATGGAAAAAAAAAACAATGCCAAGTTCCCGGGGCAATAACTGACATTTTTCAAAAGCATTTAATCCAGATCAAGTCATTTTGGATATTCTTGTTAATATAACAAGTACGATGCAAGTCTGCTTGCAAAGTCTGAGAGGCTTGGAAAGCAGTTTACACCAGGCTGCCACACTTATTCAGGGTCGATGAAGTCCATAGTCATCAGAATCAAAGGAAGTAGAGACAAAAGTGATTTTAACATTGTGAAGATTTGGGGCTTTGTGGAAGTGTGGACATCAAACAAGGTTAATTTTTATTTCTATTTTTACAACAGTACTGTTCAAGCAATATGGTGGACCTCAGGAAGGAGGCCCAGTATTCATCTCCAGTTACCATGATAGGGCAACATAAATGTCCAAAGTACTGTTCTATAAAGTCAAATACATAACACTTCCCAATTAATAATTTGCAAAGCTGCCAATAAACTGTGAACTGGTCCACATCTATTAGAAAAATATCAATTACTGATATAAATAAACATAATTCCATAAGCAGGATGACTGGGGTTCAACTCTAGCTTGACCTGACTAGAACCACCTTGTCAAACACAGCTTACAATAACACCTTGGACACCAAGCGAAGGATTTGCAATACAGTGAACTGTGCTTTCAGAGCTAAAAAAAAAAAAAAAAAGCATTCACTGGTGAAATTATCCAAAGATTATTTTGAGTACGTAAACTTGGGAAACAGAGTGCGCTTCCAGCAGTAATATAAATAGCCCATGTCAATAAAGAAGCTCACTTGCCTTCTGCTGGTTTTAAGCAACCACAGTTGATTCACAGCATTTGTCCAGCCAAGGCCTCTCCCACTCAAACCTCTCTTCCCTTGACAAGAGTACTAATGAAAATAGACTGGTTCTTAGCTACTAGCATGCATTTTCACAAGACACCACTTGCGTTCAGTACGATCCTTCCAGGACAAAGTTTTATTTTACGGCTGTCATTGTCAACACCTGTGTATGAATAGAGCATCTTCAAGTAATCCTCTAGACAACTGAGAGTGGCCTGGTAGCTAAATAGTTTAAAATGCTGGAATTTCATAGGACTCTTATCTCTCGGGCATGATTAACGAAATAAAAAACAGAGGAAAAGCCCTTTTCCAGTTTTCAAGTGATGGAGATTCAGGATGACCTCAGGTCTTCATCTATGAGCCAACTGCAGCCTGGCATGAGACCAGGCATTTAGGATGTATTACATCCTCTACAGCATCTAACTAATAATTTGGTATGAGTGGATGGATGTGAGTAACAGTTCTCTCCTGACTGTTCATAAATAAGATGTAGAGCAACATAATAAATGCAGGACTTGAAACAAATACAGTACTATATTTTCCATGGTAAGTGATGCAGCAAACAGTTGTAAGAAACACAGCTTTATTAATGTATTAAAAAGACCAACATCAGATACTACCCCTTTTCTATTTACCTTCTAAATTACACCCCAGAGCTGGTCCCCAGTGCACAGTTCTAATACTATGGTCTTATAGTTGTATGCACCTCCTCCTATTACACTCATACCTTAGAAAAAGCAAAAATGCCTAAACAGAAGAACAGACTTTTAAATAAGAATAATTTTCAGATCTTGGCCAATTTGCAGACTGTAAAAAGTCTGGATAATCACGGATTGTGGTATTTAGTTTCAGCTCTAAATTTCTGCAATGAGATAACACTCATGAGACAACATCTCAACCAAACTTGTGTTCTTCAAGGAAGATCTCCTTGGTAGAATGGAAATTAAACACAGAATGTTTACGTAAGGGTAGCACAGCTGAATTCAGGTGCAGAATATCTCATAATCATTAAAACAATCAAGACTTCAGGTTGCCATTTTGAAGCTGAGAATTTAACCTGATCTCAGCACTTGAGAAGAAATAATGAAGAGGTTTAAGATCAAATTTCCTATATTTGAAAATACAAAAGAAATCATCAGTAACAAATAAAAAAATCAAGACTCATACTCATTTGTCACCCGTGAATAATGCTTCCTTGTCTGGTGCTGGCTCATCTGGTATTTTCATTCCACCTGCCCATGAACTTCATGAGAGTACTTGCATAGGCCCTTCCCCCCAGACTCTTCATTGCAGCAAAAAAATGTAGATATCGTAACCCACTGAAACCTTCCTGCCTTTTACTGACATGAAGTATGGTCAGCAGAGAGTTAACTGAGCCCATCACCATTTTTCTTCTGCTTTTGTCAGACTCCAGCACTACTCTTTCACAGTGAAATTCCTATATTAGCATCTCAATCTTCTGAAAAGAGATTTAGTGTTACAAAGCAACAAAATTGAAACAGTGTTCTGGATCTCAAAGCTGGAATCTTCATTCATATGTAATTCAGAGGCATTTGTGCAGCACAAGACCATTACGTGCTCCCTCAGGGTACATCACGGGTTTCACATGGAAGTGGATCTGTGTTTCTGTCTTGTCTGGGTCTGATGAAAACAAAGGGTCTGCAGGGTGCACTGAAGGATGATCTACCATTGTCTGAGAAGTCAAAATTAGCATCTTAATTATCACTGTTAAAACCAAAGTTCTTTCAAAAACATGCAGGTGGGTTTTTTTTGTTTTTGTTTTTTTGTTGGTTTTTTTTTTTTTTTTTTTTTTTTGTCAGGGCAGTTTGCTTTTCCGTGTGTGAAGTTGTGTCTCTGTATTGGTAAAAACTAAACGGGTCTTATCCATCTTAGTTGTAAATGATATGCAGATACCAGTACTGAAGGAAAAAAAAAAAATGATTGGGTATTAGGTGAAAGGAATTTAAAGTCGACTCTAAATGGTGGTCAGCTCTCATTGACAATTCAGGGATGTGTTCCCCTTGTTTCCAAAATCTGAGGTTCTTCCTGGCATCCTCATTAAAGATCAGGAAAACAATAACAAGTCCTGTTTTATTAAGAACTAGGACTCATCACCTCTCCAGCAGGGTTCTCCACGAGCTTTTAGCAGAAGCAACATGCTAAGCAGGGAAGAGACGGAAACCTTCTTCAAGTAAAAACATCATCATCTGATGTACGCTTTTGGTTCATTTCGAGATGCTTGAGAAATTCTTGTTTTGGCATCCATTGACTGATTCCTCATCTGAGTCTTCTCCATTACCTGTTTCACTGTGCGTGGACTCAGTTATTACTCGATGAGTAAGCTGACTGCAGTCTATCTGACTGAAGCACTTTGGTTTAAACTATTTCAGTTAAGTTTGCCTACTTCTGCTTATTTATAAAAGCATTAAGATTTCCACAGTAAACTAAACAGAAAACAGCAGCCCTTAAAGGAACAACCCCTGCTCACCTTTAAAATAAGTATTTTATTTAAATGCTCAAAGAAAACGTTTTATATTCTACTTAACCTTTATTGATTAGATTCTTGCCTGAGGTGGGCTAGGAATTTCATAAGCGAGGCTGCCTGTCTCCCAAATTATGTAAAGTATTTGTATGTTCAAATGAACATCTCAAGAAACCTTAAACTTTTTAAAAGAAAGAAAAAATACAGAAAGGCTTTGACCTTCAAAGTACTAAGTAGCAGTAGAATACCAAAACATTTTCCCAACTACCCATTTTCCTTAAAGCTACATACTGTACAAAAATCATACAATTTTCTTTTGGAATGTTTAGAAGACTCTAAAACAAAAGTATTTTTGCAAAAATGAATTCAGGGTACTAAAGAAGCCGTATAAGACCTGGCAGTGTTCTCCTGACCTTTAGAAAACAGGATGTACCTTACCCTTTAAAGATAGTATGACTGGTTGTTTGCATCTTAATCAAATACCTCACGAAGTATCATCAGCATCACCCACAATCTGCAATTAACGACTCTACAAAATGCTTTCTGCAGGGCAAGTATTAACTGACATTTAAATATAACTTTCAAACATAAAACAAAACATAAACTATTCAAGCAAAACATCACATTTACACCTACAGGCTAGAGTTTGTTCATTGGGACCGAGAGATGATAAGTGGAAGTTTTCCTGCCTCATCTTTACATATTACATAATTTTTTCATAAGAAAAAAACTTTCTAAGTTTTTTAATGAACCTAAAAAGCTCAATAAACAAGCAAGTAAATAAAACATAGATACATGAACTACAACTGGTCATCACATGCAGAAAGGTAATTTTAAGTGTTTTCTCAACTTCAGAAAGGGTGACAGACACAATGTGTGTAATCATTTTCACCTCAAATATCTGGGTTGTTCCCCCAGGGTTCATCTACCCAAGGCAATTGCCTTGCCCTCAGCAGAGAGCTGATCATGGATCACAGTGTTCACATACAGCAAAAGAGAAGCACCATTTAAACTTTTAGCTCGGGAGGGAAGAATTATAAGCAATTTAGATTATGTCCTGTCTGAAAGGACAGGGAGTGGAACAGAGTGGTATTGCACTTTAATATAGACGCATTAAGCTCCTGACCCAGAATGAGCACAGCAACGGTGGCAGCATACTAGCTCGGCAGGGTGAAGCCGCAGCATCTCGCAGCAGGAGAAATATCACCCCTAACCGCTGCTGCTCACGTACCTGCTTATTATCTGAGCAACCCGGTACCAGGAGACCTGAAATTGCTGTTTTGTGAGGAAATTCCTGCTGCCAAGAGGTGGTATGTTTGAGTTCAAAAGACACTGAGAACAGTCAGAAGTGGTTTCAGATCAAACCATTCAAACAAAGACCAGCAAAGACAACATGGGAGAACTGGGTGGGGGGGGAACAAAAAACAAACAACATTTGTTTTGTGTTAAATAGTGAACTAGTACATTTCAAGGGGTTATGTGAAAACAAAAGAACCGCTCATGATTTAAAAAAAAATTTAAAAGGTAAGCTAGCCACCTTTCTCCTGAAAAAGTTAGAGACTAAGGACCCAATTAGTTGGTCTTTACATTTTATTAATATTAACCATGCAAACTGAGTATAAAATGCTGCCATCATGGTTAGGTCCTAAAACCTTAACAAGCTATGCCATGACTGCGCATCTCTGGACATGATCTGGAATTCTAGGCAGCCCACTGTACTTCAGATGTTTAGAGGATGCTATTGATTGTCAGAGTTTTACCTAAATATAGAAAAATGTTTGAGGACGTCCCATTAAAAAAAAAAAAAAAGTCCATAAAGAACAGCAGAACACACAGATGCTTTCAAATATTAATTCTTCCTTTAGAACTTTTTCTTCCTTCTGAGTAGGGCTACCTGAATGACAGCCAAAGACTGAAAGAAAACCAAAATGTTCAGGCTTTTTCTGACTGATAATAATATTAAAAAAAAAAAAAAACCAAAAACAACAACAATATACTGGGTTTAGAAATTATCAGCATACAGCAAAAGTATGTAGATTATTACTTGGGACATTTATCAAGAATGTGTCAGACTGGGTTTTAACCGCTGACTCTCAAAAGACAACATTAAGGCTTCTCATTCCCGTTGGCAGTGTGACATCTCCTTTTACATATTAGAATAGTCAGCAAGCCAGAGGGGGTACGGTCAGGAATTACACACTACACTTATTGAAAATACAGAGTGAAATCCACATAGGAGGATGGAAATCCACATAGGAGATGGAATCTATTCTGGATTTTTCATATAACAGGTAAGTGCTCACTTATTGGATAAAATGGGACATCCATCATACTGAGGCACATTTAGGAAAACCAATGTAATTTCTTAAAAGTAACTTATTTTAGCAAAACAATAATTACCTATCATTGTCTATCTCCACCTTTTGCCCTGTTTCACATCTGGAGACGTCCTTCTTTTTCAGCAGTACACACTGTAAGGGTATGGGGAATAGTATTTTTTTTCTGAGGATATCTGATTAATAGCTGTTTAAGTAAGTAAGTAAACTCCAGATACACGAGCCCAGGAGATAATGGACACAATACCAAAGACCAGAAATCTCAGGCCACTGATGGGCCATTGAAGGAACCACTCAAAAGTCTTCAGGAGATTCCACCGAACTTTCTAAATGGTGAGGGGGATGGCAGATTATCACAAGTCCCTCAGGAATGAACAAATTCATTATGGGATATTTTAGGGTGCCTGTATTACTGTGCAAAATGCATTACGGGACTTTTAGGGGAAAGGCAAAAGATGGGGAAAGGGTGCGGTGAAGGTATTTTGAGGACAGAGCTCACCTACAGCCCCAAACCCACCGGACTGAGCCTCCTTTTGAGGCAGTGGTGTCCAGATGGCAAAACATTGTGTGAACATCAAATACACAGCCTTAGTGGAGAAACTACACTGTAGTAAACTTCATTTTGTCCAAGTGGGTTTCCCATCAGCCATGGGACAAACAGGTCAGGGCCTGGCAGCAGAACGGCTTAGGGCCCTTAGGGCCCTTCAGAGCAAACTGCAAAAGACAGTAATTTTAAAGCAAACAAACAAACAGGATTTCTCAGGAACGGGAAAAAAAAAAAAAAAGGTGCTCAAAAACAGGCCTTCTGGAACGGACTGCCCGGTATTACAGAGTTTGCAAGGGCTGAGGAGGTCGACAGTTTGTGCAAACCCGGCACTTTGTGAGGGCAGAGATGCCGAAGGCGGCCCAGGCTGCCGCGGCCCCTGTGCGGGGCTTTGCTTCTGCGCGGCGGCCGCGTCAGGAGACGGGCGGCCCGTTAAAACCCAGAGGCAGGAGCGCTGCCCGCGGCGGCAGGGAACAGAAAGGGAGTGGCGGTCCCTGCCGCCCCTGCCCGCTGGGCCCGGCCACACAGCGCGGCCAGCGGCCCCTGCAGTCAAAAACCGAGCTCCACTCTTGCCCGCCTCCCCGCGCCGATGCCGTGCACGGCGGGGCGGGGTGGGGGCGCTGGCTCTCCGCTTCCGGAGCGGCGGCGGATGTTGGGGTTTGAATCGTCTGTCAGTTAGCACGGGCTGGTGGCGGGGCTGCCTTCGGTGAGTAACGCCTCAAGGGGGCTGAGGCTTTTCCCGGCCACCTCTGGCCTCGGGGCTGGCTGAGCCTGGGGATGAAGGGGCGAGCACAGCCTTGCTGCGGGCGAGGAGAGGCGGGTGGGGCGCTGGGCCGCGAAAGGGGCAGTTTGAGCTGCCGTGACGGGGAAGCGGGAGGCCCGTGGTTCTGAGGGGAGCCGGGCGGGGCAGTAACCTGCAACAGCTTCCCGGCCGTGTCTGGGGGCAGGAGATCGCGGAATAACAAATTACGAGGAAATCTTCCCTCTTCCTGTCGCGCTTCTGGGAGGAAAGCTGGCGGGGGGTCGGGGAGCGTCCCTGGGAGACTAGCCCGGTCCGGCCGCGGGAGGGAGGCGGGACGGGCTCTCTGGGTGGCGCTTCCCACAAAAGCTGTTAGGGCCGCTGTGTCCTTTTAAAAGACGGCGGTCGGATTTCCTGGCTGAACCCGTGTAAAACTTGGACAGTAAGTGGCCACCTGAATCTTAATCGGTTGGGGTTCCTCGGAACGTGGCGGGAGTTCTCCCGCTCCCGCGGGGGGTGCTGCTGAGGAGGGGTTTTCTCTCAGGACACGGCGACCTGTTACAACCCATGAGATGAACCGGAGACTCTGTCAAACGTAAGCTCAGGACACGCAGCACTAACGGGTGGGATCTGGAAGGGTTCCGCGAAGCTTTTGTTGGTGTGCTAGAGAAAACGTGCACCTGAAACCTTGCCTTTTAGGGTTGTTTGGTGTCTTTTTTTTTGGTTGGTTAGTTTTGGGGTTTGTTTGGGGTATGTGTTTTTTTCTCTATCCTATAATTAAAAAACTCTTAAAAAGCACTTTATGTTCTAGAGCAGTAAAGAGTTATAGAACTTATAAAACTCCTAAATATTCACTCCGAGCGTCTTTTTAGCCTATTTAGGCGAAGTAGATAGATTTTATTTGTGCTTCGGTTTTTATAAACACTGTGGGATAATGTGTTCCTGTCCTGCAAATAGAGGGATCCGGAATCGCTTTGTTCCTGTAGAAAGCCCAGTAGGACTTATGCATGGAGCCTTAGTGATTGTTCTATCTTTTAACTTGCAAATTTGAACTTCGGGCCATTTTCATGAAAGAGTTTGAGAAAAATAGAAGGACTTGGGGAGGTAGTGTGTTTTTCTGGAGCCAGGGAAAGGTCGGAAGATGCTTTTCTTGTTTCCGCCCAGATATGTGCGTTCTCCACCTGGTGGGTGGTTATATGTATAGATTGTTTCTTTGTTGTGATACCCTGATAGATCCAGAACTGTGAAGCTGACTGTGACCATTCTTGGGAGATCTCGAAGAGAAGGGAGTGTATGTGACCTGTGCGCTTTTCTTGCTTCCCCCTGTACCTGATTAAGCATATTTATTTTTTTGTAATTTTGAAAGAGGGAAGTGTATTTCTCGGCAAACTGGGATCTGGAACTAATTATTTCATCTGACTGTCGGTGCAGTGCATGTTCTTAAGAGCCTCTTGACCTAGTTTGGTTGTGGCATTGTTTATTATTTGTTTGTTTTCCCTTTAGACTGTTTACTGGCAAAGGTCTTTTGCGTCCAGCTACTCTGGTTCTGAAACAAGGTGCAATGGTGTACAGCAGTTGCCTAATGCCTGAGACTTCTGCCTCCATTTTTATTTTTCTTTCTCTATGCAACTCTTTTCCTAAAACTCCAGTAAAATGGACTGCAGAACATAATTTGCAATAGTTTGGACTAGCCTGAGGTTTGTTCTTGAAGCCTGAACCTGGCAGCCATCTAAACTGTAAATACTAAAACTCCAATAGCTTGGAGTCTGTCAGGCTTCTGGTTTAGATGTTAGATTTGTTACTGGCTGCCTCCCTACTCACTTCGGCCTGTGTGAAAGAAGTTGTCCACCTACCTGTGAGGTCAAGCATGGATCTGCAAGCAATCACCCGTGATTCTTGTCTTGCAAAACTTCTGTAATGCTTTCCTCTGCCTCCTAGGAGAAGGCAAGTCAAACATCCACAGATACATTCCTAAAAGTGTTCTACCTTGCACTAGAGGAAGAATAATCATCTGCTGCAGTGAAGAAACATGTATTTTTAAATTTTTTTCCAAGGTGGGCTAGATTGCATGGTGTGGCACAAAGTAAAGACTAGCTCCCAGTATATCCATGTTAATGTATCTTGGGGATCTAATTTTTAGGGGCATGTGGTGTTTAAAAGAAGTGTGGTTTAGATAAGTGTTTCTAAATTAATTCCCCTGTATGTATGTCCCATGTCCTTGTTTTGGATTCCTCGGTGTTGTTTGGGGTTTTTTTGGTGCGTGGTTTGTTGGTGGGGTTTTTTTGTTCTGTTTTTGTGTGTCTTAGATCAGGATTTCTTTGACTAGGCCAGGATCCTGCATTTTCTCCAAACAGTGGAGACTGTCTTCATAGTTATGTCACTAATTCTACCCAGTTAATTTTTTCTTCCAGGTCCCTTATGTTGTTACAATCTTTATATGAGCAGGAGTCACTGCCACTTCCTTGGTTGTCCTTGGATCAGTATTTTTGATGCTTAAAATAACTACAAACTCTTCTGTACAATTAAGTCTAATTAGCTGTTGCATTGGACTTCTTTATTTTCTCTTTCAAAAATCAAACATCTTGTTTGATAATTTGGGGAAATAGTTATAAGTTGCTACATGTTTCATTGGTCTGAAATTATTTTTTCTGAACACTTGGATCCTGCTTTCTGAACCCCTGTCTCTCATAATTCTTTTGTTCTTGATCCCATTTTTACTGAGTTTGGGTGGTTTTTTTCCAATTTAAAATCAAATGTAAAAGTAGAATATAATGGTCATTCTTAATGCACTAGGTGTATTTAACACCTCATTTCTTTTTCATGACAGACAGCCAGAGGAACTCAGAATGAGTAAAACCAATAATTTTGGCATTCCAAGTCCATGTAAGTAAGATTTTTATTAAATAATTATGGAAATCTTTGATCTGCATATACAATGCCAATTACAACTAGCTGTATTTGGACTCAAAGAACAGGTGAATTTTCAGTAATCAAATTGTGTTGGAACCACTCCCTCAGGGAATGAAAAAGAAATAAATTCTAAACTTCCCTGGATTTGTTTGCTGTAATTTGAATATTTAAAAGTAGTCTTTTTCTGCAGATTTTTTAAGAACGCAACCTTGGGAATTCAGCTGCTAAAATCACACACAGCTGTGTTTGAGATGCATCATTCAGTACTTACATAGGCTGAAGCAGTACCTCTATTCCCATCACTATGACTGTTCTTGATATTAAAATATTGAAAATGTATCGTATATATGTATTGAGAATTGAAGGGTAGATATTACATTTCCGTGGATGTACGTTAGTGGGCTAATAACTGCGAAAATGGGGAAATCCTCAAGGTTTTAGTTGACTCCAATGTTGTCTCAAATCCGTGAATGTTTCGAAACTAGCATATGTTTTAAAAGCACTGGTAGCTTATGGCTTGATACAGTCAGGATACCATTCATATGCTTTTCACAAAGGTTATCACACAAATGTACAAAGAAACAGTTTTTTTCAGGGATTCTAATATAGCAATGTCTTAATGTACAATACTAAAAACAATTACATTACATTTCACATGCATCTGGACTTTGTTGGCCATTTGATAATTACCTGTGGGTGATTTGGGAAGAACATTTCAGCTGGGAGCACAAACTGCTTGTGAATTTAGCTTGAGTGATAGCCCTCTCCTGAATTAGCAGGCAGGTTAGGAACTAGAGAAGGAACAAGTAGTACCCTCTTCTGTATTTACTATGGAATGCATTAAGGGGAGAGAGGTTTCTACTGTCCTTTATCCAGCAAGCTACTTCAAGATACATGTGATTAAAATATATGAAAGATACCGCTTTATAGCTGATCCATAGTAATTCCAGTACATTTGCTGTGATAATAAATATGATTCTGTATTTTAGTTTGTGTTCTCTGTGGACGGACAGATGACTGCCCTGAGAAGTATGGAGAAAAAAAGACCTATGTGGAACACAATCTCACTGTTCACTATTACTGTTTGGTAAGTATATAGTATTGATCTTGGGGCTTGTCTGTTTTAACTAGAGGAAAAAAAAAAAGTAAATGCAACAATTGTTAAATAGGAATTACATGTCCAAACAGTTGTTGTAATAGTTTTGTTGTTGTAAAACTTGAACTGTCAGCTTTAACTTTTAGCCTTGAAGGCTTGTACTTGTCAGGTGCAGCAGATGAAATAAATAAATCCCAACAAGCCGTTATTCAAAGCTAAATTCTGCTCATGACCCATTTAAATGAATGACTTAATTCTCCCAACCTATCATAGCAATGAAAGTACATTCTAAGAGAAAGATAAGATTGCACCTACATATTCACTTCTATAGGAAAGTGTAGTTTCAAAATTTGGAATGTAAAAATTCCACCCCTTGTGGAAAAAGTTGAGAAAAGTTGTCTTTTTTTATTTTCCCTCATTTCTCACTAGTTCTTGCTTGGGTGTGAGTTATTATATAGGACATTCTAACATTAAAGTAATAGTCCTACTTTTCAGTTTAGTAATATGTACCCTGCTGATCATATAAAGCTACAGTAATCACTATTTAGTAAAAGCTTGTAATTTGAACAAAGCTATGGACATAAACTACAGTTGAGTATCTTTTGTTATCACACTTGATATTTTCCTAGATTCATATTCTTAAAGGTATACTTAAACTACCTTTCAAACTCTAAATTTTTGCAGGTCTTTACAGTAATATGAATACTTCAAAACATTGTTCGTTAATAAATACAGTTTGAAATTTTTTTTGCCAAGTTAAAAAAAAAAACAGTCTCAAGAACAATTTGGAATGTTTGTTTTCTCAACCAGTTATTAAAAGATTGTGTTGATTGCAGATGGCTTAATAGGTTGGATATTGAATCCTTTGAAGACTAGGCAGAGTGGAGATTTCCTGAAGTTATATAAAGATAGATTTATTTTTTTTTCTTAAATAACTTTTAAGCAGCTGAAAGCAAATGTGTGTTCATGATAATTTTGTCTCATACAGAAGGCCAAATGAAATGATAGGAAAAGGTCCTTTCCTGATGGAGCAGAACAGCTAGGAAAGTGCATGCTTGCAAAACTGAGCCTTATGATTAATAAGATATTTTATTGTGATGAGCTTCCTGCAGTTGTCTTCTAGGTTTTGGTTCCTGCTTCTTTTTAAAAACAAACAAACAAAATGCTGTGATTTTACTTAATTATAGTGCATATTATATAAGAAAAGAGTTCAGCTAGAAAGAGGCCAGTTAGTGGTGCAGTTTCATTTTTCTTTACTAAATGTCTTACATTTTGGAAAAAATATATATTTGGTTTTAGTATAGAATTTTACATTTATTCTACCAAAATATTGATCCAGCACTATAGTTAGAAAATGGTGCTGTGTTGAAATTGTAAAATGAGTTTATAAAGAATATAGGAGGCATGAAGTTGTGAAACTAGTTATTTCACATCTGTGATGTAACTGCCTTCTAAGTAACTTTAATCTAAATTATCAGGCTCTTCTGACTTGCCTGGTCGATTCTGTTTTTATTTAATTATCCTCTAAAGTGGTTGGACTTCAGTACAGATACTTCCTACTGTGTGTCATTATCTTCATAGCACAATTTTTATTCACATTACCTAAACTAATGTAATTTTACTTCCTCTGAAGCGTTATACGCTGAAAAAATTTGATTGACAATTATCTGAATAGTCTGTATACTCCAAAAAGGAGGTAAAATACACCGTCTAGGACTCTACAACATTACATAAGACTGATGTTATGAAATATTTATTTTCATGTTACGGGTTACTATTCCCTATTGTGTCATATCAGATGAAAACATCTAGATGTTTTGGATCAGTGTTTTTAATCATAAAAATGTTTGCGCACAAGCTTTGTTAGACTAAACTTCTCTCTTGCTTGACAAGCGCAATGTAAGTAATTTTAAATCTTTAGGTGATTTTTTTAAAAATGCTTAATTTGTTTTCATAGTTGATGTCAAGTGGCATTTGGCAGAGAGGGGAAGAAGATGAAGGTGTAGATGGATTCTTAATCACAGATATTAGAAAAGAAGTAAATAGAGCTGCAAAACTGGTAAGAATGAAGTCTCTGGTATTTACAAGGGAAAAAAAAAGTAAATTTAAATGCACTTAGTATTGGCTGTGGGGTTTGTTTTCTTTTCCTTCTGCAGTGGGCAGTGTGCTGAACCCATTCAAGCATCTGAATTTTACATTTAAGTAGCAATTATAATGGATGATAAAACCTGCAGAATTTTGCTAACATTTTTATTTCCTGGGTGTGTTGCAAATAAATTAAAAAGAGCAAATTACACGTGCATAATATCTCATGACATTATTCCAAACCTCAAGCTGACATTATATAATTTTACAAATGCAACTAAATTGTAGGTACTGTTAGTTTAATTCCTGTAATTTTACTTGGACTTTAGATGTTAATATTCTGTTATTTCTAAACCAAATTATTCCTAGACATGTAACATCTGTAAGAAGAAGGGTGCTTCAATTGGATGTGTAGCTCCCAAATGCAAACGAAGTTACCATTTTCCTTGTGGGATACAAAAAGAATGTATTTTCCAGTTCATGGAAGACTTCAGGTAAGTTCTGGGGCTTTTGTTGCTTTTAAATTTTCAATTAACTTTATACAGGAGGTGATTTTTTTTTTTCCATGGCTTGTCATTTATAATTAACAGTCTATTCAATTACATCTGGGTATCTAAGAAAAAATATGAGATGGACTACTGGAGAAATGGGTTTAATATCAAATGTCTAAAAAATGTTTTATTTTCTTTTACTATCACCTGTCCAGCATCTTGGCTGTAGGCAAAAACTCTTGAGTACATTTGATAATGGCTTTTTTCTGCCTGCTATACGCTGAGTTTGCAGGGTAGATAGACTTGCAGGCACTTTTACTTCTTAAATAAATCATATTAAGTCAAGCACATGTAAAAATAATGCATTTTCATAAAGGTTTCTTGTAGAGCTGCGTTTCTTTGCTTATTCCTTTGAGTTTGTACAAAATTAGAAAATTTATCACGCTACCTAGACTCTGCATAATCAATGTGCAAACTCAAAATTACTCCTTTAACATCACGGTGACATTGAAATATAGGGAAGATCTTGAGGTGCTGAGTAGACAGGAAAGCCATTATTTGGATCAAAGGAAGTTTTGAAAAAAAGGAGGTATCTGCAATTTAAAGAGCATCAGCTGGCAACACACTTCTTCCTTTCTGTTGTTCTGTTGACTTGCTCTGTTGGGTACGTAATTTGTTAACATGTGTGTTGTGGTTTAACCTTGATAGGCAGCAGAGTACCACACAGCTGCTTGCTCCCTACCCCTAGTGGGATGGCGGAGAAAATCAGAAGGGTAAAAGTGAGGAAACTCATGGGTTGAGATAAAGACAATTTAATAGGGAAAGCAACAACTGCATGTGCAAGCAAAGCAAAATAAGGAGTTAATTTACTGCTTCTCGTTGGCAGGCAGATTCTTGGGTATTTCCGGGAAAGCAGGGTTCCATCATGTGTAGCAGTCACTTGGGAAGACAAATACCGTAACTCCAAATATCTCCCTATCCTCCTCCTTTCCCTCAGCTTTATTGCTGAGCATGATGTCATATGGTATGGAATGTCCCTTTGGTCAGCGGGGGTCATCTGTCCAAGCTGTGTGCCCCCCCAGCTCCTTGTGCACCCCCAGCCTGTTTGCTGGTAGGGTGATGTGAGGAGCAGAAAAGGCCTTGACACTGTGCAAGTACTGCTTAGCAATAACTAAAACATCCTTGTGTTACCAACGCGGTTTTCATCAGAGATCCAAAACACAGCCCCATGCAAGCTTCTGTGAAGAAAATAACCTCTGTCCCAGCTAAAACCAGTACTTGTCTGCCTTTCTAGCTTGTTGTACAGTGTTTATTCATGAAAAACGGCTATAATACAGAATTCATTCTGGTATCTTCAAATTTTATAAGGAAGCTTCTTAAAACCTTGTTTTGATAAAGGAACCTCAAATTACTTTTTCTAGATCTTACTGTTGGGAACATAAACCAGTCCAAAAGATTTCAGACGAAGAATCTAGAGGAACTTCACAGTGTACAATATGTCTGGATTTGGTTGAACAGGTTCCAATGTACACTGTATTGAAAAGTCCTTGCTGTAAAAACGCTTGGTTTCATCGAGAATGCTTGCAGGTAACACAGGTTCTTTTTTCCCTTTTACCTTTTCCCCTTCTGTGGGGATCACATTTCTTTTGTGTTTAAAAATAATAGAAGAGTTGCTTAAAATTGTATAAAATTATTTAGGATAAATGTAGGCAGTAGGTATGGAAACATACTAGGTTATATACTAGGTTTGAAGGACAATATGCAATTTGTGTTTTGGAGACCAGTGTCTTACAAGACGACTCTTTCGTTTTGTTTTGATTTTTTTTGTTTTTACACTAATCATTTCCGTTCCCCCTGTTGCTGCATATGTGATATACTTGAACGCTTTTAAGTTATTTTGAAGAACTGAAGTCCAGCCTAGGTGGTTGCCTTCTTGCAAGACATGTGGAGAATCTAAATGCTAAAAAATGTCATTTATCCATCATGGGTTCTTTGCTTATGTCCAGAGCTGGCAAAAGTTGTAAGGTTCTTTTTATAAGCTCACTCTAGCTCTGGAGAGGTTGAATGAAAAGGATTGACCTTTTCTTTATGAACCTGATTCTCGCATGGGAACTCTTGTCCTCTAAGAGAAAATGCTCACCATTTGCTTCAATGTCAAGTGACATCATGATTGATGTCAGCTTTAACATCCATGTCATGACAATATGCATGAACGTAATGGTTATAGATATTAAGGCATTATTTATTGGCATCCTAAGGATAGAAGTAATTCAATAATTGTTTTTGTGGCTGTTTTTTTGTTTGTTTTTTTTCTCTTGACACAGTATCAAGCTTTGAGTGCTGGAATATTTTTCTTTAGATGTACAGTATGTAATAACAAGGACAAATTTCAGAAAGAAATGCTGAGAATGGGTATACACATTCCAGAAAAGTAAGTAATTTTGTAAATAATCACTCTACTATAAAAACTTTATAGGTGTTAAAGTAATGTTTTATTTATTCTATAGGACTGCATCTATTAATATGTGACAACATAGTCCTATTTTCAATGGTAGGATTGTTTGGTTTGGTAAGGAGTAGCCTGTTCTCTTTTAGTAATGCATAAAAATTGTCAAAGGTCAGATTAGTCATCTCAGACATAAAGCAGGAAGATCTGAAAAGTGATTTTTAATACCATGATTCGATCAAGGACCTATTTAAAAGATCAAAACACTTCTTAAACACAATTGTTTCTCATTAACACAAAGGTTGCCGAGAAGTGTATTTTCTGTGCCCAAGTTTTTAAATTATTTTAATTTCTTTCCAGACAGTATTATAACCAACTGATTACTCGGCCATACAGCTTCCATCTTCTCTCAAGAGATTGTTAAGGATATGTTTAGTATAACAACTGCGTCTAAAATTCTGACCTGCTTTTTATAAGTTTCCACCATTTGATGGGGCTCAAAATAAGACAGAAAGTGATCAGAATGTTTCTTTGTTGGAAGTATTATTCATTAATAATTATTAATCTCTTCAGAGACTACCATTAATTTCCTCCAGAGACAGAAGCTCAAGATTTTAGATAGGAAGAAGAGTCAAAGTACTTGATGAACTTTGCTGTACTGGCCTGGAGAATTCTGAGTAACCTTTCATGGGTAACTTGAGCAGACTGCTGAAACAAATATCCACATCTGCTGCAAGAGAGAAAGCGGAATGATACAAAACAGAGCAAACATGCACTGAGGTCATAGGAAAAATACTAAATACTTCAATCAAAATAACTGTACACAAAAGTCTGGATGTATATTTTATAGTATTATTTTGTTGTTCCTAGACTCTTTTCTTTCCCCTCTCAGTTGTCTAGCTGTTGCCTAGAATATTATGTGATTGGTTATTCATGTGGTTATTACATGCTTCTTTTCTAAAGACAGTAACCTATTTAAACAATCAGAAATACAGTTGTAATAATAGATCTTATGCCTTGTTTATAGGGATGCATCTTGGGAACTTGAAGAAAATGCATATCAAGACCTACTGCAATGTTATCAACACTGTGACACTAGAAGATGCCGCTGCAAGAAAGGAAGAGACTATAATGAACCTGATAGGTATGACACTTTTGCAGGAAGGTATAACCTAGGTTGGCATAGTTCTTTGGTGTCATGGTTTGTTGGTTTGGTGTGCTTTTGTGTTGGTGTGTTTAGTTTTCGTTGTTTTTCTGGGTTTTGTGGTTTTGTTTGCTTGTTTTAAATTTAAGTGTTTTAAAACCTGATGCTTAAAAGTATTAATGTCAAGCCAAGACACAATGTCCAAATAAAAAATTTGTTGTACTCCGTATAATCATAATATTTCAATTATAATTTTCTCTAATCAGATTATAAAAGCCAAGAAAACCAAACCAATCAATTATCAGTTATCTTGTCCTTGATCTCATTCGATACAGAGCTGAAGGAGAATTTCTACATCCATATAACATGTAGAAAAACATGTGCTTAAATTAACGTTGTGTATCTTTCATCCAAAATTTAATTCAACAATTTAATAATAGTTAGAATATTAATACTTGAAACGTTTAACAGAAATTAATTAAAGTATTGGACTTAGCTGGACACTAGCTGTGTAAAATCAGTCTAAAATCAATCTAGCTGTGAGCTATTCCTCTGCATGCAAATGGCAGCTAGAATATTACTGACAGCTTAGGGGGGTTTGAGTGATCATGTAAAAGGCTTTATTCTGCTCTACCACTTGCTTAATTTTTGATTAACAAGTTCATTTTCTGCCTTCTCTCTTGTTTCATTTGTGTGCTTCTGAAATGTGTACCATCCATTGGCATGTAATTTGGCATGTCCAGTAGACATTCTTTGCTTTGTACAAACTTGACCAAGCATTGCTTGGTTCATTCATGGCATGTATACACCTCAGGATTTACTTTGCTTTTAAGAGTTGTACCTTAAGCTTTCAATATTTGAATTAATATCAGTCACATTGTTCCATTGTATGTTTAAGCAAAATTGAAGTAATCTGAATAAAAAACTAACATACTTAAACACTATCACTAATGAAGAGTCGTATTCAGAATGTGTAAGAATAATCAGATATGCTGCTTTAAAAAATTTACCATTTGGAAAAGTTTTATGGTGCATACCCATAAAACACAGAGGAAGTTGCTGGCTAGCAACATGAGGAGAAAATATTAGCTGTAAGCTTCAAGGCACACTATAACTCATAGCTTCTTTCAATACAAGATGCCAGAACATGGGTAACTTTTTTTAACGATTGTCGCAGGAACTGCAAGTACATATTTTCTGAAGAAAGTTCCCCTTGCTTATCTACAGTCCTACCAGATTGATAAAATCATGCTTTGTTAGTTTAGTGTCTGAGTTATGCTTACTGTTAAATATTCTTTGTTTTAACTAGCTTCATTATTCTAAATACGTAAGTTTTTAATTTTAGTAAATGGGAAATAAAGCGTTGCCGGTATTGTGGTTCCCGTGGAACTCATTTGGCCTGTTCGTCTATGAAGTCATGGGAGCAAAACTGGGAATGCACAGAATGCAGAAGTATCCTTGCAAAATCAGGTAAAGTTATGGATGTGACAGTGACTTCTTAAAATGATAAATTTTAATGCAATGTATTTTACAACTAGCAAATTCACTAAATTAGTATAATTTAATCCTGTAGGGAACTATAGCAAACAGAAGAAGCGTTCTTTGGCTACCTCGGAAAAGACGGGTGGAACAACTTGTTTGCTGGAAGAGCCATCTCCAAAGTGCCCTCGACAGTCACCTGGGTCTCAACGCAATTTTCTTCTCCAGTGTGTAATTTTCTGTTTTCAATCAGAAACTATAACATAAAATAGTACTTAAACATGAGGAGGTGAATGGCTTATTCTGTAGCAGAAACTGCTTACACTAAATTGCAAATTGAATAAAATTGGAGTAGAGTTTAGTGATTTAAGTTTTCTGAGTAAGCCATGATCTCTGTAAATTTGCTATAGTTATTCATGTTCTATAGCATGTAAACCAGTTTTTACTTTGATAAAATTAGATCCTTGTAGAAGGAATCTTAACGATTTCGATATAACTTCAAATGTACAAGTGGCAAAACTTAAAGCTGAGGTTGCTTATCAGTGTTTTCTCCATGTCATTAGTGTGCTAGAAATCTATTTTACAGAAATATATATATAAAGAACATTTTCCTCTGCTATAGTAAAAACTTTTCAAGTCTGTGGAAACTAAAATTTTTAGGTTTTATTTTATTGTGTCTGGAAGGATTTCCATCTCATGTACAGGATACAACTAAAAATGGGTCCTAAACCCACCACATAATAAAATACTGAATTATTTTTAAATTGTAGCTCAGGTACTGATGGGCTTTATGTAAATGAACATACAAATGAGATTCAGTACTGAAATAGGGGGTAGTTATGTTGCTACCTTCAAATAAGAAGGTTTATCCATTCTTCAATTGTATCTCTTTTAAAAATACTGTTTTGGCTTATAGATCACCAAAAATCATGTGCCAGAACAACTTGTCACCCTGCTCGCACCTAGAACTTCCAGCATCCAACAGAGTGATGATGTCCTTATCTCCACTGATGTCAAACAGGAACTGGTCCCTGAGGAGAAAGTATTTTCTTCTGGTTTTCTTACATTGAAGAGTAATCTAGCACATGACTTTATACCATATTTCCTAGAGAACATGGCAGGGGGGATGTCTGCATATATGTGTGTGTGCGTTTGTGTATATAGTGGCTATATATATTTGTGTGTATATATAGTCACTGCAAAAAATGGAATAGTACACTGAAGAGCTAAAGACATAACTTAAAGGCCTCTGTTTCTAAACACTAGAGAGCAGTGAGGAGAGAAGAATGATACCTATTGAGAATTTTTAGGTTAGGTAATAAAGGGATCAAAACCCAGAAACAAGTATTTGTCCTTACTGAAGCATGGTAGCCATTCTTTAGAAAAGGGGGAATAAAAAGAATCATCTACTTTATTCAAATTAGACATGTCCTGAATTTTCAATGTCTTTGCATTTGTACCATAGGAATGGTTCAGGATTATACTAAAATCGGTGGTTAAAAACATGTTTTAATATAGACTATTCAGGTTAAGAATGCAAAATTCATTGTCTTGTGAGTTATTAATTTATTAGTCCTACCTGTAACACGTGCTAAAACTTTGAGGGAATTAGTTACTTCTAGTAGGTAGAGTATTTGCAATAGTTTTGATTGCAAGTTAGAAAACAAGGAAGGGGTCTTATTTAGCCTGGTGTATTATGTTTTAAATGAGAACCGCAACATATCAACCAAAGTATTTAAAGAGGCCTTATTCTTAAAAGGTTTTAGAATGTTTCTTGTATAACTTGCTAATTATGAATCATAATTTCATCTGAAAATACCTGCAATTTTCTTGTAGACGTTTAAGAGAGCAAAGAAGAGAAGTTTCTAATATACTGAAGGAGTTAAAGCTGCAAGTTAATACAAAAACTACAAGGCTTAACATCAATGCAGAAAACATCTGGAACAGTGCTTTAAAAGGATTTAAACAGCGCAACTTCAATCCTATGAAGACCATTGAGATAAAATTCACAAATGGTAAAAATAAATCCAAGACAGATGCTTCTGCTGCTTCAAAACACCGTTTCTTCCAGTTATTAATGCATCACCTTCAGAATTCATCATTGTTTGAGGGCTCTTCTGCAAAGAACTTGGCCCTTGATTTTCAAGGTAATTAAATGCTTTGTTCAAAAATACATGAAGAACTATGTAACTTGAAAGGTTTTTAAATCTTCAGCCAGTATGACTCTCAGTTCATAGTTACAGGCCTGATGGATAGATATTGGGTTTTGAATTTTTTTGCCTTTCGATTCTAAAAGGGAGGTGGGGTGTGGTTTTGTAATAACAAAAAAACCCCTTGGTTTAGTTGAAAAAGTTGATGAAAACCAAGAAAATACAGCATATAATTAGACTTGGGACTTTTTAATTAACTGCAAGTGAATTTCTTTCTTCCTGACTCACTTTCTCTGTTACTTATTTTCCTTTCCTCAAATTTCAACACCATTATCTCTGATAGCATGTTCCCTGAACACCCAGTTAGCTTCTTTGAGTTCTTATACTTTGTGCCTTGATCATAAAGTGGAAGAGGAAGCTACATCTCCTCCCAAACCTTGACAGTGGCTGAAGAGTTGGAGTAAAAGAATATGGTACTCCTATGGTCTCACTGTTTAAACAAGCAGGAGATGGCAAACCTCATTTGCTGCATCTCCTAAATTGGGAAGGAATTGCATTATGAGATTTTTCTATTAAAAAATTGAGGATCACAAATTATTTTTATGCATAATATAGTAATTTTTTTTTTTTCATTTGCAGCTGTAGAAGAGAATCTTTATTTTGAAGCTGGTAAAATGATTGCAGTTTCTCTGGTTCATGGTGGCCCGTCTCCTGGTTTCTTTTCCAAAACACTGTTTGATTGTCTTGTCTATGGCCCAGAGAAAGTGAAGCCAGCTTTAGAAGATGTTGCTGATGTTGATGTAGCACAAACAATAAAAATGGTAAATAAAACTAAACTTATTGGCAAATTCTTGTTCAACACTATATTTGGAGATAAAGGCTGATTGAATATAACTTTGATTCAAATTTAAAAGCATGCATATATATATATATATATATATATATATATATATTTTTTTTTAAATACACATGCATGTAGTAAACATTCCTAACTTTTATCTTCTGATACAGATAAAATATGCAGATAGTCTGGCTGAACTACAGTCTACAATACACGACTGTTACGAATTCCTTGCTGCTGCTGGATGTTTAAGACCTATAACATCTTTGTGCGATAAGAAGATGCTGGTGAATGACATATTGATCCATCATGTAATCAAGAGAATTATTTCACCCTTAGAAAGGTTTGTTTTGTTGTAGTTTGCAAACTTCCTTTGTGTTTTCCTCACTGAAATACTAAATACCAAGCAGCTTTTGAGTGTCTCTGTGGATAGGGACTGTACAGCCTCACTGGGCAACCTGTGCTGGTTCTCTGTCACCCTCACAGTAAAAAAGTATTTCCTGATGTTCAGACGGAACCTCTGGTCCTGGCACTGGGCACTGCTGCCTGCTTCCAGCTTCTTCGCACACTCCCTTAGATACTTATACACATTGGGGTTCCACCTGAGCCTTCTCCTGGATGAACAGTCCCGGCTCTCAGCCTTTCCTCACAGGGTTATGCTTCAGTCCCTTAAGCATCCTACTGGCCCTGTGCTGGGCTCTCTCCAGTATGTGGGGACCCCAGAGCTGGACACAGTGCTCTCAGTGAGGCTTTACCACAGTGCTAAGCAGAAGCATCAGCTCATTTGACCTGCTGGCACCACAATTCCTAATGCAGCCCAGGATACCATTATCTGCATTTGCCACAGGGAGAAATAATGGCAAGTAAACATGGAGACTGCAGAAGCCAAGTGAAGGCTTTTAGAACACCTCATTTTACCGAAGGACAATTAATTTAAACTGTTCTTATAAGGATATTTGTAAGAAAGAAATTCAGTATGTTCTTACATAAAAATTAAAAGTAAATTATGTTCATACAGTAAAATACCAGGAAATGAAGTTAATTTCTGCATATCACTGATACGTTCCACAGAAGCACTTTGTTAAAATGAGAATTAAATTCATTTACAAGATTTAAAAAAATGAGACTACTACGTACACCTTATTGACAAGACTCGGGGACTGCAGAAGGGGAAACTTTACTATGTCCAGTGTTACAGCTTTATAAAATGCAACATACAATTAGTTACCTACTGGATTTCTGACATGTGCTTGCTTTTTTCCCCCCTCCCGCCTCCTAGTTTTAGGCAAGGTTTGAAAACTCTTGGTGTACTGGAGAAAATGCAAATGCATCCAGAAGCATTCTCTAGCATATTGTGCCACAAGCCTGAAAGACTTTCAGCAGAAACCATTTGTGATCTCTTTAAAATCCATTCCTCATCAGATGTAGATAAGGTTCAAGGTGCTGACTTTTGGATGGGTTATTTGCAAGATGTGGAAAGTAAGTAATTATTTCTTTTCTGTTCCCTCTTCCCTGTTGAGGGTATTTAGCTGCTGGTATAAATACGGGGTTTGGTTTTTTTAATGTTCAGTGGGGTAAATAAGTGAAGATTTTGAGGTCATGGTCAGTTCCTAATTATGGCTTCTTCCACTTCTTTCTTACTAATGATAACTTTTGAAACTGTTTTCCAATCATAATCAAACTTAAAAGAGGTAAATATCTGTGACTAAAAATAAAAAAAGGGGCAAGCAAAAAAACAAACCCAACAACTTCAGTGATACAGAAAAATCCTTTAATCCCCTTTCCTCAGCTTTGCTGTGAACTTACTTGTATTACAGTGTTTGTGTCAAAAATAGAGAACAGTGGTCTCTTTTTGCAGAAGAGTTATTTTTCTGTTTGCCTAACATTCTTCAGAACTAACCCAAGCGGGCTTTTCTTACTAAAATTTTTCTTATTTGGCCATATATCTGCGTATTCATTCAGCATATTGGTCTGGGGTTTCCTGGTTTCAGGGTTTTTTTTCCTCTAGCATTTAACATGCAGCATAATGGTCTCTGAGTAATAGCCAATGAATGATAAACCTAATCCTGTTTTTTCAGGTGGTGAGTCTGTAGTGACGTTGGAAGATATTCTGTTCTTCGTAACAGGCTCTTATTCTGTACCACCCATTGGTTTTGATCCTGAACCTACTATTAAGTTTTTGCATAGAAGATATCCCACTGGAAACAGATTCCTTAATTGCTTAGAGCTCCCTATAACAACAACATATGAGCAGTTTAAAAATAAAATGGATTTGACAATCAGAAACACACTAACAGTCGAAAGAGAATTTAGCTTCTGAACTGGATGCTGGAAACTTCAGTTTTCTGCAGGAACGTCTGTTTGCAAATCGCTACTGTATTTTTAGACAGCATGCTCTCAGCCTTTCTCACTTCTCTTCCAAAGATATGCTAAAAGTAGTAATCCTGTAAGTTGGAAAATTATTTTCAAATGAAAATACACTTCATCTTTTGAATCATCTTGTTTGTAGTTGGCTTTAAGAGTCAGCAGTCTCTTGCAGAAGTACTTTAAATGTCTACTTTTGCTGTAGACACCTATGAAATGTTACAAAACTCTCTAACATTCTAGTTAATTCCCACAGGTAAGTATGTTGAGTATATAACATCAGTAACTTATTTATCAAGGTCGAGTCAGGTACATTTTGAAGACAACTGCTGCAGAGCTTTGTCTCGGGTAAAATGGTGATGCTATTTTTCAGTTGTTCCATGTATATTTTTTCAGTAATTGTTTTTATATCGATGATTCATTTACATTTTGATGATTCATACAAACGTATGAATGTTAAGAAACTTGGAGTTTTAAGTCATTGTGGTTAGTGCATTGGAATAGAATTCAGGTCTGGAGAAAACCCAGGCAAAATAATAAGGCACAAGAACAAAATGTGGTGGAACTCCAGTTTCTCTTATTAAACAAAACCTTTGGCATTTGCAGATGTTTCTGCATTCTGCTGTTATACATTAGTTTTTAATTGTACATGTAGCCAAAATAATAAAGACTAGAAGTAAATCTTGAATATGCAACAATAAGTGGTCTTCCAAAATGAAATGAGTTAAACTTAATGCTATTGAGTATGAAAATCTAGGAATTTGTTGCTCATTAGAACATGTTACTTCGTCTTTAATGTCAGTATTTTCATAGGAATATGCACTAAAACCATTAAACTAAAGGTAGGCTACCATCAAACTTGTCAGTGCCTGACATTTTTCTAGCTTTTAGTCTAAACTCTTCTTGTTTAATTGTAGGTGCATTCTGAGCAACCTCAACTGTACAAAATATACTTCAGTTCTGCAGTATTTGTATAAATACCATTAAGCCATATAAAAGATGAGAAGTGAAACCCCTAAACTGTAACACTTTATTCTTACTAAAACTGTGAGACTAAAAGGACATTTAAGTACAGTTTTTAAAAAATGTATGCAGGTCTCTCTTTTGAAATGACTATTTCCACCCTTTAAGTTTGACCACCTATACTGCATCCTAAACATAGATTGTGTTATATATGTGCATAGTTATACATATCTAGATATGCCCACATTCTTCAAAATACTGAAACGTAGTAATACTTTGTTTTATTAATATAGCTTGGTTTTAATTGAAAATACAAGGAGGATTGCTTTACTTTTTTTGAATGCCTTGACAAGAAATTACACCCACAGGAAATTACAAATGGATAGGTGCTTCTAGTAAAAAAAATAATCCAAACTAACCTGGTTTCTGGTTTATGGTTCATTGCAAATATTCCTCTAATTGACAGATTGCTTTACTAGACGCTAATTGCACAGCAGTGTACTGCAACTCGGGAACTATGGAAGTGGCAGTCAAGTCTCACTAAATTTAGGAACATGCTATGAAGGGTTAAAGACAGAGGCAGATGGGTATTTAAATTGCACAGTTCATTTAACAATAAGCAGCTATTTTGAAGTCTTTCTTCAACTGCTATATCTCCTCTTTCTTGATCTTGGGAGAGGTGCTAATCTTTTGTTAGACAGACCTGTTTCTGTCACTGGGTAACAAAAGTGACAGTGCCTTTTTTAATTTCAACGTTTCTGAGGGAATTATTGCAAGGCTTAGATCAAGCATTTCTCACTACTTTCAAATAGCTAAAACAATCTAATCTCAAAGTCCTGTCATTAAAAATTTAAGAATATTTGAAATTAAGGCAGAGCTAGTGGTATTTTTCTGGTTCTTAGCCAAAAGCATATTAAAGTTTCCTTTAAAATCGGTGTATAAGCTCTTGCAGAATGTCATTTGACTTGTTAATATACTGTTTTCTCATTCTTTTCTGATATTTTTTTTCTCCAATAATATTTCACGTTTGTCATCTCTGCATAATCTTTGAATGTCATACTGCCAAATAACCTCTTTATATCCTTACCCTTCAGAATGGTCTGTTACCATTATAAGGAAGGTGTGTTGTTTCAAATGTATTTGCATAGTAAGGATTCATGTTGTCTGTTCATATTTTTAAAATATAGCAATGAGTCTCCTGCAGATAGAGTATAATACTTGAGAAATGAGCGGCGTACCCAGTGCAGTGTCCCTTTTTCTTACCTACTTGGAGACAAATGTCTTCTGTAATATTATGTTATTTTTCTGTATGGAAAGTACAGAACTTACAGAAGTAGCAAGCAGAGTGTGGATAACTTTAAAGGACAATTCCTGGACTTTTGGTACCTGCGATGGCAAGGGAAATTACTTAGAACTTGGAATAAACTGCATTTTAAAACATTTCATGGAGAATAGAAGGCTTTAAAAAGTATCTAAGACAAAAATAGGGTTGGTTCACACCTTTTATTGTTTTAGTTTTGAATTCAGCAGTTTATAGGTTTTATATAGAGGTAGAACTAACCTATCTGTCAGCTGTAAGAGAAATCTTAATTAAGCTTTAAAACTATCTGCTATACAACGCTATATCAAAACATGGAATTTGTAAAATCCTGTAGTTACTAATATTGCTTGAAAACATTTTGCTAATACAGAACTTTTTCTTGTTTTCTAATATTGATGTTTACACATGCAGGACAAGTTGTCTTTCCTTTCTTGTCAGTTTGATAAGTTCCATCTAGACACTGTAAAATAATATGTGATATATTCAAGTTAAATGCCTAACTCCTGCTATGGAGAGGAACCTCCTCTCTTTTGGTCATTTTCAGCTTTCAGTTATATAGACCAATCTTACATTTCCTCTGTTTATTAAAATTTCTGTTGAACAAGCTGATGTCCAATCCATCAAAACACAGAAAGGCCTCTTTTTGTCTGGATACCATGAGAGCAATTTCCATAGATATAATGACCACCAGGTTTTAATTGCTATGGCAGGTCACTGAAGTGCAATATTATTGGGTAGTTTTCATTTTACATAAACTTTAACCTGAGGCACCCGTAGAAATCAGGGAAGTTGTGTACTTTGAGTGTTTCTGTATATACATTAGCTGTTGTGTATTAACTATGTTTTTATAGAAGTTACATCTTTGTCATGGCCACAAGAGAACTATTGCACTCCTCTTTGGGTTTAGCCAAAGAACTTCACCCCTCAGCTTCTGCATCAAACCCTAAGCTTCCATCTGGAATTAGCACATCAAATAAGCTATTTATTTTCTAGAGTGATCATTTCCTAGTAAACAACAATAGATGAGTATTTTAGATCTGTGTCTGAAAAAACAAGGGATAAGAAATTTCTGTGACTTGCTTTCACCCATGCAAGGGATGCTTACTAGAAAAAGCTGATAGTATTTTTAACTTGTTTATGGGTGAAATATAGTCAAAAGAAGTTAATATCAGTTCATATTTAGAGTCTAAATCATTGTGTGCCACAGCTTTGACTTTTTTCATTAAGATGTTCAGTCTTGGGATTAGAAGACTTGCAGATTTTGAGAAGTATATTTAACATGTAAAGCAAAGTATTAGTCATTATTAACACTCACATTCTGCATGTGCATTTTGAAAACAGTATCAAAAAATTCTCATTCAAATAGAAGGAAATGCAGCTCTGGAGGCTACAAAATATATCTTTAAAATTTATTTTCTTTTTGTATTATATGGGGAAAGCATTTTAAAGCTCAAGCTTCCTTTTTTTTTTTTACTTAAGGGAATTGCTGGTTGGGTAAAAAAATGAAATGCAAGAACTTTTACACTGTCAAATAATGTGTACAAGAAATCATTGTCAAAATACTAAGGTTTGTAAAAAAAAAAAAAAAAGCAACCCTCTGATTTTTGTATTGCATATACAATGTTCTTTTAAAACTTATGCTAATTAGAGTATTATGTAAGAAAGTATAATTTTGTAAATACTTCTAGCTCTAACTTGAACTGCAGGATCAGTGCTTGAAGTGTTGCATCTTCAAGCAATGTTATACTTGACAGGTGTAGCATTAGTGTTGAAATAATTGGTAATTGTGGGAAATAACTGTATCTGTTTGAAGTGCAATAAAGCCATAAATTTCTGTTGGAGTAAGTATGTAACTTCAGTGGTTTTATTTCAGTACTTTGGGTTTTAGCTCTAGAAGTGTCATCACTATTTTCTGTAGTTTGGTTTGTGTACCTATAAACACCTTTCTGTACATCAATCCTGTTCCCCTGTGGGACTGGTTAGTGCGCAGCTGTAAAGCAGAGCCGAGGTGGATGCTGCCCGGGCCTGAGAGAAGCAAACCACGTATTTTACTTTTTGATAACTCACTAAAGCTTCATTACTCTATCTTTAGCTGGCTGCCTGTTTTTGAAACAGTCCTCAGAGCTGCCCTGGTTGCATTTAAGCGGTTTTCTAGGAAGCATTTCAGTTCTTTGTTCCCAAAAGTTAATGTGAGGTTCTGCTCCAAAACGGTGGGAAATAGCACCACCCTGCTCTCTGAACCATCTCAACCTGTTTTTCTCAGCTGGGGAAAAGCACAGGCCCAAATTTTAACTGAAAAGGAGCAGTTTCTTAATTACAACTCCCTCAAGAACAAGGGCTGGTTCTAGAGCTGCTGGCTGCCGTGAGGCGCCACGGCCCCCGGGGCGGGGAGAGCGCGGAGCTGTGCCGCAGCTGCCGCCGGGGAAGCGGCTCGGGGTGGAGAGGACGGCTCACCTGTGTTGCCGGGGCAGGGCCGAGGAGTCGCCGCCGGACTGCGGGACCCGCCTCTCGCCGCCCTCCGGGCCGCCACGTCGTCCGGCGGCTGCGTACGCGGCGGTGGGCGGGGCGCCGCGCCAAGGCCGGGCTGGCGGCGCAGGAAGATGGCGGCCGGTATCCGGGAGAAGCAAACAGGTGAGCGGCTTCCCGCGGTCCCCGTAGCGCGGCGCGGCAGCTGCCGTTCCCGGGGCTCGGGGTGGGGAGGGAGCACGCTCAGCTCCACGGTGCTGTCGGAGGCTTTCTCCTGCCTCGCCCTTTCCCCCGGCGGAGCTCCGGGACGGGACGTGGGCGTCTCCGGCGCCTCGCCGCCGCTGGGGGATTCGCGCCTTCTCACCCGGCTTGGGTCTCCCGGCAACGGGACGGCGGCCTGCTCCTTGCTCGGAGCCCGCGGCTGCTGGAGCGGAGAGCTGGGGCGCCGCTCAGCTGCCTCCGCAGCGGCGGGCCCGGGGGAGCGGTGCTCCGGGGTCTCTGGCCGAAGCTTCTGCCGAGGGGCCCGGCCCCGCTGCGGGCACAGGGCCGTGCGTGTGCCCTGCCGGGCAGCGCCGGGCACAGGCCCCGGGGGCATGCCCGCAGGTGCCGCCGTGGTGTGGAAGTCGCCCCCGGGAAGGGACGTGAGCGCTGCTGCCTTCTCCCGTGGCCGTGGGAGCGGATTGTGCGCTCCCTCCGTTTCGGTTTCTTTTCTGCCTGTAGCAAGGATCAACGGGAAAGAAACAGCGTTTAGTGGTGCAAAAATAAAGCTTCTGTGGTGATGCTTCTGTTAGGGCAATGCAGGGGCTTGGGAGTGTGTACTGACCCTCAGGTAATTGAGAATGTGAGATTAACAACTACAACTAATTATGCAGGAGGTTTGCTATGGTTAAAGGTTTAGTTATTCAGCCTTTCCTTATGCTGTACTACAGCTTCGTGACTGACGCTTTCTTCTCTGTCTTGACACTGCTTTGTGGAGCCTTGTGCCACCCAAAAGCTCACGTCAGCTCCACAGCCCTCTACTTTTCTTGCTTGCCAAAGTTTTTGGCAGTAGTTTGAGCTGTAATCTTGTCACTTTTTCATTGACAACTGCAGTATCTTTCTGGTGGTATAGAGGATTCTGGGTTCATTTATTTAACATGAAATGTCTGAAATCATCTGCCTGAAAATTTCAATCTGAGTCTCTGTGTGGACTTTGAATATTTACTAGTATTCTTCATCTTCTTTTTGTACCAGCAGCCTACTTCTGTAGTCTCATTCCTGTGGCCATCTGGCATTAATAGTGCTATTTGATGTTCCTTTGCAGGCCTTTACCTCTCTTTGCTACTTTTCTGACAAAGCCCACTGTCATTGAGCCCTTATTCCATAGAGCTTTATTTTTTTTCTACTCTGCTTCACCTTGTTACTTGATTATTTCAGTCAGCCTTTACCCCTGAACCCATGTCATCTTCCATTGGTGATGTCATTTGCAAGGAACTAGACTGAACAACTAAAAGACACTCAGAAAAATGGAACAATTTATTATCTTTTAGTGTTTGTATTACCACATCTGTGCAACATCTGTTGTGACCTTTGTCCTGGTTCATAACTAGGCAAAACATATAATTGTGCAAGCACAACAAAAACTTGATCCTTGATCCCAGATAGTATTCAGCCTAAATATAAGTGAAGTGGCAATATAAATACAAAAAAAAAAAAGAAACCTAGGGACTTGCTGAGTGTTTGTTGTGATTGTGACAGCATGTCACTAGTCTTATTGCTGTCTTCTGTAGAGAGCTTATGCTAAGTTTAAATTTAAATGGTCAGCTCTACAAAGCAGGTGCTTCAGATCCATTAGCACCAAAATACAAACCCTTGCAGCTTTACACAAAAATACGAATAAGGAAAAATGTTATATCATTGCTAAATGGAGCTAGTCATTTAGTGGTGATGGACACAGGTAAGTCTGAGATACCCAATGCCTTCTTTGCCTCAGACTTCACCAACAAATTCTCCCAGGCTTTTGTGTCACTCTGGAGTCAATCACGGAGTGAACCCTCTTGGTAAAGACTGACCACCCTGACTGCCTTCAGTGATAAAATGACTGGATTTGTGGATGACAGGAGAGCAGACTTATGTCATTCACCTTGACTCCAGCAAGGCTCTTGACATTGTCTTCTTGTATCCAAGTTAGGATGTTATGAGCTGGAGGGATGGACAACTGGATAAGTGGGGGGAAAAAAAAAGGTTGAGGGTTGAGTGGTGCAGGTTCAGGGGGTTGTGATTAATCAGATATAGTATACCTGGAGGCTGCTGACACCTAGGGTGCCACACGGGTCTGTCCTGTGACCTGTCTGGTTTAAAAATCTCTTATCAGTGACCTGGAGGGGGTGTCAAAGTGCACTCTCATTACTTGTACTGGTGACAGCAAACTAGGCGAATCAGTTAATATACTCAAGGGCAGAGCTGCAGCTCCGAGAGACCTCAGTGGGCAAGAGGAATGGGCCAACAGTTACCTTATGAAATTCAACGATGACAAATGTAAATTCTTGCACCTGGAAGGGAAGAACCCTTTCCAACATACAGCTGACAGTGCAGGACGCTGGCAGGCTGGAGAGCAGCTCTGCCCAAAAGGCCCATGGGGATTATTCTTGGTGGACAGTGAGCTAAGCACCAGCCTGCAGTGTTCCCCGGCGTACCAGCATCCGCAGCCATATCCACAGGAGGGCAGCCAGATTGAAGCCAGTGATTGTCCCCCTGCTACTCAGCCGCAGGAGACCACATCTAGGTACTGTGTCCAGTTTGCAGCTACCAGTACAGGCAAGGCATTTATCAGGTGAAGGGAGTTCAGCAAAGGACTGCCTAGGTGGTCAGGGGCTGGAGCACTTGCCTTGTGAGCTGAGGCTGCAGAACTGGGGCTTGTTCGGCCTGAGAAAAGTTGGCTTGGGAGGGGGCGACCTAACAGCAGCTCCCCAATACCTGTGGGGAGGGTATGGAGAAGATGGAACCAGGCTCCTTGTGGTGTTGTATGGCAGTAGGTTGAAGAACAACAGGCAGAAGTTGAAATGAGATACTCAAACCTGACATGAGGAAGAACTTTTTCACCATGAGGACAGCTGGTGCTACAGGTTGCACAAGGTGGTTTGTGGCATCTCCATCCCCGAAGATTTTTCAAAACTTGATTGGGTAAATCCCTGAGTAGCTGACCCTGCTTGAGCAGGAGTTTGGACTGGAGATCTCCTGAGGTCCTTTCCAGCCTGAGCTGTCCTGCGCTACTGTAAACCCCAGGGGAAATGCCCTGAGGATGCTCACAAGTCTCCTTCAGATAAAGAGTTAGAAGTTAACCATTTCTACTCCTCTTCATTTATGAGCAAAGTGGTGTATGTTGCCCTAATTTCTGAATTTTTGTCCTCTTTGCAAAGCTTTGTGATGATTTTGGTTTTGAGTTTGAACAGAATAGACACTAACTTATGTTGATACAAAGTCTTTTGCTTGTAGTCAAAGATGGGAGAACAGTGCATAGTGTATATTGTTGAGTCGAATAAATGAGGAAAGACTGCTTACTTAATAGATTTATAAGTTAGAGGTAGGTGAAGGAATCTGCTTTGTTTTTTGTTTTGAATGGGAAGTTAAATGAAAGCTCATTCCTGTTTCAAAGAGTTTTTTTGCCTCAAAGTAGTATTTTTGTACCCCTTAAAGCAGCAATTTCTTCCTGTAAGTACTCAGAATGTTTCAAAATATGTGTCAGTCTTAGATAGGTGAAAAGGTATTTTTTGCTTGTGTGCATACTGTTGTTCTCGTGGGGAAGGAAAAGCATATCAGGGGAATAACGCAAACTAGTACCTACCGTACAGAATGCATCTTCAGGAAGATACTGGCATTATTCCTAAGGCAAACTGTGACAGAATGCAGCCTGTATAGGTAAGGAGAGAGATTCTTTCTTTCTGTTTTGGGACTTGCTTTTTCTCCATTTAGTGTGTCTTTGGGAACCCATAAATTCTAGCTGATATGTGCCACTTGTCAGTCAAAGCTACATAAAAATAATGAAAATGTGATTTGTTGCATTTATATTTTATGATGGTTTTCCTCTTAAATGAAAGATGTGATAAAGCCTTGGTAATGTGTTTGATCTCTATTGTTGAAATGTAAAGAGAGTAAAGCATTATTCTGTTTTATTTTCCAGTGGCTTTGAAACGTATGCTGAACTTCAATGTTCCTCCTGTTAAAAACAGCACAGGAGAACCAGTATGGAAGGTAAGAACTGTTTGAATGGGAGTAGGAGAATCTTGTAGTGTTCAAAAAAATTCAGATTTTCAAATTTTAACTAACTCCGGTATCTTATCTACGTTCTTAACTTGTACAAAATATTTTTCCTGTGTGTTACGAATGTGCAGAATTAAATATCAGAATTGCTGAGAAAAATACATATTTTAGATATTAGCTGCTTCAAGACCCAGTGACTGCTTCTTTAGACAATATTTTAATGAGCAACTGAGGAGAATATGTTTGAAATATACTCAGGTCTCATTGATACCTGTTGGCAGAAACCTATGGGATACCTTACAGATAAACTCACAGTCTGGAACAACTATTGGTAGCCTTAAATTTAGGACAACTGAGCCCAAGCTACTTTTATTAGATTTAAAGAGTAAGTAATTTGTGAGAATTTTTTTGCTACTACAAAGCATATATTATGTCTCTTCATCCATTCTGTTGTCTCTTTTTTTGCTAGTTCCTTTTTTTCTTCTCTGCTTCTCCTTTTGTTTCCTCCCAAATGCAGTAGAGAAATTCTGCACTCAAAATAACAAGTTTCTGACAGCACATTCCTGTTTGACTGACACTTTTCAGGAGATGCAAGTGATGAATTTGTTTCCCTTTATCATTGAGAAATGGAAATCCATGACTAATGATGTATTATAAATTGGTAAATGTTTAGCACTTTTCAGGTTAGGAGAGTAGTTCTGAAACTTGAATTTCTGTATCCTGTATTCTAATATATCCACTTTGTAAAAAGGCGTGTATCTATTTCAGGTTCTCATTTATGACAGATTTGGCCAAGATATAATCTCACCTTTGCTGTCAGTCAAAGAGCTGAGAGATATGGGGATCACTTTGCATCTGTAAGTAAAAAAAACAGTTTGTTTTTTTTTTCTGAAAATAACGTTGTTTTATATTCACCCAAAATCACAAACAAAGCATTGAAAATCATTTGGTGAATAACTGCTAAAATAAAGATCATGCCCTAGTTTGTTTCTAAAGACAGGTGGTATTATTCAGAATGAGGAAGCAGAAATGTCATTTGAAATACTGTTCAGTAAGATTTCTTACGAAGTAGAAGAGGTCCCTGCTCCAAAGTAAGAATTACCCAATAAGTCTTTTGAGGAATCTGTCTGTACAATTCCTTCTGTATTCATCTGTCTTAAAATTATTTTGGCACAAACTGTTTCACGGGACTGTACATACACTCTGCTTGTCTTTATGAATGCACATAGATTGTAATGGTCTCTTGTTAAAGATATGGAATCTTTAAGTACTGTTTTAAGAGATTTCTCTTTCTCCAGATTATATTTATTTAGCTCATTGTCATTCCTTAGCTGTGGTAAGAGTCATGGATGATCTTTGAAGATACATTTATTTTTTGAAAATATTTTTAACTTTTAATAAGTGAAGTCTAGAAATGGAAACAGAGTTTAACATTTTGACGTATCAGCAGAAATGTGAGAGAAACATGTAAGCACCTTGCCCGTCTTTGTTTTAATGAGCAGGAAAGGCAAGTTTAATAGTGTGAGATTTGCGTTTTTTTTGTTATCCTGTCAACAATTAATAATTGGTATATGAACTTTGCGGATGCAGTATTTTACTTTTCTCTGAATGGATTAATCTCCTTTTGAAGATTTGCAAAGCCTTTTCACAAGCTTTGGATAAACTTTGGAGAGCTCTATTAATACATTCAGCTAGAAATTTTACAAATACGATTTTGCTATTTTCCCTGTCTTGTTCTTGCTAAAATCTAGCTAAATATAGGAAGAAATTGCAGGAAGTTACATGTATCTGTATGAGTAAATAATTTCTTTAACTCTTCTAATTTTACACAATTCAGAAGAGCAACACATTCAAGATGTATTTTTTTTCTTCCTTTCAGGCTTTTGCATTCAGATCGGGATGCTATTCCAGATGTTCCAGCTGTTTACTTTGTAATGCCAACAGAAGAAAATATTGACAGAATGTGCCAGGTAACTTGAGTGCTCAGTGTTTCAAATGAGTGGATGCAGCAGAGGTAGAGTGTGTGGAGCACCCCTGCACTCAGCAGAGTGTGACCGTTCTGCATCTAGTTCTTGTGCCTGCCTGTGCTTGCCTTTTTTATATATTAGCAAGTATTTGTCATAAAAATATTACCCAAAATTTTTACATGCAAATGTTCCACTTTCGAAGAAAGTAGAAAAGTGGTCTTTGTTATGGACAGAGACTTTTGGGAGGGAAAAGACAAGAGGCATAAAGTGGGCATAAATCAAAATATAGGCAGTTCCATTTAAACATAAGAAAAAGCTGGTTTAATGAGGGTGACCAAATGCTGGAAGAGGTTGCCTGGAGAGTTTGTGGAGTCTCCATCCTTGTGGATGTTCAGCACTCGGCTGGAGTCCCCTGCTCTGTTCAACTCTGCTTTGGGCATGGGGGTTGGACTGGGCTAACTACAGTTTTTCACATTCTCTGGGAGGAATTGATGGAAGGTTGACATCCTCGCCAAAGGACAGAAGAAGAGCAAAGGGTACTTTTGGTCAGTGGTAAAGAGGGGAGTAATAGTCAGTATCTCGTAGCTTAAATTTCCTTTTCTTTTTTTTGCAGTTCTGTGTTAGGTTAATTAAATCGATTTCTGTAGTCAAACCACTGTGTACAGGGCTGTATGAACAGACAGCTAAGCACTTCCAAAAATTTAGTTTGACTGTGGATCATGGGAACACCACATAATAAAAGTAAGAATGTTTTTTAATTAGTTAGAAATATATTAGTACTTCTTCAGAAAAAAAATATTGTGGTTTTCCTCCTTTTTAGGATCTTCGAAACCAGCTTTATGAATCTTATTATTTAAACTTTATTTCTGCCATTTCGAGAAGTAAACTGGAAGATATTGCAAATGCTGCCATAGGTGCTAATGCAGTAACTCAGGTGGCCAAGGTAAGAAAATCTCACAGTCTCTACTGTTAAAGATACTACCATTACAGGTGTTATTGCGTTCTTACGTGGCCACTTCAGTGCCATACACAGCTTTTCTGACTGAATCATGAACAAAATAAATGTTTAGCTAGATTCACAGTCAGGCATAGATTTACTGGGGAAAAAAAAAAAGGGAATCTCAGTCATCTCAGTAATGCAGCTTAGTACTACACTTCAGCTTAGTTAAAGGTGCTGCAAGACCCTTGTGCTAAGTGATAAGAGGGGAAATGTAGTGGTTTCAGGGTACTGGCAATCTCATCAGCTCATTAAGTGCATCCGGTGCATATATAATACTTCATGTTATCACTCAATCGTCACACAGGTTTTTGAATTCATACATTATATTTGCATTTCTTTCGTTTAATAGGTAGTTCTGTAAAAGGTTCAAAAAGAAGTAGCAATAAATCACAAACAGATATTTTTTTTTTTTGTTTCACTCTGGACTGTTCTGATCACTATTGCTTGATTTCTAGGTGTTTGATCAATATCTTAATTTTATTACTCTAGAAGATGACATGTTTATATTGTGTAACCAAAACAAAGAACTTGTTTCATATCGTGGTAAGTAAAATTTGTATAAAAATTATACCAGAATGTCTAAAGTTTGAATTTACTTTTGAAGTTGTAGCTAATACCAAGCAAAGATTTTATTTTGCTTTGATCTGCTCAGAATTCAGGATAATCTGTTAAATGTGTAGTTTAAAGTCACGAAGGAAGCAGTTTTTAGATATTAATTTCAGCATTTTTACTACACAGCTATTGTAATATTGAAAAATAATTATGTATTTTTAAATAACAAATTTAATAAAGCAAAACTGCAGCATAACCTTATATGGATAGTACAGTTTTATATATGTGGAATAATATGGGAAAAATTTTATATTATCTGCACATGTAGATAAATACTGTGGGTAGCTGCTCTGTGGAGGCACCACTGTTTTGTCATCATCCCTTCTGCACTTCTTAAGGAATTAAGTATTTTGTTTCTGTTTGAATGGTCAATTGGAAAGTTACTGTAAGAAATGCAAAGCAAGAAAGATTACTTTAACTGATAAGAGTTTCTTGTATCTTCTGGAGAGTGACTAGTCAGTATCTGCTTTTCTTATTCAAGACATGAAAATGTGGGGGTATGCAAGGGGAGGGGATTAGGATCAGGGGCTGGAGTAGCACAGGGAAGAATCTGGGAAAGGGCATTCTAGAAAGTAATCCACAAAAAGGGCTGCAGAGCTGACCCTGGCAACTACAGGCCTGTCAGCTTGACCTCGGTGCCTGGCAGGGTTATGGAGCAGATCATCCTGAATGGAATCACACAGCACCTTCAGGATGGACAAGGGATCAGACCCAGCCAGCATGGGTTTAGGAGGGGCAGGTCCTGTCTGACCAACCTGATCTCCTTTTATGATCAGGTGACCTACCTGGTGGATGAGGGGAAAGCTGTAGATGTGGTCTGTCTAGGCTTCAGCAAAGCCTTTGACACTGTCTCCCATAATATACTCCTTCAAAAGCTGGTAGCCCATGGATTGGACAGGTGAACTTTCTGCTGGGTTAAGAACTGGCTGGAGGGCTGGGCCCAGAGAGTGCTGGTGAATGGGGCTGCATCTAGCTGGCGGCCAGTCACTAGTGGTGTTCCCCAGGGGTCAGTGTTGGGTCCAGTCCTGTTTAACATCTTTATTGACGATTTAGATGAGGGGATTGAGACCATCATCAGCAAATTTGCTGATGACAGCAAGCTGGGAGGGAGTGTCGAACTGCTGGAGAGCAGGAGGGCTCTGCAGAGGGATCTGGATAGACTGGAAAAATGGGCTGATTCCAGTGGGATGAAGTTCAATAAGGCCAAATGCCGGGTGCTGCACTTTGGTCACAACAACCCCCTGCAGCGCTACAGGCTGGGCGCAGAGTGGCTGGAGAGCACTCAGACAGAAAGGGACCTGAGAGTACTAATTGTCAGGAAGCTCAACATGAGCCAACAGTGTGCCCAGGTGGCCAAGAAGGCCAACGGTATCCTGTTCTGTATCAAAAATAGCGTGGTCAGCAGGACAAGGGAAGTGATCCTTCCCCTGTACTCTGCATTGGTGAGGCCACACCTGGAGTATTGTGTTCAGTTCTGGGCCCCTCAGTTCAGGAAAGGCATTGAAGTGCTGGAGCGGGTCCAGAGAAGAGCAACATGACTGGTGAAGGGACTTGAGCACAAGACCTATGGGGAGAGGCTGAGGGAGCTGGGGTTGTTTAGTCTGGAGAAGAGGAGGCTTAGAGGTGACCTCATCATTCTCTAGAATTACCTGAAGGGAAGTTATAGCCAGGTGGGGATTGATCTCTTCTCCCAGGCAGTTAGCAATAGGACAAGGGGGCATGGGCTTAAACTCTGCCAGGGAAAATTTAGGCTGGGTATTAGAAAGAAATTCTTTACGGAGAGAGTGATCAGGCATTGGAATGGCCTGCCCAGGGAGGTGGTGGACTCACCGTCCCTGGAGGTTTTTAAACTGAGATTGGACTTGGCACTTAGTGCCATGATCTAGTAAACGGACTGAGGTTGGACCAAGAGTTGGACTCTATGATCTCTGAGGTCTTTTCCAACCCAGTTGATTCTGTGATTCTGTGAAATGCTGATTGCTTCTGCAAACATGCGAGCCAAGCGTGCCAGATTCTTTGTAAAGTTTTGGAGTTGCAAGTCAAGTCAGTCTCGTGGAACTGTTTTTTTTTTTTTTCCTTTTCTTGGGACTTGTGTTGGACTTTTTTTGGGAACCAAGCAGGAAGAGTGAGTGGCTGCCTTAGGTCAGTGACCTATGGTGTTAACAGCAGCTCATGTCAACATATATACTACTATACTCAGTGCTTTAGTGTAGTCGCAGTGTCTCCAGAAAGCTTCACATAGTTAATTCCTGGTTTATTTGGATGCACAGAATACTCAGTAGTGACCTGTTAGAGATGAGAAGTCCATATGCCTGACATTTAGCAGTGAGAATTTTCTCCTCTCTTGCCCGATTTCTAATGTCAGTACCTTTCTGTAAAACTGAATCCGTAATACTGAATTCTGTCTCATGCTGGGGATTGATTCCATTGTCAAAATGAAGGGCATTTTTGTTTGAAAAGCAGACTTTTCATTTTTTTCAGATTTTAGTAAAATCAGAGTTTTAGTAATACTTGGGGGTTTTATGTGTTTGTGATAGCTAACATGGAATTCGAACTAAAATGACTGAAAATGTTTTGAACCTGTCAGTTTCTGTGTGATTTGTTTTCTTCTCCTGGGCCTCTGAAATTTGCCACACAACAAGTGATTTCACACTATATTTAAAGCAATCTAGAAGTGGGCTATTTCCAAAAGCTGATTGAACAGAAATCTAATCTCCCGTAGAGAGTGATTAGTTTTCCATTAGTCGCTGGGCCGATCCATCATGCTGTGTGAGTTCTAGATCTGATACAGGCAGATAGTAGGAGTGCAGGGGTGCAGGAGAAGGGTCTTTTTTGTCTTTGGAGAGCAACTCTAGCAGGAAACTGCCAGTTTTTTGTGTTTTTGTAATCTGCATACAGTGCAAATCTGACAGTGATGAAAGACAGCTGCTGTTCTTGCAGAAGCACTGCCATGTGTGGCCATGCATGGAGCTGAATGGGTGAACTAACAACAAATATAACAAAAAGGGTTAATTTTCAGTTTCTTGATTTCCTGGCTGTATGACAGCATTTGTAGAGAGGTAACGTCAGAATAAATAAGTGTGATAACATTCTTCAGTCATGTAAAAGGCTTTCACAGACAGCAAGGTGATAACACATGTAGTAGTGGACAAGAAGTGATGAGCTTAAATTGCAACAAGAATCTGGTCAGATATCAGGAGCACTTTCTAACATGAAAGGTAGCGAAATATTATAATAGATTACCTATAAATATTAGGGCATTTTCATGAACGGGAGGCTTTTGGAATTGGTTTAGACACAGAAATAACGTAGGTTTACCTCATCTTTGGGCAAGAGGTCTGACTAGATAATGCCTCAGGCTCCCTTTGGCTCTATTTTTCTATGACTGAGTAGAAGGAAGAGTAAATGGGTAATGTTGGCATAAAGTCAATGTTCCTAGCATCCTGTTTGATGCTATTTGAATGCTTTTTTACCAAATTTGGATCAATTTTGTAAACCAAGAAAATGTAGGAGACCTAAGCTTGCTTTTCTGTAATAGATACATCTCCAATAAGCTTGTTACAGCGAAGAGGAGTGTATATATAAAACATGATAGAACATTTTACTGAAAGATTATTAATGGAGTTTGTCAAAGGTTGACCTAAAGAGCAGGAATATTGAATATTTGTGTTGATTCCTATGATACAAAAAAAAAAAGAAAAAAAGGAATGTGCTCATAAAATATGCATGTTACACAAAATTTGAAAGCATTGACACTCTGCAGTTTACTAGAACATCATAAATGAGTACCTTAAACATAATAATAGGGAGGGAGTTAAATTCTAAAATTGAGAAAGGCAAGGAAGTAAAAAAAAGATTATTTTTGCCCTGTAAACTGGGAGGTAAGAAGAGCACATTAGTTGGAGAGAACTAGAGAATGATAGCCTCAGTTAACTTCAAAACTTTGTCATTACAGGAAAATACAGATATTGGGAACAGTCTGGCTTTCTTGGTGCTGATATTTCAGAAACTTGAACTCAGAATAAAAAAAGTGCTGAAGGGAGCACTTCTATTGCTGCTGTCATCCTGGAAGCCTAGTAGAAAGCGTGGCTTACTAAGTATAGCTGCTGATAGGAATTGCTGATGTAATCCATCTCTCTAAAGTTCTTAGAGAACAAAAGTACCTTTAAAGTAAGAGAATTATTATGGCTGGCCATGCATAAATTTGGAATGGAAGGCTTATTATTGTTCAAAGCTTTAAAGTTCATTTTTGAAGAAAGAATGTAAGATAGGTAGTTATTTGAGAAATTTTTAGAGGTAAAATAAAACAAAAGGAAGATAGGATTTATGGCATGAGTCCTGAGGTAGTGCTTGACTTGAGACCTATGATAAGATTAGGTTTGATGTTTCCTGTTGGCTATTGCACTCTTGTCAGTATTAATTATTTATTAGAAATGTTGCTTCGTGTCTTTTGTTCTGACCTAAATATGTGAGGGAAATCTTTCTATCTGCAGTGTGAAATGTTTTAGAACTTGGGAATTATCCCTAACCAGGGGACTGACATTAAATTTATTTTAAAAAGAAAAAAAAAAAGAATATAAAATAAAAGGAATGTCTATCACAAGAGGTGGGATTTAGAATCTTTAAATATAGATAACTGCATACTGTGATTTTCTTTAAATTACACAAGTAATTCTTGAGGATTTTATATCTGAAAAATGGTTTCCAAGTGGACAACCATTTCTGTTCTGTAATATGGTTTTATGAGAGGTTTTTAACAATGTAATACTAACACAATCCAGAAGTTACAGTATGCATTGTCAGAGACTATTGGAAAAGATTGTGCAGTGTTTGACTTTATACGGTGAGCAATAATTAAGTTCTCCCATATTTTGCTCAAAAAAAGAAAAAGAAAGGGGGGGGAGAAAAAGCCAATGGATGTGCTAACAGGGAAATTTCATGATTTAGTCTCTTTGCAACAAAAGCTGTTGGCTATTAACAACCATTAGGTAAGAAGAGGATCGATTTCTCAGTGTTAAAGTGGCATAAACTTCTTTAACCCTATTCTTAACTCTTTTCCACACTGTTCTAGCCATTAACCGACCAGATATAACGGACACAGAAATGGAAACTATAATGGACACTATTGTTGATAGTCTCTTCTGTTTTTTTGTTACACTTGGTAAGTTTTAAAATTCTAGCATATTTTCCATATGTTTTCCTTTTAGAAAAGATCCATGTTCAATGAGATGCCTAGAATTTGAGTGATTCCATATAGGAAATTAAAGGCAGAATTAGATCTGTGACAGAAATAGTTTGTGGAGTGGGTTTCTCAAATCATTACTATACATCACTGCAAAAGACAGTAAAGACTGCCCTACATGGGAGTTGAGTGTCAGTCTTCAGTATCAATGGGAGAATAATACTGAAGTGCAAAGGTTTGAATTCATTGTTTTTACAAAATCCTAGTTTGCAATGAAGAGCAATAGTGCTTTGAGTTTGGCTTTGTAGCTCTCAAAAAATAAACAAACAAACAAAAGCAAACAAATAAAACACCCCACACAAACAACCAAAAAAAAAGGCAAAACAGAAAAAGAAGAAAAAATAATCCCTCACACAAACCCTGCAAAGATCTACCTGAAATACAGGATAGGAAGATGTATTAAATTTACTTATTGTGTTGGGATTTTTCATGACATTTAATCTATGTTCTCACTGGACTTATCTCAGTCAGAGATAGCGATTCCCAGCTTCCCTTGCAGGAATGCTACAGGGCAGTCTGTTCAAGAGAGATTCCCTTGGACCTGTTGATTTCTTTCAAATGTTAGCATGTTACAAAATAAGTCTCCTTTATTCAGTCACTTAAACTCTATGGTATTTGAATTTTCATATTTATATAGATAAGTGAGAAACAGTAGCTGAAGGTTTTGACACCTGAAAGCCAATGAAAAATGCGCTTTTGAAAATAACGTTACTCTGCATGAGTTGTAATGGATATATTGTGGTAGTGGTGTTATAGTGCTTGTTATTGTTTTTAAGGGACTTCTCACCTTTTGAAACTAAGTTTTAATGCTTCTATGTGAGACAATGTCCCCTCCACAGTACAGTAACTATCTTTCTCATAAATTGCTGTATGAGGTGTTCACCTTCTTTTGTAAAACCTTATTTGATATTTCTATATAGTATTTTTTGTTTCATATATAAAGACCACAAGATAAATATTTAATATGTTTGTATTGTCCACTTGAAAAATTTCACCTCAGAATGTTCCTAAAAATTTGTTTTATGAAAAGTACACTAACTTATAATCTGAAAGTTATAATGCAAGTAGCAGTCAATGTATCTTTTATTAGGAGCTATTCCTATAATCAGATGCTCAAGAGGAACTGCAGCTGAAATGGTGGCAGTGGTAAGAAACTGTTTTCTAACCAAGTATCATTTTAAAACTTTCCTAAGAGCTTGTTTACTTTTCTCAATACTAGGCAGAGATCTAGTGTCATCCTTTTCCCTATGAAGGAAATAAAACTGGAAAGGAGATACACCAGTTTTCCTCTCTGATTTCAGTTCTATGGAACTCATCTGTAGAAATTGTAATATTATGGAATCAGCTGATGAGAAACTTAAATGTGAACAATCATTCCTAATCTAGAGTTTATTGAGATTTTCTGTCAGGCATTATAACTACAACCATTAAGCTATATCTACACAGCTTAAAAAGTGGCTGTCTGGCCTGGGTTTTTCTGTGTGTCTTGGTAAGACATTTTTATTTATCTTAGTGGAAAACCACGTCAGTGCAAGACGTTTTTATTATATTGGACCAGCTCACATTGAACTTGATCATCAAGTAGGGATGAAATTACCAAACTAAATTAAAAATATCTGCAGCACTGTCTTCATTAGGAGTCACTGTGTTTTGTTTCTTCTGTCTTCCTCATGTGTTTCTTTGTCAGTGAAGTCTTAATACTGATTAGAGCTAAGCATTCAGTGTGCATGCATTCATATTGAGGGTCATCTCATTTTTATGCAACACAATGTGGCAGCATCTGACTGCCCAGTTTGCTGCTTCTGCTGTGGTTCTCTCTTGGTGCCTCCTACTGGTATTTTCTATTCACATGTTTAGGGAAGGCGTGCTAACTGTCAGGAAGGAGATTAGTGGACATAAAGGAAGCATCTTCTATGTAGTCCTGGATATAGCTATGTGCTGGTTTGACTGAAAATGGGTTAATTGTCTTCATGCATTTAGAAACTTTTTCGTAGCAAGCATGCTCATTAGTTGGACTTAGATTGAGAACAAGCAGGTAACACCCTAGCACAGAACTAATGTTTTTGATTGCTCTGGTGTAAGAGCCAAGGGCATTCTGAGTGGTCTTCTAACAGGTGTGAGGCATCGAGATAGGCAGGGCAGAGCTTGAATGACATCCAGATTGATCAAGAAGAGTATTCCACTCCATTAGTGTCATGCTAATGATTTAAGGAGAGTTGCCCTTCCAGGTTGTTTAGCTTTTTCTCTTGCGCTTCCGCTGTCTCTTGCTCTTGCTAATGAGGTGGGGGAGTTTCAGTCCAGACATTTAGCTTGGCCTTTTGCCATCCTGCAGAGGCCTCTGGGCTTTTCTGCCTTTTTCTTCTCTTTTCTCTCTCTGGGATCAGCTGTTTGGACCAGGTGTGGCTTGCTGGGACTGGCTGCTCAGTTGTGGACAGAGTTCATGAGGAATTACCTTGAGTATCTTTTATTTCTATTATATATATATTTACTAGCAGTGTATTGGTATTTTGTTATTTTGTTAAACTGTGTTTGTTTCAGTCCAAGTTTCTCCCTTCCCTTTTTATTCTCTCCCCTGTTGGGTGGGGGTTAGGGGGTAAGTGAGCAGTTCTCGTGGTTGTATTGCTAGCTCGGGTTCAACCACAAGCAGCTATAAATGCTGGAGGGAGAAAATAGAAAGAAGAGATTTCATTCTTTCACATGTGCAGTGGATCTAGACTTCCTGCAGCTAAGACATCTGTAAACTACCAAAACAACACAATACATCTTTAAATGTTCACCTTACAAAGGGGTTAGGAAACAGCTGGTTTGTTGTTTGTTAAAAGCTGTTTTGTTTCTTTTTCCCCCCCTCAGAAATTAGATAAGAAGCTCAGAGAGAATCTAAGAGATGCCAGAAACAGTCTTTTTACAGGTGACGCACTTGGAACTGGCCAGTTCAGGTATGGTGTTAGTAATAACTATGTATTTTTGTTTTTCATATTTCAGTTAGCATATTAGCATAAGTCACCACTGTAGTGAAAATTGTATTTACAAGAATTTGATTCAAAATCTATATTAAAAGAATTTATATACTCTTGAGCAAGTTTTCCAGTCTCTTAGCATAAGTGGTTTGAAAACTTTTATAGCTAATAAGTGTGCACTCCTAGGTCAGTGAGACAGGAATTATTTAACAAACTGGGTAGTTTTGTTCAGCCTTTAAACCCAGCAAGAACCAAGCTCCTGCAAAACCACACAGTTGACAAGAACCGCAATATGCAGCTGGCTGTCTGAACATATCTGTGAGCAACCTTTAGTCCATTGAAGGGAAATACCCATTTTCTCACTTGTGAGCACTGTTATTGGTTGTCGTTATGTCTAAAGCAGGTATTTCTCAGCCAACCCCTAAATTCTACCAGAGGAGGATTGCTTAAGGACTACCACTTGGGCAATTAGATGGTTAAGGACTCTTAAGTCATGACCATTTGAATCCTTTGAGAAGAGAGGTGAGAAGAGACATTGTGGATGCTCGTATGTATCTGACAATGTGTTCTCTGTAGCCTCCTGTGTATACCGATGCCCCCAGATAGCTGAATACTTCAGAGGCTGCGTTAGGAAAGTGTGTTACAGGAGTTTACACTGGTACTGGAAAGGTGAGGAGATGTACTGAGAATACTGTAGGAAACAGTTATGATCTTGTAACTGGATATAAAATAGTAGTCATATTTGTGTTACAAATTAAGACCAGAACTTGGATAAAAGACACAAAAACCGTCAAGGGTTGCAAAATGGAATGAGCTCGAAAGGTATTAGGAGAGAATAGTTGTAAAATACCAATTCCCTCATTTTCATGGGAAGTGAATTCTAACCACTGGCTTGTTTTCCCGATAGTGTAGCATCATTGCCCTCAGAAAATCAAAATGCAGGGAAAGGGAAACATGGGAACCAGCTAAATGGCTTCAAATGTTTAGTTTGGTTTTCAGAATCAGGTGACTAAAGCTCTTGAGGTTATATATCTACTTGAAAATACTTACTGCATGGACATCCAGAGCATGGAATTAACATGCTTTTACTCTGCTCCAAATACATTGTAATTTGGCCATCACATTTACTATAGGGTTAATGTGCTTAAGGGAAATGGTTGCAATAATGTTCTGTCAATTCACAGCCTTCCTATCTTCACTATAAATGTTTCATGTAATCATAACCCAAGACATTAAGGCATGTCCACATACTTTTTTCCACTAAATTGAGTATTGATGGAATTAACACAATGCACCTCAGAAGTTCATATTTTTTCTTTATGAATTTCATATACAAAGAAAAAAAATAAATTAAAAACCTTAGAGAGAGAGATTTTGTATTTGAGGTTCATGATGGCTATAAAGGTTAAATATTACCCACTCAAACAGTTGTTTGGGACTCAAATGTGTACCCGTAGGAGGAGTTATTAGTTAATACCTAAAAAGCTAGTTACTATTCAGTGTTCTGACTTCTGCTCAACATTTATGCATTGTTAATTTCACTTAGTAATGATAAAAAGATTATTTTATTTTGTACTAAGACAGCATTTCATGGAATTTCTGGCAGTGATCAGCCCCAGATGCTTTGGGGAAGGCTGGAGGAACTCTGCAGTAGGCAGTTTGGCTTTTAACTTGAAATATGATATAGAAGGTAGTTGTTATCACTCAGGATGTTACTGAGGCGTTCTAACCATGTTTAAAGAAGTACTAATACAGTGTCATCTTTTCAGCTTCCAAAGGCCCCTATTAGTCCTTGTTGACAGAAACATAGATTTAGCAACTCCTCTACATCACACATGGACATACCAAGCTTTAGTGCATGATGTTCTGGTAAGAATAAATCTGATCTTGTTACTGAAACTATTTATTCATTCAGTTTTTTATAAAATTTAATACCATATTCTCTCTTAATCCAAAATCTCGTTTGTCTGTTTTATGTGAAACTTGTTTAGTAAAAAATGATTTAGAAGATTTTCTCTAGAAGGTTTATTTAGCAAGAACTTCTAAAATGGTTAAAATGTAGAAATCTTGATATTATCAAAAGATAGGTAATTCAACAATCCTAGCTTTTTCTTCAGTAGTTCATGATCTTTTATGTAAACTCCAGATGCCATCAGGTGCAATTCAGTTTTGAAAAATAAATGCTTTTATCGGGTTTTTAAACTGATTTAGTGTTAGTTTGAATTTCTAAAAATACCTATTTCTGGTTTTCTCCACAAGGTGGTGTAGGTGTTCAGTATAGAGTTACCAAGTGGTATAATGACCCTACTGTGAGGAATCTAAAATAGAATTTTTTAATTTTTTTTTTTTAAATTCAGATAGCCATAAACCACTTCTGTTTCCTCAAGTTTACTGTATCAAATTAGTAGTAGAAATGTACTTGAATGAAAGCAAATATTAGTTACCTAAGATTTATGCATTTTATATATAGTTATGGATGAAATAATAGAAGATAATGTGAGTAAGAATAGTTACTGTCTGGAGGCTTTTTTATATGGCAGGGTTACACATGCAAATCATTTCAGTATCTAGCTTTGAGGAATATTTTGGTTTTATTGTTGAGACTATTAGAGGAGTAGGTAAAATGTGCACATGCACATATGTGTTTGTATACAAAGTTGGTTGTGAACTGTATAGTCCTACATATATAGTCATACATAGCCATACATACAGTGTTGTCCAGAAACTTGCATTGCCATGATGAAAATATTTTAGCACTAATGGGATGCTTTAGGACACTTTAAAATTCTATTTTATGTAATTCACTTTTCATAAAAAGTCCCTTCATCTTAAGGGTGCTTTTTACAAATAGACAATTGTTGGCCTGGTTTCTTTAGGAAAGGCATATATGAAGAAAACACAATTTGCACTGTGTTTTCTTCAATAATGATTGAACTGGCCAGACACTTGCAAATAGAAGTACCGAATTTCTGCAGGTTTCTTTTGAAAAATCAGTGAACAAGTAGGGGATGGAAACCCAAACAAGAATTTTTACGGCTGTAAATGCTATTTCACAAGGTCTACGCTTCAGTTTGTTACCTGCCAACCACTTAATCAGCAAATACTCACTTAATAGCTAGTAAATCCATGCAGCGCTCCAGGTATTTACCTCCTGCTCAGCTGCTGGGTAGAGAAGTCAGGGTTGGGCAGCCTCAGGCACATGTTGAGGTAGGGCTTTGGTGCATCAGGGTGCAGAGGGATCAGAGACGTAGTGGAAGCCGAGGAGAACTAGGGCTGCAAGTGTGGAGGGGTAGTAGAATAACACTAAAAGAATGATTTGAAGATCCTTGGGTAGTCATTTGTACTGCATCAGGCTTCAGTTGTTTCTCTGGAACAAACGGTTAAATGTTGCATGTTGCTTCTCAGTTTTGACTGAGTTGATAGGATGATGAATTTGTCTAGTGAAATTGTAACCAAGTGGCCTGTGATTCCATGTCAAAGAGAATAGTTTAATTTCAAAACCAGTCTAGTTATTCATCTTAAAGGCAAGCATGCCAGGTTCTTCATGTACTGAGCATAATGTTTCATGAAATAACCACAGTAGCCTTTTAAAATGCCATAAATTTTAACCACGAAAATGTTACCAAGGCGATGATTATGTAAACTGTACTTTCAAATAAATTATTTTCCGCTTAAGTTCTCAGTTACAATGGTCCAGGGATTTTGTGGGGTGTTGAACTAAATGCTAATCCAGCCACAAAGTTGTGTGCTACATCTGTTTAGATTATAATGATGGTGTTTCTACACATAAACAGGCTTGTATGAAGAGATTCCCATTTCAGAATAGAAAACCATTTTAGGAGTAGATACAGGAAAATTGGAGACCTGGATAGAAAGCCTTATAAAGACAAAACGGGGAGGCAAAAGGAAGAACACTGTAGTCAGTAAGAATCATTTTGGTAAAACTTGTAAATGCCAAATTTAACTTGGAAACTAACTTGGTCACTGGTGAGTTAAATTGAGACAAAACATAGATCTCCATCAAAAATTACAGCTGGATTTGCAATCAAATGATGTTTTTTTCCTTTAAGTTTTCATCGAACATATGTACTTGAAATATACTCTTTTTTTGATGAAGCATTAAACAAGTCTTGTGAGATGAGGTTTGTGCTCACTGACTGCATGTGCTTCCTTTGAGTAGCTACTTGATTTTGTTTTTATTTTGGAATGGATCATTTATAGTATTTCATTTTAAGTGTAAACTCTGCCAAGGGATAACTAGAAACATTTTTTAATTTTATTTGACAAATTTATTACAGTGATCTAGTTCTGTGTACTGTAATGAACATAATAAAGTGGAGTTTTATTTCTGGAAAAATATGTTTTAAAAGATTTGCAGCAGATTCTCTATAGTTGAAGATTTGCCTCTTATTGTTATTTGCCAAGCAAAGAGCACCTCTGAAATTTTAAGCGTTCTTGAAAAGGGTTAGAATAAAGTCAGCAAGTGGAATACTCATTAATCTTTGTTGAAAACCAGAAGGAATCTGTATGCAGCAGAAAACACAGAGCTGTCCGTAGCAATAGTGGGGGAAAGAACCAGAAGACGCACAGGGAGCAGCGCACTGACATAATTGCGTGAGCATAACTGTCATCTAGCAAAAAAATGTAGTTTCTAGGTTCATGTGCCTATGGAAGAAGAAAAACTATATGGAGAAATAGCAGCTTTCTTGAAAGCTGTTGCTTTATCATGCACTCACTATTTCACCAGTGTTTAGAAAAACATGGAAAAAGCTGTGAAGGTGCAGTGAAATAGTCCTCACAGTGGAGATTCCTGTTGCTGATGTCATGAGCTTTGCAGCTTTGATACATTTGCTGTAGCTGTGTAAGCAAAATTTAGCCTCAAACATTTTTTTGTCTGCAAAACAAACTCTTGTTGCTTTAAAGTTTTGGTCAGTTGTTAGAGCTCAGTTATTGCTAAGTAATTTATTTTCTGTACAGAAAACAGTGTTCAGAGTCAGGTGTCAGAGGACTGCTTGCATGTGAGGCAATCAGATGTCTTTGTTTAGCATTAGTTTCTTTGTTAGGCATTTTTTCAATAAATGTGAGTAATTTTGGAGTTCTGACATTGCTGTTGTTATTACCTAGTTGGTAAACTGTTTCCTGCCCTTTTAAGAAATTCTTATAATCATCTGTGTTAATATTTTTAGAAAGTATTCTGGAAGATAATTTGTTGAGTATAAAAGACATTAAATAATTTAAAACTGTCAAATATTTACACAAGATTTGTCTTTTTTTTAGGATTTCCATTTGAATCGAGTTAACTTGGAAGAATCAACAGGAACAGAAAGTTCTCCAGCAGGTGCTAGACCTAAGAAAAAAAATAAGAAGTCCTATGATTTAACTGCATCTGATAAATTCTGGCAAAAGCATAAGGGCAGGTAAGCTATAATGGTACAGAGTTTATATTTAGTCAATAAAATTCTAAGTATTCTTCATAGTACGTTTGTTCTATTTTTAAGCTTCTTTGAAAATATTTTTTAAGTTTGTTTTTTTGAGGAATGATCTTTGTCAGTATTGTATTATTAATTGTATATTAGCTTCTTACAGAGCACAAAATTGTTCTTATCAAAATTATATAAAAATATTGAAAGCAGTGAATATTTCATAGAAAGTTTAAGTAAACTTACAGTGAGATATTATTATTTTCACTGATTTGATACTGTTGCATGATTTGGGTTTTGGTATTTCTGAAAACGTTTTCATTATCATCTTGATCATGCAACCTCTCTGGTTCTAGTATTGCAATAAGTTGATTTAACTGAGGAGCCTAATGCAGAGTGTCACGTTAGTCCTTTTCCAGAGGTAGCTGAGTCTGTTCAGCAAGAACTGGAATCCTATAGGGCTCAAGAAGATGAAGTCAAAAGACTTAAAAGTATCATGGTAAGTTTTATCACCTATATGTGTTTTATGCAAGGCATAACAGGACTTGTAGAGATGCTTAGTCCATTCTGTCACCACACACACAAAACTTGTCAGGACATACTGAATTTTAGGCATAATACAATATTAAAAATAGAGGAGGTTCAATGTCTTGCATTTATTGGCATTACACATATAGCTTCCATAATAACTGTAAAACGTGATCCAGACTTTAATGCCATTATGAGAAAATAGTTTTTAAACGCACTGACTGTATTTGCATGTGTGGTCTTGCTGTTTATTATGACAACTTTTATTCGTCTTTCCAAACCCTTCCTCAAAACCCAGGGTATAGAAGGGGAGGATGAAGGAGCAATAAGTATGCTTTCCGACAATACAGCCAAGCTAACTTCAGCTGTCAGGTAAGTAATCAACAGTGCATTATTATTTAATTAATTGGGAACCATTTCTAATTCCTTCTGTCATTTTGCGTTTAATATCTTTTGAATTAACTAGCTTTAAAAATTGGCTATTCAGCTCAATAATAGAGTTTAAATACTTTATAATTATGGTGAAGTTTAATGCAGTGTCCTAGACAAGTACTTGCCCATGTGACTTCCACAGCGTGTGTGTGAGCCCTGTGCACATGACTTTGGAGTGCTTCCTCAGAAAAGCTGAATAACCTTAAGCGCATCATAGCTTTGCTGACACTTCCACCAGAAGAGCTTCCTACCTCTGCATTCCTTCCTTAAAAAGAACTGTTAGTGAAACATGTGGATAACGTCCTTCTGCTATGAGAATCATTACATCTATACTTGGTAATTTTTTAGTTCCAATCCTACTGTATTGTATAATTTTTAATTTTAATAATATCTAAGGGTCCCTTCCAACCTAAACTCTTCTATGATTCTATGAATTTACACAATACACAATTCAACTAACTGTGCAACTCAGCAGGTTAGTTTGTATTTAATCTCTTCAGCTCTCTTCCAGAACTTCTGGAAAAGAAGAGGCTCATTGATCTTCATACAAATGTTGCAACAGCCGTTTTGGAGCATATAAAGGTACGATTGCTCTCCAGCTTCAGTTTTCTATCAGTACTGCTCCTTACCTTGAGAAACACATTTGAGCAGGTGAAGTAGAATAAGAAAGTGGGCCTTCTCAACTGTGCTACCTTTTACAGAAATCACTGTGTAACTATTTACGGTTGAAGGGTGAGAGGGAATGAACTTTGAATGCCTCTGTGTGAACGTATCATTTCTTCCTTATCAGAATTTACTGGTATGCTCTCATTTTTTTTATGATGGCATAACCTTTGGTGTGGGTTGAAGTCTTTCCAAAATCAGTTTATGATGGAAGCGTCTCGTTTGCTTTGGAGATGTGTCATGGCAAGTTACGACTTTAGTCCAAGCAATTTTCCATTCTGTATGTGTTTATCAGAAGGATACTGTTTACTGTTCATCAACAAAACTGATACATAGAAGTGTGGCAATAATGATGCAAGTTACTAAACTGATCTTTCCCACTGGGTCCATATTAGATGTCCTGTGCATAATTTAAGCACTTCAGAAGGATGCCTGTCCCCTTTCCTGTTTAAATCTGCTGCTCTTGTATCAGTGAACTTGCAGATGGCTTCAGGATCAAATAAAGACCTTGGTTACTACTAGGATAACTAGGAAGATGGATCTGTTTTCAAAATATGAGAACAGAAATCATAGATGAGGCTTTCAGAAACACTGAAGTTCTGTTTTTGAAAGTGATTCAAGCACCAAGTCTCACTGAAAATAAATAGTTAGAAAATTTTACCCAATGCTATTTATAACTCATAGAAGGCAATGTGTTTTGAAACTGACTTTAACATTTGTAAAGTGCATAAAATCTGTCCTCACATATTACTGCTACTTAATTCTTTAAAACTAAGCACTGTAAATGCACAAAGGATTCATTCTGAATTTTAATGAATAAATTAATTTTACATATTTATAAAGCTGGCAAAGAGATATAAGTGTGTCTGCGTGGCTCATGACTGTAGGGACTAACTTATGTGCCTTTGCAGTATTGGGCATTTCAGTTCTCATATCTGGCAATTTGAAAGTAGTACATTAATACCATTGAAAAAAATAAGTAGAAGTCGACAATGTCGATATTTACCATAGGGTCCCTCGACTGCAGTGCTGGCCTGCTGGCCTGCAGGCCCTCTCCCCGGACTGGGAGCCTGCTCTCACAGAGCTCCGAGGGAACGGGGACCCACTTCTCCAAAAATGACCCTTGATTCTGGTATTGTGAAGTGCTCAGGCTCCGAACCTCCTGATTCTATAGCTGTCAAAGATGATTGTGAGACAAATGAGCATGCAGCTTCTTCAGTATGTTGATGATATGTCCGTTTGTATCATCTCTTACTTTAGAAAGGACCACTTCCTTCATCTCCAGATATTTAGGAAACTATCTTAAACTCAAACTAATGCAGAAGCACATGTTTTTTCTGTGGAATTTACCTACATTAAGCCATATCGCTGAATGAATATATAGTGTCTTCCAAGTGCTTTTTCTGCCCATTTTCTCCTCTCTTTTCACTCTCTAGTGTTATAGCATTACAAAAAGTATCTCTCTCAAGGTATGGAATTTTAGTGTGCAGGATGATATGCTACTTAATGGATTCTTGAAAAATACTCTTAAAAAGGACGCTATCTCAGCCAGTTCTTCTTACAGAAGTTCTGATGGCACCGTGAGGCTGTGGTTATTAGGTTTTATATACAGTTAAATAACTTAATCAGGTTATGATAAGAGAGAATTTTTTTGGCAAGTGCCTAGTTATGAGGAGCTAGTATGGCATCATGCTCTTCCCCAGCTTACTGTATTTTCAGTTTTAAAATCATCTGAAAGCACATTCATACTTTAAAATAAACTGTTTGCATTGTCCCTCATATATCAGTGCGAAGAATCCTACAGGACCTACTTTAGATATACTAAGTGAATTTAATTTTTCTTGTGGTCAAATTTTAGTGTTCAGTTTACAGCTGCTTTCCACATTCTCTTGGATCATTTTCTAAGACACAGCAAGAGGAAACCAGAAATTAATCACATACTCAGGGGTCTTGGCAGTTTTCTGGCACAGCTAAGTGTTTAGTGAAATAATGGAAAGAATGCATCACTTTTTTCATAAAGTGAACTATCAAGTATTTATTGTCAGTGCTTACAACAGACGCATCCTTGTTTGCATTGATTTTTTTTCTTTCCCTCTGAAGAAGGTGGTGACTGAAGGATTGTACCCAACAGATAACAAATTTAGAACTAGAATTATGGAAATCTTTCTAGCTGATTTAGAGTTCAGGTGATGCTTGTCTTTGCCTGTCATTTTAGTGCGAATACTAGGATTACTGAAGTATGTTAAATAGTGACATATAAAAAGGTGTACATATACATTTTTCTAAAATTATTAATTGAAGAAGGGGTAGATTACATAACATCTTGCTAGAATTCTATGCATGTGAATTTAAGTGGCATCTTTTTATGTGAATTGTTGTCTGTCTTAGATTACTTACTTTTCTTTGGTTTAGGTTTTTTTTTTTAATTCCTACATAATTTTCTTATCTTGTATCTCTAATTTTGCTTGATCTCTAGGCCTGATACTTTGAGTGGCTCCATTATCTGGTTGCCAAGTAGCCTTTCAAATTGTCAAATTCATATTTTGTAAAGGAATTCCACCATTTTAACTATCGTGTTTTAAATGAAGTTACATTTTTGTCTTACCATGTGAACAGACACGATATGTGTTTGTGAAGTATATATGTCACACTGGTCCAGGCTGGTTTTCTGTAGTTCAGAACTAATTGAGTAACTTCCCAGTGAACAACAGCTTTTTCGGAGTTCAGTTACAGTGACCTTTCCAGCATCATTCTGTGCAGTTCAGTCGCAGGGAATCGGCTGTAGTTGCCACTTTGAGTCTTTTCCCAGAGCTTCTCTTGCTCCTGACAGGAGCACACTGTAATGACCTGACCCACCCCACTTATTCTAGAGGCTGCTATTTCTGGTTGTTTTCTGTCAGTATCTTTGAGATAGTAATTTCATAGAGAACTTCTTCTGCATGTTCTCTCTCTAAGAGGAAGAACCTTTGTCCTTTAAAGACAAAAGGAGAGTCTCCAACATGTCCTTACAAAAATGACCCTCTAAGAGATTTCAATGTGTCCTGCTTCCACTTCTCTGCTTAAAAGAGAAGGAATTTTGTGTTCGTTTGGAAGTACGGTACTCAGGTAGAGATGCCCATGCACTTCAGTAGTTTACCCTAAAGTAAGTTTTGTCTTACAAACAGCCTTTTTCTAAAGATGCCGAGTTGAAAGCTTTCACAAATATATTTACCAAAAAAAAGTCAAAGCAAGCTGAAGCATCGCACTTCAACTGCAATGCGAATCGTGTCCCTGAACTGGCAGCCAGAAAGGTCTCCTGAATGAGGGGGGTGTGGAAGAAGATGTCATAGCAGGAAATCAACAGCAGGAGGCAGAAAGGCAGAAACTGTAAATGTAAACAGATCTTTATTTTATTATTGGGTTTTATTATTATTTTTCTTCACCCTGCTTGCCAGTTTGGCACCTATGAGAACCTCTTCTTTGCTGTCTCTCTATTTAATCTACAGGATTGTTTAGCTCCTATTCCCCAGCTTTTCCTTTTGGCGTGTCTGAGTTTGGCTTTGAGTGAGCAAAACTGTACTTAATTAAATTAAATGGGACATCTGCTTCTTATCAACACGTCTTAGACAAACTGGCTTTTTGGGAAGTAACTGTCTCATTGATGTGGCATATCTGGGAAATCTGTCAAAAGGTAACCAGTAGTGTTTAGGGCTATTCTGTAATCCATATATTTGTTGAGGTGACCATCTAATTCCTGGTGAACTGGTATAAGAAAAATATTGCCCTACTTAGCATCTTTGACAGTAACCTTTGTTAGTTACCCAGTGAAGAAGCAGCTGAATAGACTCACCATATTGATCCATCTCTTTAGTTCGTGCTTTCATCGCATCAAAAAGAGAGCCTCAAAAATTTTATGTTGCTGCTTACCTCCGATGTCCCTATTGTGGATAGAAATTAAGGAGCTGAAGTTTTAGGACTTTGAGTGAGTTTATTTGTTTTCCCCGAAGAGTACTAAGTTCACACTTCAAAAGTAATTTTCCAACATTTTTGAAGAGAGTGAGTGTAAATGTACCACTTATGTTTCAGTTTAGGTTCAAAGTGTAGCAAATATATATAACCATTGAGTTTTCTTTGCTGCAGTTAGTCTGTTTTGTTCAGCAATCTTGGTCAGTCATAAGGTTGCACATGATTGAGAAGAATTTTACCTAGTTTATGCCTCAGGTAAGTTAACAACTGTAAATTTATTCTTACATTTGAAAGTATTTAATGTTTGAATTACATAATTTTATTTAAAAGTTGATATGTAAGCGAATATAGAGAATTAGTAGGAGCTGGTTTATGTTGTACATTTTTACATGCCTTCTGAATAAATATGTTTTGAACAGGTCACCAGCTAAGATAATAAGGGCATTGCCAAATTCAACAATAATATATTTGTCTTAATAAGATTAAATTTCCACATTTCAAGACAAACCTTTGTTTGTTGGATTTTGCCCTTTTGTCTGGGAAAAATATTTTAAACTTAAAAACATTGAATCTAGCTCCCTGTAAGGAGATACAAATGTAGTTAAAACACAAAAAGCAAGTGAATTTAATGGAAAAACAGTAAAAATCATAGTGGTTTCTTTGCAATTATTTTATCTCACTAGAGAAAGTTAAGGAAACTATAAAGTTGACAGTCTCCAAGATGCTGTAGAATTGAAGTCACAGAACATGTTTGACGTGCCGAATGTCAAATTGCATCTGAAATAAGGACTTGCAAAAAGGCTGGTAGTTCGGTTCTATTTGGACTTTAGTGTAACATAACCACTCGTAATCACTTTAATTTGGCCTGAATACAGGTTTTACAGTAGCATAATGACCAAAATTTGTCTGACTGCTCTTCTAACGTGAGCTCAAGGTAAATATAGCTTGAAACAAAATCTAGCTCTTTTTTGTCACTTCGTACACATTAAATGTAGTTGTAGTCACTATGACAAACAGAAGACACCCTTCTGCCCCTAGAAGTAGGACTCTTCATGGTAATTTACTTTAATTACAAGCTTCCACAAAGGTTTTAGATTAAGTTATTGTTCTGCAAGTAACTGCTCTTCTCAATGAGTCCAGTAGATAGTGAGTGATAGAAGTGTTATATAGCTACCTGTATCATTAGCTGATTGTCGAAGGCTTTCAGTATTAAAATATTATTGTGACTTACCTCTTCTTTTTTTTTTGTATTCTCATTTCCAACTCTTTTTTTATGAACTTAAAATACTCAGAAGGTGAGATATCCTAAAATCCTTAGCTAGAGAAGTATGGGTTTTTTCCTTTTTTTGGGGGGGGGAGGGGTGTGAAATAATGATTTTTAAAGATTCCACTTCCTTATTTGTGATCTCAGGAACAATTTTAGTAGAATTCAAAAACATGTGGAAACCAGTCTTGTGAAGTCTTTCTGTTGCTGTCATTACAACAACCAGTGCCCTGGGTTAGACGGTACCATAACAGTTATATGTTATCAGTGAAAATTTCCTGAATCTCTTAACCCAAGGAAAGCCTCAGTGACTCTTGCCTCACTCTGGCAATATAATTTTGGTCTCCCAATGGGTATGTTATGGAGTCAAAACACTTCCAAGGCAACGAGATCCATTCTGCCCATCTCCTCTTTGAGCCAATGTGTGGCTGAATGTGTCCAGACACCAAGATTTACTTAGTTATGGGATATTAAGGTTTTGTAAGCAAGTCCTAGTTATAACATTTGTTGTGATGCTACAGTTTAATGTTCAAGCGCTCATAGTGATTTGTGATGTAATGGAAGTTTTGAAAATAAGTTTTAGAATGCATTTTGCTATGTTTACATTGTACGTTCATGATACAATGGTCAAGAAGTACAAAGCTTGGCAATTTGTGCAGATGTATTGCAGTGTGGTCACTAGTTGCATGCATGGCCATGCTGTGGCTTCCATAAAGCTGTTGCCTTGTTAATTTTGTGCAGTCCCTGTGCCATCCTCCTGAAAAAAAGGATTTTTCACAATTTAATCTGCATGTGTCACTGTATAATGAGAGACTCCTTTTCTGGTATTAGCAAGGTAATGTAATTATTAAGTCCTCCATCTTTGGTGTGTATGAATTATTACAAGCCTTTGATCTGAGGTGGTTATGTCAGTACCAGTCCAAGTTGGCAGTTGCCAGCTTTCCTCTGTGATGATGCCTTAACATATTCAGGAATTTCACACATTCATCTTGGTTGAGTAACTGCCTTGTTGACTGAGGGACTTGAGTTTCAACATAAATTTGATATAATATTCACTAGAATATTATTTTTACCAGCATAACACTACATATGACAGCATGTAGTTTTCAGCTATGGCAAAACCATAGTTGAAAACAAAACTGCTCTGCCAGTTTAGTATTTGCATGTCAGACATTCCTTACTTAACTTGTTTTTTACTTTTAATATGAGATTTATATAAGTGTCAATCTTCTTAGAGTCAGTAAAAGCACATTGTTGTGCAAGCATTAGTTACTTTTACTGGCAATTTATTGTAAAATAAATTTTTAAAAACAATCCTGCTAACAAAAACTATGTAGGGTTTTAAAGAGGAAATAAATATTCTTTCACAGAGTTACGATGTTAACCATAACAGTTACTCTTAAACAGAGTCGAAAGCTGGATGTGTATTTTGAATATGAGGAAAAAATAATGAGCAAATCCACTCTGGATAAATCTCTTCTGGACATGATTTCCGACCCAGATGGTGAGTACTTTAAATCTGAACTTGGCATAAAATTTGTTAAGATGTACAAGAAATCTGTACCTGCTGGGACTTAGGGTTTGGTAAAAAGCTTATGTGTAAGCTGTGCAAGACTGGTAAAGAAAACAGCTTTTTCTTGATTTTTAGTAGCAGTCTAGGGAGTTTAGTATTTTGGTTGAGTAATATCAAAAATATTGGCAGCTTTTGCAGCTCCACTAAAATGCTTTCCGAACTACTAGATTCTGAATGTCAAAATATTTTCACTTCTGTGCTTCTCTAGTGTTTATTAGTGTATCTTGGAATTGTGTGGTCTGAACAATACTGCTGCTTTAAAATCCTGTTGCATGTTTTGTAACACCTACATACCTCATAAACAGCATGGAAGAGGGCATTTCATAGAATTTCATTAGATCATGGAGTTGTAATGTAGGTACTTCTTGCTTGTGTGAAGAAGGAGGGGTGGGAGAAGGTGAAGAGAAGGGAAACGAGAGGTAAATTGGCCAGTTCACTGAGTCGCCTCAAGTTCTGCACTCCTTGACTCGACTGTGACATGTCCATTTTCATCAGCCAAGAGCAATGCATCCCAGCCTCTATTTCATATGCGGTTCATACACAACAAAGCTTTACACACTGGGTGACACTCAGGTTCTTTATTAGCAGGAGTCACTAGGGGTCTTTCTGTAGAAGCTTGAGAGCAGAATGGGTTCTCAGCTTTTTACAGCATCTCCTCTCATTTCAACCTCTCACAACCTGAGGTACGTCACAGCCCCCTGACAGATTTTAATATCATCTGATACCAGTTGGCCGGAACAAAATAACCCACAGAGCAAGATTGTAAAACTTACGACCACTGGCCTTTCTGCATATTGGCAAGTATATTGGCAAACCTCGAGCATTGCAGAGACGCAGGGTTCCTGCTCTTTTCCCAGTATTCTCTTAAAGAAAATGTTTTGTTACTGCATGCTTATGTGCATAGTCTTGTAGCTACACACTGGACATAATGTCTGCTTGGAGTTTGTATAATGATTCATATTTATACAAAGAGTACACATAAATCCTGCTGACTGTTTAGAATAATCTTTTATTAGTGTCTGTGCTATAGAATCAAAAGGCAGTAGAAGAAATAGTACATGATTGGTAAAAGTCTGAGCTAAAATTTTACAGATCTCATATTGGATCAAGTCTAGAAACTAACAGACTTTCAGAAAATCTAATGCCAGGCATCAATCTGTTGTAATTCAGTAGAGACATTCATTGCTAATATGAAGCTAATAAAAATACATATAACCTGTATTAAGGATCAATGCAAACTTGTCCTTTTCCATGTTCAGAATTGACTGTTCATGTACTATTTTGAGTTCAGCTTTTATGCTCACTTGAACTTAGTTATAAAACCAGAAATTATTACACTTGCTAGTATTTCCTACTGGACCAATTACTTTTTAGCTGAATCCACATTTTTTTATGTGTTTTTTAGATTGCAGTATAAAGCAAATTGTTTTCCAAGCCTGATGATGTATCATATCAATAGTCCTGCCTGTTAAGTTCCTGGTTTTTATGCAGGAGAAAGATTAGATTTCCAAGCTGGAGTTTTCCTTCATAACCTAAATGTTCAGGTGTTCACAGCAGCACATTAGAATTTCATATGCGGTCCCTAGGTTTACAATAAGTTTATATAGCAAAAGGATTTAAGTTAAATCACAGTTATTATTTCCGGGCACGCCATCTTGTGAAACTGGCCAGCTTCCTATCACACAATTCACTGAGAAATACCAGCAGAAAGTATTTTGAAGGAATGGTGCATCTCGTCTTCCAGTGCTTTCCATGGTGAGCCACTTGTTTGCATGATCTGTGGGGATGCTTGTGGGGACGATGACACCTGCAGACCTGCAGAGCTCTTCACAAAAGCGCTCAGACTTGACCACCAAACAGCTTCAGGCTTCAGCCTCTCACTGTGTTGTGCTGATCTGCCGCTCAGGGCTGTCAGCTGCCTCCAGGGCGGTGGATGTTGTTACATCCTGGAGTGATAAAATGGGAGCTACTGGTTTTGCTTTGCTCTAGTAGTTAATCAGTAGCCCTAAAGGCTGCAGGCTGGGATTTGAGTGGAAAATGAAATTGTTCTGTTCTAGGTTTACCAAGTTAAGTTTTCTTCAGAACATTTAGCACTCCCCCTCTCTATGCTGTCACGGACCATAGCCTAGAAGAATATAGTGAACATTTTACAGGCAACTGACGCAGGTCTTATTGCTATTTCTCACAGCTATGATTTACATCAGTAGTATGTCGAAGTACTTTTGCCAAACAAAGTGATTTTTCCTAAGATTTAGTGAAGTGTGCACAATACAATCACAGATGGTTTTTAAAGTTTATTATCTTTTAGTAAGACAAATTATCACACTCCTGCAAGCAGAAACCTTCTAGGAGTTTTGAAGATATGGTGTATAGGCCCAGCGAAGGAAATGCTGCTGAGTGCGGGGGGATTCCAGTTGAAACTGAAACTTAGTGATCAGCAAAGTACTGGAACAAGCTAGAAATGAAGTTTCCAAGTCCGTGGCAGAAACCAAAGTCAGTTACCCTGTATATGTAGAATGTTCAAGGGCTTTTTGTACGCAAATGAACTCCAAGTGGATGTCTACCTTGAAAGTTGGCTTTTGGTTTAGATAATACAAGGTTTCTTCAGTTCTTGATCTTCTGTCTTACTGGTATTTGGTAAAGGTTAATAAAACTTCTTTCCCAGAAAAAATTGTACCAAGTCATAAATGTTCATTATGACAGCTTTTACTCTTAACTTCTGCCAAACTAAATATATGCTCACATATAAACAAAAGTTGCAGATTAGATTAAACGATCCCCTGCTGACATGATCCACATTCCATAGAGGGGGGAAGAAAACACAAAACAAAACAAAAACTGGAAAAAAAAATTGTTTTTCTTACAAGTACAAAAAGTACATTTTAATAAGATATTGTACTGTATCTAAAGGTATCAAGCTTTTTTAATTAAGCATTGGATTACAAATTTGAAGCATTTATTTTCAGAAATTGTACTTCCAAAATCTTTGTTTGAAACTATGGTCTGTACTAATAGCGATTTTCTTCTAGAAAAAAGTTGATGGTGTTCAAAATTTGCTGTAGTAGGTTATGGTCTGAGTAATACAGGGATGGCCTTCCACCCTTTTCATCTGGCGGAGGTGAATTTTGATTGCTATTGATAATGCTTCCCAAGAATTTTTAGCAGTGTTTTTCTCCAGTGAGTGGTGTGACAAAAGATGATTCAGGAGGTGAAATCCTTCCTGAAGGCAACTTGGAAGGTCAGGATTTTTTTTCCTGACCAGAAGTTTGTATAAGTGCCTTTGCAGCCCTCAAGTTTTTCAGTAGAGTAAACCATAGAGCTGCATAAACAAATTGTAGAGCTAAAAAGTAATATGCTGTGGGTTTTATTTTTATGAGTTTTCTTTAGTCCCCCTTTCATTGATCTATTCCCTGATAATGCTTGCAGCCCCCACATAAAATAAGACATCATGCCACTACGTAACTGATTTAGTATGTTATTTGAAGACTAATTTTTGCTACAAGCAAAGGGGGGGAAATGTAAGTAAACTTTCAGAAACAGTGAGCCAGTCTAACCCAACTTTTAATAAAATTTCTAGATGTCTTTCTACCATTTTATACACTGAACGAGACCATGGGTGTATAATCGATAATGATTAATGTCATTATTGGAGGTCTGAATGTGTATATATATATTTATAATTACTGAAGAGCAATTAACATAGCAGCATAGTTACAACTGAAATTATTTTTTTTTCCACTGCAGCAGGAACTCCAGAAGACAAAATGCGATTATTTCTTATCTACTACATAAGCTCAGCTCAGGCACCTTCAGAGGTATATATGTTCTTTATAGCTTTCAGCACGAAATTGTACCACACAGGATTTTTCGGTATCATTTCAGCACTAAATAGATAGTTCTGATTCTCTGTGAAGTATGAAATGCCCAGGAAATACTAAACCTTTAAATAAATTGTGTAGTATTATCGGAGAATCTGCTCACAAAGCTTAGCCATCCTTTCAAAAGATATGAAAGGATATGAATGAGTAGTAATAAGGAAGATTATCTTTTGAAATACTTAGTTCAGAGTTACTGCAAGACACATCTTGACATGCTTTCTATTATTCTGCTCCACTGCGCAATAGAAATAGATAAACCAAGACGTTAAGGTGGCTCTTTTCATTCCATCCTTGAATATTCAAGAATAATTTGATCAGTTGACTAGTAGATGAATAAAGTTGAAATGCTTCTTGTGTCAATGTCTGAATAATTCGGGAAACAATTTCTTAGTATTTCTTTTGAACTTATGGTGATTTTTATTGTAGAAATACTGTGTGGTAGAAGAAATATGTTGGGTTAGGCAAAGAGAAAGTATTCTTGCAGATGTATATTAACTCCTCTTAATTTTCATTATTTGCTGTTGTGACATTTTACGAAAACCAGTATTCTGTCAGGCTTTTAAAAGATGCTAACATAGAAGACTGTTCCCATATCTGAAAGTGCACAGAATTTTATTCCATGAATATTGTTAAGTTTTTAAAAAACACAATCATTTTAAATTATATTTTCATACTTGGTAGGAGATGGCATTAAGACTCATAATTACTTTTAAACTTTGGTTAATGCTATAACTTTACACTGCTTATTTAATATTTAGATAAGGATATCTTGTCTTTCCACATAAAGAGAGTTAAGAGTAGTTTCAACCTTTTGCAATTCTCTGCTTCATAATTTCAGATTGATTTGGAGCAGTATAAAAAAGCATTGATGGATGCAGGTTGTAACCTTGCTCCTTTGAACTACATAAAACAGTGGAAGTAAGTAATTTCTCTCCTACTTGAGGGTATGACTGGGTAATTTTACAGAACTCAGCCTTGTTGTCAAAGAATTATGTGTTATTTCTTATACATCCTAAATCATACTTAAACATTCATTCTGCAATAATTTTTTGCTGTCATTGTTATGGTAATACATGCAAATCTTATTTTCAAACTAAACTCCAGTTTAGAACACTATTGAACATGACACACAGTAATGTATTTAATGATCCAAGGCAGAAACAATGTACTGAATTAAATAAAAGTTGTGCACATTCAGATTCCCAAGAGGTTTTGGCTCATACCAAAGGACTACGCTGCTTGTCATTTACTCCAGTTTTGCATGGTATCAAAATAAGACTTTGTCTTTTAAGTATAAAATGTAATTCATTTCAGTTCCTAAACTATTGTATTCCTAGACAAGAGGGATGTATGTAACACATAGTTACTTCCTGAGAGTTTGAGAAGCAGAAGTTTTTTACTTTCAAATGGCCAGAGTGAAACATTCTATAGCAGTGTGCGCCATGACATGAACATTTGGTTTCTGTCCCTGCTTTCACAGAGCTTTCACTAAGATGGCTTCGGCTCCAACCAGCTATGGAAACACTACGCCTAAACCTTTGGGGTATGCTTTGGTTAATTTTCTCTAAGTCTTTGGGTTCTTTTAGCTTATTTTAGTAGTACTGAAAGTGTGATTAGTGCTGTACAAGGCCTAGAATAAAACATTTCCCTGTTTGTAAAAAGCTTCAAGTTACAGACAATTCCAAGCACTCATCTCCCCTTAACAGTGCATAGGACTTACACACAGGAAAATAAAATGATCTGTGACTAAATACATAAAGTAACTTAATATAGTGACATCTGCACCTGCAGATAGGAGAATTCGGCAGCAGGAAACGGATCTATGACAGCCATCATTTTGAGCCTTATTTAGTCAATGGAAGAAGATGAGAATAGCCCTGTGTATTCAAAACTGGTTCCCACCAGGGCTTGGAGACTGTCAGGGATGCAAGAACGTGCTGCTCTTTCATTAGCATGCCTAGACTGGATGTCTGTCTGCTTGTTGAAAGGTGCAGTTATTTATTTCAGGACATGAAAAGATAATGACTGAGCTAAGCGTACATATATCCCATACAGGTTATGGGACTTTTGGATCTTTTCATGCTTGAAAGGATTTGAATCCTCATTACCAACTTCTCTTACGGGAATGCACTTTCACTGTCGTAAGGAAACTGTGGTGCAGTGTGGTTAGAGAGAATTCCAGTGCTGTCTCTTGTGGAAAAATTGCTGTTTAGTTGAGTGTAGACACTGAGCATCTCTGTTAACTCTGGTGCTTAGGACACCCACTTAAAAGGAGCACTCAAATCTTCACATTATTGAAATTGCAAAAATAAACGGTTCAGTGGATTAAAGACTAGAACTCAGGACTCCCATTGATAGGTGAATATCTAACTGCTGCATTATAGGTACCTTCCCCTGCACTTGGTTGCCATGTGGTTTGAAGAATATGTTTCATGACAAGTTGAATGATTTGCTACTTAAGTCCTATCAACTTTAGTGGGAATTGGATGTCAACATAATGCTTTAGAATGCAAATGAAAAAAGTAAGGTCTTACACATCACATTTTTTTGGTTTTCAGTCTGTTTTCACGTGTTATGAATACAGGATCACAGTATGTAATGGAAGGAGTGAAGAACTTGGTACTGAAGCAACAAGTAAGTTTAAAAACCAATTTTTTAAAAAGTCTATCACATGAGTATTGTGAAGATTCAGAAAAAGAACTTTCAGTACCTCTGTTATATTAATAAAATTAATTGTACTGTAAAAAAAAAACAAACATCAACCTCTGCTCAATCACTTTGTAGCTTCCAGGTTTTAGATAAGTAATTAATAATGTTCAAATTTTCTTTGAATGCCGCTGTTTGTGAGGAATTAGATTCCAGTATGTGTGATTAAGACTGATTTTAGCATTATAAAAAGAGCAGCTGTGGAATACTCAAAATAGACTAGGCCTTCATAAACACCAAGAACACCCCTCAATGTCTTTATTTAGAACAGCACGTATTAAATGCATCTATTCCAGAGTGACTGAAAGGCTGAGTGTGTTCATTCTCTGTTCAATTAAAATTCAAGCATTTCTGGTTTTCCCACATAACTAATGTACAGCAGCCATAATCTTGAAATGTGCTTGAAAATCGAAGTGTGTTTATAATGACATGGCTACCTTCAAATATTCACTGAACTTTAGAAAATATTTCTGACATGACTTGCATACAAATTTCAATGTACACACCTGAAAAGAAAACAGACAGCAAAGAAAAAGACACTGGTTGTGTAACTTGTTGTAGCTGAAATTTTGAATTGTGGTTCCTAGAAACTTGCTTCCCTGTAGAGGACACAGTAATTTCTCCAATGTGCGCTTTTGTCAGATGGCAATAAATATTTACAGTTTAAAATCTTAATTCTGTAATATTTTGACATCAAGATTTCTAAGAAAAAGATTGTTCGCCACAGTATCATTCTTACTGTAAGAATCAGAATTTATTTTAGAAATGCAGCACATCAAAACTAAATAAAATTAAATCTCATCTCTAATTAAATGTGCATCTTTTTGACATCATTGATCTGTAACTTGTTTGTTTTAGTCATCCTGTCATACACATAGTTTATGCATGACATATATCAGCTGTCACATTAAAAAAAAATAAAAATTGGTTTTGTGTGAATTTCACTATGACTAGATATGATAAGTTACATTGCACGGTTACAAACCAGCAGTATGTCATGAAATTTAGTTGAGGAAACCTTTTACTATGCAGCTTGCTTCTATGTTTTGTATGTGTATTTTCTATGTGTATTTTATAGAGATCTTCATGTAAACTATTACTTGTAACAGTAGATAAAAATTATATTCCTGTTCTTCTTGTGTTAAACATTTTGTCATTTCTTTTAACATGTGTAGCTTTAAAAAATCAGTATTATTCTTGACAAAATGACTTGCTTTGTTTTGAGTTCGGAGTAAGAAGCCGCAGTGCTGATATTTTCAGGATTTTTTTTTTGTGACTTTTAATTCCTTTTCCAGCTGTTTTTGGGGTAGCCAGATAAAATACTCTTCTTCCTCATAGTTTTAAGCTTGTTGTAGGTCTGTGGTGTTTCTGTTAAAGTTAACTTTTTATTTCTTGTTTGATCGTTCAGGGATTTACACTCGGGTTTTACTAGTTGTTTTTCAGTGTTATTTGTAGAACATCCTTTGGAATGTCCTTTTTTGATATATTCTGTCAACAAGACACATTTCCAATGCCGTTGCTATGTAACCTGTCCCTCAGTTTATTATAACTAAAGTGGTTTGACTGTTTAATACTTCATATCTTTTGTCCAAGCTGACATTTTCCATCTTAAATAATGACAAGTCATCTCGAATCTCACCTCAGTTTATTCCTTTCCAGTTCAACGAAACATTTTTGCCCAGGATTTCTTTTTTTACCCATTTCTTTCACAGCAGTAGTTCTTTTTTACAATCACATTACATTCTCATCTTTAGCATTAAAATTCTTTTGTTAAATTGTGCAGTGTTTTTTTAATAAGAACTCAAATATCATCACATATCTGCATATATTGGTAACACCTAAATACAACTCTTGATCCCATTTTTGCATTTTTTTTTTACACTTTCTGTTCATCCCCTAGCTAGGTGCTTCTCAGACAGTGGCATTTTCTGTACAGAAAGCTGATTTAGATTATGATAAAAATGCTCAACCTTTAAAAAAAATTACTGTTTAAAGTAGTATTTCAAATGTAAACTATTTCATAGTTAATGTATACCTGTGAATAATTCCTAGTAAGCATTTCAACATTCCATTAATTTTGTGTTACGTTTTACAGAATTTACCAGTCACACGTATTTTGGACAACCTTATGGAGATGAAGTCAAACCCTGTGAGTATAAGTGCCTTCATGTGGAAAGAGGTAGAACAAATGAAGTCTTGAGGCTGTGATATGCGATGTGTCATGGCTGTTTTTTTCATGATAATGCAGTTAATTCTGATCACGAAGTATCTCAAGGAACAGAAACATTTTTGTAACTATTCCATTAGCTTTTTTTGCATAAAAGTAGCTTCTTAACAATGACAGTTTATTGTGTCTCATTGGAACTGGTGTTTTTGAGGTTTTCCTTATTCTAAGTTTCTGTAAACCTTGTGCAGTACTGAGTTTCTGTTGCCCCTAAATTTAAATTTAGATTGTGGGCTAAAATTTTCTTTGCATTAAGGTGACATTTTTTCTTTTTAATAAGAGCGCAATTTCAGAAGTAAAGTAGTTCCAAAGAGGGTATGTAAGAGAAAATTTTGTTTCCTTCATCTTTAAGGCTTTGTTGTTTAGAGGAGAATATTTTAGTACTCCTGCAGTCTTTCAGTTTGCAAGCAGACTTGGTTTTGTGTCAGAGAAGTCCTCTTTTCTCCTTGTTTCTGTCAACATTTATTCAGACTTACGTAAGTTACAAACTTTTGAAACACTTAAATGTTGGCTAGATAGTCAAGACAGTTGCTAGACTTGCGGCTAAAATTAGCCCTAAGTCTTTTACACATAGTGTATAGTCAAAGCAGGCTTTTTTTCCTTGCTGTGTGTTTCATTCTTTCAGAACTCTTACGTAAAACTGTCCTTTGCACAAACTTGTTCTGAAAAAAATCACCTGTTAAAAGTAATTTAGCAAGCTTTAATGTGTTTGCCACATCGTATCATTCTTCCTATTTTAATGGCATCAGCTTCAGACAGAGATACAGTTCTAGTATCTCACACTGGTTAGTAGATTCAAAATGTTCTTCTTACTCCACTTTCAGCTTCAGGTGTTAACTATATGTAAAGAGAGACAAATAATGGTTAAATATGAAAATTATCAACGTGGAAGTAATCCTGTCTTTTCTTAAACTGTACTTCATAGCTAATATATGTCATGATGGTTAGCAAAAAATTTGCTTTCTCTCAACAAACAAAGAAATGGACTCTACTTTCAGTGGCAGTGGATTGCTGTCCCTATTTTCCAGGCTTGGAAAAGCTGTACAGGGCTAATTTTGTCTAGTCAACCAGTAGAGGTCACTCAGAATACTTAAGGCAGAATGCTGGAATTAAAAACTACGGATAACTTACATGTAGGTCAAAAATGAAACAATTTTTTAAAAAATAAACACTAGTTCCCTCAGGCTACAAGTTCAGGAATTTATTTGGAAAAGTTTACAAGTCATATGGGGCTTTTTTTCTGACTAGATGCTGTCACCTTTCACTTAGCAGAAAACCGCCACAATCACTTTGATAATTTAGAGAAAACATTGATCTTCTCACTTGAAAATGCAGAGATTGAGCCAGTCTGTCAGATGGAGGCTTCATGTTTCACTGCCAAGTTAGAGACTGGAATTCGTGGCCCAAAACAGGGAATCCTGCTTTTCAAGTCATAGGGAGTCCAGGCAAGCCTAACGAATGATTCTCCTAAACCTGTAGGAAAATTGACAGTGACCTTTTTAGTAAGTTCCAGCTAACAAGCAAGCCAGAGAGTCATTGTGGAGTAGGTGTAGCCTTGCTGTACCATCAACAGAAGTGAAATTGTATCTGGAAAACAGCAATGTATAAAATACACCACTGTGGCCTCTGTTCATCTTCTGATATTTGACATCCTTTTCTATTCCCCAGAATAGAAAACGGTTGCACTGCAGGCAAAATACAAGGTGGGAGTGGAGAGGGGGAAAGTTTAAGATTCTATTTATTTTATTTTTACAACAAAGAAAAAACCTTTTTTATACTTCATTGAACTGTACTGACCACCGTGATCAGTTTATGAAATGTACACACAGATAGAAGTCGTAATGCAAATTAGAACAGATTACTGAGAAGTCAAACAATTATTACAGTAAATGTAAATACTTTAAATTATTTTCTAAATATAAAATGCGAGAAGAAGGTAAATATATGAAAAGTACAGCTTGTACCACCAACGTTCGCAAATACGATTGTCAATTGAAATGAAATTTTAAATTTGTTCAGAATGCTGTGCTGTGCACAACTCTGTAGAGTTGTCTGTAAATCACTTTGGGTGTTAGTTGTGCCCGCTGCTGCTTGTCTCACAAGGAAGGACAAGTGAGTCCCCACCGGCACTTTCCAAGTCCTTCAGAAGCAGGAACAGATGGAACAGTTCTTATGGGCAGTAATACCGTCCTGTAATTTTTAAAATTCGTCTAGATTGTTTAACTATAGTTAAACTTTTTCTTGAAGTATTTATTCAGAAACTTTCATTAATGACCATAAAGTTATCCATTACTTGTTCGTTTAGTTTGGTTTTGGTTGGGTTTTTTTTAATAGTAACATTTATTGGTGGAAGCCTGTTTTTAGGCAGTTTATTTTGGCATTATGTTTTCATAAAGAAATGTTCTCTTCATAAATCTAATAGCATAGTTGCTTCATTTTGGTATCACTAAATAGAAATTGATTAAAACCTTAAATCTTCGTAACACAAAAGGATAATGCTGTCAAGTATATACAAATTTTAACACATAGACATGAAATTGAGCACCACTTGCTATAGAATTATAGAGATTCTTTTAAGTGTCTTCCACAAAATGGCTTGATTCATGAGTAAGGACAATCTTTGATAAGTAAACCTCTAATATTTTTATGACAAAGTTCCAAAGGGGTTTAGCCTCCGTCACTACAGTTTATGTGTTTGTGTTGACTTAAGGGTAGATAAATCTTATTTGTGATACATGTGAGTGGAAATATATTTTGGTCAATATCGTCCATTTCAGTAAATATGGTGTTTTTCAGGCTGAGGATCTACATTACCTTTCATACATTGCCTTTCATGCATTACAATGACAAATTATGAAAAAGAGGCATTTCCTTAGTCCGACTAGTCATGTTAGATCCTGCACGAAAACAAATACAAGCTGAAAATCAAGGATGTGTCCACAGGTCGTTTTCCATTTTAATTTGAAATCTTGAAAATTAAGTTTACAATTTCAAAAGTATGAATTTTATTCTTGAATAACTTAGGGAAGTCACAAATTCAGTTGTATGTAAGGAAACCACCATACAGTTGTTTTTATTGGCAGACTAGCTATTTCTTTAAGCAAATAAAATGTAGTAGGATTTCTTTCCCTGCAGCCTCAAGAACTGATTTCAGCAGGAATGGTGTATTTAAACAACAGAAAAAATGAACTAGTTTCTCACATTTCTACTACTTTACCACTTTTCGCATGTCTGCTTACACAAGCCCACAGTGAAAGAAACAACGGCAGTAATACGTTCAGTAGAACATGTTTGTAATATTGTGGTTTTTAACTCTGATGTTAGTTCTGGTATTAATGTGTAATTTCTTTCTGACAAGTGGGGAAGTTGCATCTCTTTGTCAGAATTAAAGGTTTCTCAAATACCTTTCAGTTTTAGTGTAGCAATATCTGTCCATTCCCAGCACTCTCATTGCTTCAAAGTCGCAATACCAGCTTTCTGTACGAGGCTGCCAAAATCAGGAATGCTGGCAGAATTTACAAATTCAGTTGAAATTCCCGGTGGAGCATATAAAAGCATTTTACAAAGATTCAGTGTGAAATGAGATCTACATTATTTTTTTTAACTGAAAGGCAAACTTGAGGATAAGAGACTTGTTTTATCTAATTACATGGAAGTCTTTAATATCAAATAGATTTGTTTTCTCTGTGTGTAACCACCACATATATACTAAATATTTTGTAGTATTTGCTTTGTGAGCTCTAATAAATTCCCCAGGTGATCTGTCTACTACCTAAAAAGAATTACTTCTGCTCTACAGAATCATCAAAACAGAGATCTTGTATGCAAGCACCCAGATGAAATCTGCTGTGCTTCTGCATGCAGTTTATCCACAAACTAAACTTCACAGTACCTGGATGAAAATGTAGTTCTATAGAAAGAGAAGAAAGCCAAGTAGTTGTCAGAAGGAGTTACTAAGAAGTTTTGTTTTTCATCTCTAATAATTGGCAAAAATCCTGCTTGTTGCCAATAAAAATATTGGAAGTGCCTCAGTGTTTTGTGTGAAGAAAGAAATTTTTCATATAGTTTAGACAGTCAGACTTTTCAAATTCTTGTGGAACTCATTTATTCTTCACGAACTTAATTTTAGTTTAATAATAGTCATAAATCATAAAATGAAAAGGGTAAGTTATGTAACAGTAGCAGAGTTTGATCTGTCTCGTATTTAGCATTCATTGCCATAGAAGTGGTTTGGTTTATAATATTAAATCCATAGAAGATCTCTGTAATCTGGAAAATCTTAACATTTATAACTAACTGTGTGATGTTCCTCTTAAGCTGGTAACACCTGAATTTTTGTTTCTGCATGCTGCCTTTCTGTTGGGATTTATTATGCAACCTGTGTATTTTCTGGAGAGTGTGTATAGTCAATTTTAGATGAACCAGAAGCAAAAAGCTCGATAGCACCCTTCATAGCTCCTCACGGTTGTTTCTTCTGCACTGGTTCAGTTATGTACAAATGCTACTAATATTAGTGGACACCACAATTAATTTTAAATTATGTGACTGCTAAATGGGAAATGTTGCTTTGAATGATGCTAATGTGATAGGTAGAAGCAGAAATCCATAAGCCAAAATTCTGATCTTTTGAGATAAATATGTACTTCTTAATAGGAGACGGATGATTACCGGTATTTTGACCCCAAGATGCTACGAGGCAGTGACAGGTGAGTTTGCTGTGCGTTTTGCTTCTTTCCTTGTACCCTATGAAAAGGCTAACTTCAGAAATCCAGTTTTCTTTTACTTGCTGACTACAAGTAATTAATTTTAATCATCAGTTCTAAGTTGATGTTGAAAGAATTCACAACGGGAACTTGGATTAACCAGATAAATTTTTATAATACTGCAAAAAATAATCTTTTGTTCCAGTGACTGAACATGCCTGAATCAAGTACATTGATTCAGTCACAGGAATGTGTACTCATTTTTAGCGATAATAAATGTTAGAATTCTTTATAGTTGTACCGCTTGCTTTCTTTGAAACTTTGTGGTTTTTCACTGTTAAATTAAAATGTCATTGGCTAGTACACCAAAATTTCTTCATCACTTTTTAAACAGCTAAAATTTTACTTGAAATACAGCCCTTCTTTAGTAGTTTGGTAATAAGTTTGCAAAAAAGTCATTAAAAATTGACTGCATTTGCTATGTGTAGGCAGGCGCACATGTTATATTGATGTACATATGAAGGGAGAGTTGGATATAGTTTATTTTGCCAGAAATTACACTCAAAGTTTAGAAATTTGTATCTTTTGCTTTATGTCTTTTACCAATAACTGTGGCAGACAATCTCACCTCTAATATCCTAGAAACAAAGAAAACACTTAATTTTAACTACCTTCTAAAAATAATTCTCATCTGCGCTGTGGGAAAACAGTCAGCTCATGTAATCGCCTGATTTTATTACAGGACAAATATGGATAAAGTAGGTCCAGACTTGGTTTTAGTTATTTGCATTAAAATCCGTCCCTGATTCCTCTGTTCTTGAAACATGGAAAGTATATTTCTGGAAGCATAAGTAGTAATAGGAAAACAATTTCAGATAATATATGTTTTATTGGAAAGTATTATCACAGATTATACAATTTCAAATGTAAGCAGATTTTCTGTTTCATTTTAATTGCAACTTTCATTGTTTTGTTAGACTTTTGTAGCATTTTTTGAGGATTTTATGCAAAAATGCAAAGATTTGTTTTATTAAAGCCAAAGGGGTTTTCTCATGTCAGTGTGTTGTTTTTACCCACTCCATGTATTTCTTATGTTGCTTTAAACAATGTGAAGGTGTGTGTTTATAGCAGCTGATAAATGTGCCATTCTGTGAAGATGAATAATCATAAGAGGGAAAAATTTTAAATTTCTGGTTTGGGGTTTGTTTGGGCTTTTTACAGAAACTCAAGTTACATTCCTTAAATCATATTTGAGCACGACAACGAAACTCTAGTATAGTCATGTAGGGGTTTGTCTAATTCTCCCTTCAAGTGATGATCAAAAAGCATAGGTTAGCTGACTTGACAAAATATTACTAATTTAAAAAAACAATATCAAATAATATAATCAATGGAAGGATATTAAAAAGCGACTAAACTTTTTTTCCTAACCTACTCCTGTTTTAAGAAGTATTGGCATTTCTACCTATTATTTTTAAAGAGTAGGGACTGCATTACTGTAATTCAGTCTTGGCAAACCAATATCTTTATGCTGTGTCAAGTATAAACAGGTCTTGCCTTCTGACAGTCAGGCAAACAGTTCTGTGTATGGGGAGTCTGTAGTATTCATGACAGATCACAACAACGTATTAGGGACAGCCATTCCCTCTTAGAAACTGCTTTTCCGATACCCTGGAACATGTTTGGAGTGAACTGTTGTTGGTCACTTAGAGGTCTGGGAAAACTTCTTGAAATAAGGGAATAGACGAGTTGAGGGGAAAATGCAATGCTTTTCATCTGTGCTGGAATGCAGGATGGATTAGACGGCCTGGGGCAGCAGGTGCTGTGTGTGAGGAAGGGAAGGGAAGGGAAGGGAAGGGAAGGGAAGGGAAGGGAAGGGAAGGGAAGGGAAGGGAAGGGAAGGGAAGGGAAGGGAAGGGAAGGGAAGGGAAGGGAAGGGAAGGGAAGGGAAGGGAAGGGAAGGGAAGGGAAGGGAAGGGGCCTGGCACAGTTTTCCCTGTGCTTTTCCCATCCTGAAGGCACAAGGTGGTGCAGGACAAGAGGTTTCTCCCCATCTCCCTGCTGCATGCCTGGGTGTTCCAGTGGAGAGGAAGAGTCTGTACCACCCAAACTCTGATTTACCTCTTCCTCCTCAAATCATTTTAATCCCAGCGTTGTTGCTGTGACACCTGACAGCAGGACACCTACCTGCTGCCTGTGGTAGTTTTTGAGATTTTGAAGCATCAGTAACTGCAGATGCTGCAAACGGACTGGCTGCCCTTGTTACAGTTCCAGTAGGCAGGATTTGGAAGTTACGAACCACACTAATGCTGATGAGCTGGGGTTTTTTTAACTCACCGTATTTGTTCCCGTCTAGCAGCACTGTAGTTAGATCTTTTAAGCTCTAAATGAAGTGTTGTCATGAAGCTTATGATTCAAACAGCAACCTTTAAACTGATGAAGTGAATCTCCTATTTACTCGTGTATTCATTCTTTCCTGTTGAATGAATTACTTTCTATAACAAGTCATTTAAATGAAATATTCAAAGAATGAATGCAGAAAGGCCATTATTATTCTATTTTATATTTTTGATTAATATTATGTATTGTTCTATAAGCATGATGTGTACGTTATACTTATTTTGCATATTTATATGAATCTCCAGTAAAATTTAAGTTGAAGTTTGTTTGTGGGTTTTTTTATAGCTCAGTTCCAAGAAACAAAAATCCATTCCAGGAGGTAAGTCACATAGAAATTATTTTTTTAGTGTTCATGTGTTTTAAAAAAAAAGAGGTCCTGAAGTACCAGTCATTTTTGGTGATCGTGATTAAGAAAATGAGAGGTCTTGTTTGCAAAAGCCACTTAGGCTAACTACATCTAGTGTTAATTATAATTAGCTGTTATTCTGAAGAAATCTTTTCATCTTCAAAGGACTGTGTAAGCATTAACTAATACTGGAGAAAAAAAATCTAGACAGTTCTTCTGGAGGTAATTACAGGGATTTGTTAATATCATAATTGGGTACTCAGCAATTTAAAACCCCCATTTTTGTACTCGATCTTTAGAATGCTCTCTAGATTTAATCCTTTGTCTGGCCTTAAACAGCAGTGTTGGCCACTGATTTAAGTGACAGTGTTTTAAACAGTGTCTGCAATTAAAAGAAAAATGCAAAACCACAAGTTCTGTAGTTTCCTACAAGTATCAGTAACTTTCAGTGTTTTTCAACATAAATATTTGCAAATAGTAAAAGTATTACTTATCTGATTTTACTACCACATTTCACAGGAAAAGTCTTTGCTTTGGAAATGTACAAATGTCTCAGATTTCTCTTTAAATGTCCTCATCATCCTCCTGAACAAAAGAAATACCATGTAGTGTCATATATATGGCTGGCAGAAAATGTCAGTAATAACAAAGTCTATATAAAATTCATATAGTGTAGTCAGTTTGGGGTATTGAATGTTAAAAAAATTAGACAACTATTAACTCTTCTTTTTCTATTCATTAATCATTCTCTTTTAAACCTAGCCCAGAAAATACTGATGGCTTTTACCTGTAATATTCTAGATTACTACTAGAAGTAGGTGGGAGGGGGAAAAATAATGAAAAAGTGTATTCCTTTATAACAGTATTTTGTTTGTGTTCCAAATTAATTCTTACGCATCCATGGAAGTTATTTAACTGTTCCTGTGGACACTGGAGACATCTCCGCACAAAAAAAACTAACATGTTGAAACTGCAGATGTTTGAGATATTTCTTAGTAGCAGCCAGTGATATGTTAAAAGCTCTCTGCTTGCTATTCTGCATCCCACTGAGATTCTTCTGTTATCGTGTTTCAGGCAGGAAGTCAGTAGTTCTGTATCAAGTTCTTTTTAGACTGAAGTGTGGTTAGGATGATTTTTGCTGTAGGCTTCATGATTTGTTATATATTTTACTACCGAAATGTAAATATTTAAATGCATATTCTGATTATGTGTGTGTTACTTTTTAGGCAATAGTGTTTGTAGTTGGAGGAGGCAACTATATTGAATATCAGAATCTTATTGACTACATAAAGGTATGTGCACTTCTGTTGGTTGTAGTCTGTAACTGATAGAAACCAGTTTTATCGGGTTTTCTGTAACATTTAATATTCAGAAGATTAAGTCTATGAAATTAGCCATAACATCCTTACTATATTCACAGTCTGGGAAAAAACTATGTAAGAAATCAGTAAAAAATGGGGGTTATTAATTCAGACCAACAGAGAATTACTGTTTCTAGTATTTTTGCTCACATTTCACTTTTGAATTGAGTACATAAACTACATTCTGCTTTGTTTTGTCTTTCATAATTTACACACTTAAGTGGTTGAAAGCTGTCAGCAGAAGTAGCTGACTGAATTAACCTGTCTTCTGTACTGGTACATCAAATGTCAGTTTGGCTTTACGAATTGTTTTAGAGTCCTGTTTCCAGCTTTCATTTACTGGTGTCAAATAAAGCAGCCGTAGCATATCATAGCCTCAAAAGTAAGAAAATGCTCAGAATGATCTAGTTTTCATAAATCTCGCAAAATAAACACTATAGTGCTTTTTCATATGCAGGTCTGCAACTTGAAGTCTGTTCAAAAAAAGGCCTACAGATAGCTACCTTATTTCACAACAATCTTACTTTAGCATGATATCATTTCACAAGCCAACATAATGCAAACACTATGCTATCTGTCAAAGCAAAGATCAGGTTGGCATTAATATCTGAGCATTTATTATTTACCCACATTTAGAAGTTTTTGTTAATGAGTTAATGACAGGTCATTCCTGATATGCTGGATCATTTGATTCTATATAGAAATCATAAGAGGTCTCATATGCACAAAGAAGAAAAAAATATAACCAACGATGTAATGCTGCTCTAACAGCTTTAATTTCTCTGGTTCCAGCTGGCCAGCCTAGCAGAACACATGTATACCAAAAATCAGTGGATGAAGTAGCTACATCATTGGCCTGTAAGGAACAGGGAGTTGGACTCGATGGGTCCCTTTCAACTTGAGGTATTCTAGGATTACAGTTCTTGAGTGGCAGGGCTGGGACCCGAACGCTTTCCACCAATAAACAATATACAAAAGAGTCTGGATAAATTTTTGAAGTAGGTAATAAATTATTTAAGAGCAGCAGCATACCATTCTTCCTACCAGATCTTACCTTCTTCATGGTACACTTGTCCTGTCCTGTGGCAGACTCGATTGAGGCTTTTCCCACAAAAGAATAAAAAATGGAGCGTTAGTCACTGAAAAACACTTCTTCCACAAAAAAAACACTTGAGAGTTTTATGTTTGGTAAATCCTGAAGAATGGGTAGTCAGAATGTGTGTGCTGGGTTGTTTTCCTCCTCTAACAGGCAGCCATTTAGGAACAGAGCTGGTCTGGGTAGGGGAAAGGAGAGGAAAAGGAATGCAAGTTAAGTGCTCAGCTGAACCTGAATAATTTCTTTAAAATATTCTTGATAACTAGTTATAGCATTAATTGGGGCATCTGTGTGTACCAGAGTATTGTCAAACTTTTGGCTTCCTTGGTTTATCCAAAGCCACTTCAGGTGCCATATTAATTCAAAAGATGCCCAGCAACATGTATTTGTGATGGGCATGCATTACTTCCTACTAAAATAAAACTCTGAATCCCCTAGAGGCTAGTACACTTCTCCAAGACGTCACTGCATAGCAACAGAGCTGAGGTTTGCTGTGTATGCATGTATGTCTATATGTGTGTATGCAGAGCATTTCTGTGATGACAAGGTAAACACTCAGCGCTTCATACAAAGTGGCAGGAAGCTGAAGTTTCTGAGAAATAAGAGGCCAAACAGGAGGTCAGTTGGTAAAGAGATGGAGAGGACAGAAGGAACTGAAAAATATAGGAATGGTAACATTAGATCTTCTGGAGAGCCAGAAGTTGGATGTAGTTTTAATTCTTCTGGAACCCATGGACAGAGGTTTCTTCATCATCAGTTGTCACAGGTGAAGGGTGTTTCTCCACTCAGGCTGCATACATGGCCAGGGGGAGATGCCCTCCCAAGAGAGAAGACTCCCTCACCTCTTTTCCTCTTGGCCGTTTGCTCTTGGGAGAACGAAAAAGGTTAATGAAGCCTTGATTCCATCTCCCACCCCCTAGAGACTTGTCTGCCTCTCTCACAGGCCTCTCCAAATTGCTTTTCCATGTGGTACGCTTCCAACATCTGTTGTTTCCCCAGATGTAGCTTACTAATTATTCTAATATTCCATCAGTATTCCTCCAGAATAAAAAGAGAAAAATCAACAGCTCTGTTCCTGGAAGCAGATACCACAAAGATTTTATTCATGGCTTTGTTTTTCCAAGCACTATCTGCTTTGCCAGTTTGCCTCTGAAAGCACAGAGAAAGTATTTTAAAACTTTCTAAAACAGAAAGCAATGTTCATTCAGCTTTGGCATTCTGGGGTTTTTGTAGGAGAACTAAGAGGAACCCTCAAATCCAATTATTTGCAGTTTTGTGCTAGAACGGACGATTTCACAAACATCAAAAAGCAAATATTTATAATGGCAGATTGTGCCTTAAAATAGATAAATTGGCCAAGTTCAGTTCAACATGCTGAAAACGTGTCATCAAAATTGCAAGCCTCTGAGAGGAGACTTGCATATTGTTTTGCACAAAAAGAACTTTGTGTGTCCCTTAATTTCCTTTAGTAGATGGCTTGATAATCTGTTCCAATTCACCTGTGATAGACATTATCATTTATCTCAAGAAATGTAAATCCAGCATAGTTTTTCAGTCATTAAAAAATATGGGACTTTGAAGAGTACTGAGGTGTTTTGTTTGGTTGTTTTGATTTGGCTCCAGTAATTGTTTGGAGATACAGCTCTTTGTTTGAATGGACTAATGAAACTTTAAAATATGTATGCTTTTATTTAAAATTACACTTTTAGAAGAACATATATGAGAGATTGGAAGTGTATATTAATGTATTTCAGATGTGTCTGAAAAGCAACAGACTCATTTCACAATGATCTGTATGGTTTAAAATATTTTTGGTACTAGGCAGAAACAAATGCTGTTTGGTCGTACTCCTGGAAGTGGAATCTGTCAAAATACCGCTTTAGATCAAAACCAGACCTGTTCAGGCGTCAAGATAAAAAAAAAAATGGCCTGAAACGTGGGAAGATGCAAACTCAAGATCCTGCTCAGTGACAAGAATAGCTTATTACCACAAACCACTCAAAACTAATAAGGATGAGGACTTGAATGAGGATTACCATCTCCCCCAATTAGCATGTGACCACCAGCTAAGGACTGTTTGAATCTGTTTGTGTTACTTTCTGCTGAAATGGCACAATCGGTAATATGTATGAAACAAAATCATTTTTGTCAAGGCTTAAGTTCCTATATTGCTCTTTAATAAGTAAGTTTTACCTAGTTGATATAGAAAAAGCCATATAATTTAACAGCAAAAACAGTTTCTCAAGCCTACACTTTGAGGAACCATGGGATTATTAGCCCAATGATAAAAAAAACCTGAAACCTATGTATTACTTAAACTAATTTTCACTTCCAAAATGCTAATGTAGCACTTTGGCAGCCTTACTGGCAAGTAAAAACTGTTCACTGCAAACGAGGTTTATTATACATCTGATTGAAATAAGCATTTTGTTTCAGAATCCCTTTACAAAAGTGTGCTGGTTTTAATATCGTGCTCACATGGAAAAGAATTGCAGATTGAGGTTTTCAGGTTGTAACACAACGGAAATAGTAAATACGTTGTTACTATTCTTAGAGCAGTGCCCAGGTGTTTTAGGGGGTAGAGTTTGCTCAAGTAAGGTTATTGCCTTCCCCAAGCCATTCATAGATGTGTCAGAGAACCTGGCATTCTTCTGAGTTTAAATGTGTAAAATGCCCCATTTTTTTTGCTTACTTTCTGCCTCTGGTCTCTCATTTTCCACTGCAATTTAATTACAGGGTTTTTCCCTCTGGTGGAACAACTTTCTTTTTCCAGCCAAAACTGTAGGACTTCAATATCATCCAGAGTTATTTTGTGTTGTGTTTGGTTGGTTTTGTTTTACACAGTTAGTTTAAGCCACTTCTGCTACTCTCTTAAACACTTGATTTCTTCCTGTCTGTTTTCTTATATAGGGTAAACAAGGCAAACATGTCCTGTATGGCTGCAGTGAACTTTTTAATGCTACGCAGTTTATAAAACAGGTAGGAATATTTGATAACTTCAGTAATATTTGTTACTTCTGTAACTGTGTGTTGATTTATATACCCTTACATCTCTCCATTGATTAAAAAAAAACACCACACTCATTTGTGAAAGGTTAACACTTGTTCTTGTTATCTGTTTTCACTTGATTGAAATGGAAGTTTGGAGTAATTATTTTTAATTAACTTTTGGAGGCCTGTATTGTTAGTGTGAGTTCACAGGTAAGACAGGTGAACAAGTTCAAAATAATCAGCCTTAACGTAAATCCTAATGAAAAACAGGACTCAGTTCTTGATAGTTTCACAAATATCATGCCTTCCGAGGCTATTCTAGCAACATTTACAAGTTGAAAACTGCTATTCAATGGTGATCTTTAAACTTTGTCCTATTTATAAATACTGGCCTAGTGGTGTCCTAGTGATGTCCATACCTATATTAAAGTCAATCTTTTAGTGCTGTTAAAAACACTTTCATTACCATTACTTCTCTATGCCTCATTTCAGTACAAATACAAAATAAAAATCATTCACGGTGGGCAGCAAAGAGCAGCCCTTCAGTCACCATCTATGGTTTTGCTTCCTACTAAGATGAGAATGAATTATTATTCAAAACTACATTTTTAAGAGTTAATTTAAATTCTTGTTGTACTTGAAGAAGACCAATGGAACTTATGAGCTTGTAGCTCTTCCGTCAGCTGAGTTAACTTTTATGTTGACTTCACTGTGTACAACGTACCTTTACCTCTGAGATTTATTCAAATCTTACGATTTGAAGCTCAGATCCTCTCCTGTGAGGATATGCATGAAGCGTTCGATTACGAGCATACTTTTCATTGTAAGAGACAACTGAAGCTTATAGGATGGAAATATTTATTGTATTAAGTGGATATTAGTTTGACTGAAAGAATAAGGTTAGAATCCTAATGCTTTTCTGTCTCTTCATGTTTAGCTGTCCCAGCTTGGCCAGAAATAAGACTGGAACACCATTACCTGGACGGCAACCTGACAACAAAGAACTGTTAAAACATTCAGATGTCTTCATAACTATGATTTTGCCATTATATTAAAACTTAAACCCATTTTCATTAATATGATAACTTCAAAAAAATCTGTAATTAATACAGTGTATATCAGCGTTTCAGAAATAAACCTTAAAACCTGCTATATTTTGGTAGGGGTCAGTTTCGCGTTATTACATTTTAAATGTGATATTAGCTGGTACAGTATATGATATGGTATATGACAGAGCTGGCTGAAAAGCATAGCGTTTTCAACTTCTTATATATAGTTTCTGTTACAGTAAAGAAAGCAATGGCTTGAAGGAAAGATCAAGTCTATCTTTAGAAGATGTGTTCTTCTTGAAAGCCAGACTGTCTTTATTTAACAAAATTGAAAAGGTCAAAACTGCCTTTTAGGATCACAGACAACCAGCCTTAGTGCAAGAGAACTACTTCTTACCCTTTTATTTTCCTAAGGTTGTTGTACTTAGATTTGTGCAGTCTTTGTTAGATGGTCCAACGATGTACTTGAAGATTCCTTCAGTACAAGTTTCTGATACAGTAATTCAGTTTTCCTCTTAAAGTTAAGAGAAAATTGCTTGCCTACACAGTCACAGTTTCAAACTGTGAAATCTTTAATAGTTTTCTTTTACACTTTTTATTGTAACTGCTTTGACTGTTATGTATGGGAATAAACCAAGTCCTACTCACAGAACAGCTCTTAAACTGTTTTATAAGCACAAGTTTAAAATACAGTTTTTCATGATTGCATGAGGTGGGGGGCATTTAGTAGTTCAAAGAACCTCTTGATATAATTTTTTGCCAGTAATGATAGCTCTGGAGAGTGCATACAGGATTGAGAGAAGGGAACAACATTTTTTTTATAGATGCAGGTCTTTACCTCTAGAAACAGCACTGCTGGTGGTGATGAAGCAAGAAATGTCTTCAAAATGACACCTAACAAACATACTCAAAAAGTGAAAAGAAAAAATTTGGTGTGGGTTTATTAAGAAACTGAGATCACAAGAATTACTGGCTTACTGGAATTTTTTCAGCAGTGTTTTTTTTGCACTGTTCTTCAATACTGAATGTTAATTTTGTTCTAAAGGGAATATTTTTTGCCCCAGCTGGATTTTTTTTCAGAACATCTATAAAAGCGGTTTATCTATTTCTTAAAAGTATCACAATAAAAAAAAAATGCGTAATCTAGACCATGTTAGCAAAAAGTAGTAATGTCATTTAATTATCTGAGCTCAGTGTTGTAAGCTACTCCACACTACTACTATAAACTTCCAACTTTGCCAAGTCAATAAATATGTTTAATGTCATGTTAATTATAGTTGTTGTATGTGAGCACTCTCCCATACAGCCATCAGCAAGGACTCACTGTGTTAAATGCAGTTCATTATTCTAATTCCCTACATATACACTATATTTGTTAGTAAAAAAACAAGGTCAAAATGCATTTAGAAAATGAAAATTACATTTAAGGTATTTATTGCTTCCTGTGGGAGTTTATTCTGGGAGCTTGAAATAATCCATCCCCAAGAAAGCTGTGCTTCCTTTGCAGAGAGTTTTAACTTTGCAGCTGACAACCAGCTTCTGAAAAATACGACCTTTTGTCCAGCTCTTGTGATAGGATGAGCCCTGCTTGTTTAAACCAGGAGCAGTCCTAAATCTCAGCTTAACAGAATTTGCTGGTTGCTGTGTTCAAAAACCTAACTTGTAGTCTTTACACTGCCTCTGGGGACAGGTTTGATTTGTGCGCAGCTTCATAGCTGGATCTTCAGGTCTGTTATGTGAGCATGTGCTGGTCAATTTGGGTTTTGTTGGTTTTTTGTTTTGCTGTGGTTTTTTTTTAAATACAGTTTTAGTACTTCAAACATTCTCCTCTTTCCTTTCTGAACTAGATTTCTGGTTTTGCTGTATTAGCAGTCTTAAAGTTCTCTGTTACCATTAAAATCTCAAATTTACTACTTTGTAGAAGATCACTCATCGTGTTTCTCACAACCCAAGATACAACGTGCTGGTTTTTGTTACTTGGCTGTCTTCCGTAAATACCTCCTGTGGAATTAGGAGTGTAGAAGGATGTACAAGAAATCTCAAGGTTAAAAGTAAGCTGGCTCTTGGGCAAGCTTATTCAATTTATAGCCAGTCACTATGCCCTTCACATCCTGAAAGGTGCCTCAAAGGCCTGCGCCTAAAGAAGAGGTTGTGCCTGGCTCTCTGACTCTTAGGTAAAACAGTACCAGCAGCATTCATGGTGCTATTAAACATTTTAACTGGCTGCATGTAGGACTGGGGAGTTTTGGAACTTTTGTAGGCTCTTCCTCATTAGAAAAGCTCAGGCAGGACTGGCTGACAGGGCAGCACCGATGGCAGCACCAGCCTCTGTACAGCAGCTCCCGTGTCTAGGGACTGGGAATTCTTTACTGGGATCTACCTTCCCACTTAGGTAAGTAAAAGAAGCACAAGGCTGTACTTGTTCTCAGGAAGAAAATAAGCATTCTGGTCTTCAGCTGTGGAAAATAGGCACATCTGTCTTTCAGGAGGTAGAGCAAACCTTACAAATGGTTACATATGGATGTCATTTAAGAAATAATTCACAATTTGAAACAGTAAGCTTTTGCTTGCTTTAATATTTTAATTTAAAGGTTTTAGAACATTTACATGAATATTTTGTGAATGATTAATTTAGTGCTTTTGTTTTTCAGAATTAGACACTGATACAACTCAGTATTTCTTTCCTATGATAGAAGCAAATTTTGCCAACATTGATGGTGTTTACATCCGGCTGAATGGCACTTAGAACAGCAGCTTTTTCCCAAAGCCCATTAGTTCTATAGAAGACAGGAAACGCTGCTGCCATTCATGGTTACAGAGCCGACACTGCTGTGCACACAAATTCCATGACCAGAGTTGAAAAAAGTGCAGCTCTTACCTCTTCAATGATCTAGTCCAAAATGGAATTGCTTAATGGTTGGTCCAGTGTGTTGACTGGAACAATCCTAAGAATAAAAGGTTTATGAGTAGGTACATAAGAACTAGCTTCAAAACTATCAATCATAAGTTCTTCAGATCTGAACTAAAAGGTGTTGGGCTGAAACAACCTCCTAGCCCTTGTTTACCGACAGCAGAGAGACCTCCTCGCTCTCATCAGTTGGATGATTCCTCAGTCGTTCCTTGTTGCTGGCAGAGGGCTCTGCCTCATAGAAGGTCAAGTGTGGTCCGTGTTCTAGTGTTACGGAAAAACTAGCCACAGTGACAACGATTTCTCTGTAACTTCAGAGATCACAGAAAATGTTAATAATTTTCTTGCAGTGAATCAGTTGATGATTTAACCCACTGTTTTGTTTGGAAATGGTTTGGTGACTCTGCTCCATGTAGAAATCTGTCATTTTCAGCAGCATTCAAATATATTCTGCTCCTTAATGTGGTCTCATGTCACTAAGACACGCAAGCCCTCCTTCAAAGGCGTACAAAAATCAGCATATTTAGTCAACCCACACATCATGATTTTTCTTCTCAAATTATAAACCCTTAGTTCAATTATAAACTTAGCTTTCCCTTTATCTGCCAGTGTCTTTCCCCATCTGAAAACCAAGCAGGACCAACTTTTACATTTTTAAAATGTTATACTGAACCTCTCCTGGCTCCTTCTTGTAATTGCATAGGTTGGCTTTCTTGGTTTGGCAATGGAGGTGTGATCTTTATCCTGTGACACCAGACACAGCCCCAAAAGCCTCAGGACTATTCAGTCATGAGTCCTGCTTCAGTCTTCCAATCTCATGTGTGTGCATTCATATTTTTGGCAATCTAAGGGCTAGATCATATGCATAATGCTTTTAAATAAAATTGGTTTTTAGCACCTCGGCACGGATGTGCAATTTAGCTATTATTTACTGCTCCACATTCTTGCTTGTATTGTGTATGTATCATGAAAATAAACAGATGAAAATTAACCTGGATGAAAATGAAGTGCCAGACAGCTGTGCGGCTTCCCTTACCAAGAACTGGTGTGGATTCTTTCCATATTCACTGGGAGGTTTTGTTTTGGATTTAGTAATGACCTGATATTAATACAATTATCCATAGTGTTTCCTGTAACTTAAACCATTCCCCTCACCTTTCTTTCCCTTCCCCAAAATAAATTCATGATCTCTTCCCTTTACATACAGACCTTCAAAGGTTTTGAAATTATACTGAAGATTTAGTTTTAGCAGATAATGGGATTACTACTACTTCATTTTGGGAAGTAAAATTGCACAGATCAGCTCAATCTTTTTGTGGTGAACTTAAATAAGCTGTTTAATTTACTCCCTGAAATGAGCCAGGACCATTTGTACATTCAGCTACAATGGCAACATTTTCTCAGTTCTTACAGCATCTCTAACACGGACAATAACTGCAACCTCTCATGTGCCAAATTTGGCACCTTATACATGAATGACGTCAGGAGCTCTGCTGCAAAATGTTTATTTCAATGTAAGTATAGCATTAAATTGATTTTAAAATAGAATCCAAGCACTGAATCTGATGAATGCCTCTCAAAACACTTTTTAAACCATAAATCAACATGGACAGTTTTTATGTTTCAAAAGCAAGTAATTACATCTATACACTTCTTCTAGACCACAAATATGCACCATATTAGATAGTCTGAATAAGGGCTACTTTTTCTTCTGTCTATAAATCCCATATGATTGGCGTCTTCCAATGTGGCTTGTTCATTCTTTTATGCACTGGTGTTTTCTGTTATGTGTCCATAACAAAGGCTATCAGATCAGGTCACAAAACCATATGAGGGAGAGATACCAGCCAAAGACGACAGATTATGACACAAAATGTTTCACAGGCAAGCACACAGTATTTTTTGTAGAGCTTGTATAATAGCAGAGCTAATTGTCATATTGCCAGTTTTGCTAATGCTGAAATAATCCTTCCCTTTTCATATGTGAATGAAGTGAAACTCTGCTGGTGCAATATTTTCTTCAGATTTCCTTACCAGTATGTTCCATTCCTCCAGGAGTATCTTTTTTGCTTCATTTTCCTGGGATTGTTGACAGCTAAACTACGAGCTCCAGCTGGGATATGAATTCACTCTTCAGCTACAACATCAATTCATTTCCCATAGATTGTAAATCAGCCACAGGCCCTCTTCATTCAGATAAAATGATAGTTTGAATTGGTAACTCACAGGGAAAGACAACTATTCCTAAATGCCATAGTCTGTCCAGCTGCAGTACTGAGGACATTTTTTGCTTCCCAGTGGAAAAGCTTTGCCTAGCCAGTCTTCCCTCTCTGTAACCATGCTCTGACGCGTTCTCTGAAAGCAAAGAACATTAAGATAAGCACACAGGGAAGGAAACTATACAAGTAATCTACCTGCTGTCGGGTTTCTATGAGTCCCGAAGTCACCTTTATCATATGAGGGAAATGTGGTAGTTTGAAGGGGAAGAGGGAAGAAAAACAAACAAACAACTGGCAGTCCTCTAGAAGTAAGCAAAGAACACAGACATACTTGCTCTGTAGACCCTCACTGTACGCTGCGGGCTTGTTCTGCAGCTCTTATTGGGACTTCGTACAAGTTTTCGCTAAGGCACGTCACCAGCTTTGTGATGGTTCTGCAGACCACATTTCCCCCAGGCGAGTAACCTGGCCCGTTAACCTTGCACAGGGCAAGAAAAATCAGTGTTATTATCAGCCCAGAGCTCTCAGGGAGAAGAGCGCTCACATCGTTAGCCACACTCGCTCCTCACTGGAAAAGTTGAACTTCTGCAGGCTTGGGCCCAACGTGAAGACAGGTGAACCAAAAAGAGGCCACCCTCTGCAAAACAAGTTCTTTTTATTTTAATTATAATATCTCTCATTTATTAGTCAGAATTAAGTTCCTGTCTGTTTTTCCTTACCTCTCCCCCTCAATTCACTGCAATACCAATGATCAAAAGCACAGTCCCTATACTTTAGGATAGGATCCAGCTTAGTCAAAAAGTCAGGGAAAACCTGATGAAAACTGATGTAGTTTTATAACTGTGGCAGTCAAACCATGAACACCAAAGCTGTGATGTTTTCCAAATTCTTTTTCTCCTTTAGGTGTCATTAGTAATTTGTTCCGCTATTCTCCTGGCCTGGCCTCCCTACGTGCAGTCTCTATCTGGTCAGAATCTGGGCTTCAAGTGCCAAGCTCACCAGTAGCCCAGCCAGGCTTTCTACAAAGCCTGACAGTTTCTAAAGTTCATTCATCAACACTGGCGTGGGCCCTAAATAAGGGCCTTAGAAATCTGTTCCAGTGTCCCAGCAGAGACAAGGATTTAGCCCCAAAATGCTCATATCCTTTGATACCTCAAAGGAAACAACTAGTTGCCTTCCCAAACCCACAGAAATATTTGTACATCTAAAGTTCCTGAAGCAAAAACACACCAGATTTAGAAGAATCTTTTGGCAGAAGATTACCTTGCTTTCTGTTACCTATTTCATATAAATTTTCATTTTGGGAATGAAAACAGTGCTAAGAAAATACATGCAACTCTAGCTGACTTAGATCTAGAAAAGACTGCATTCTTTGGAAATTTTCACAGTAAGAAATCAAGGACAAACGTCTATCATTTAGTTAATATGTCACATTTTGTTGCTGTTCAGATATATATTTTTTCACAACGACAACAGAAAAGCTAAATGAACTCAAAGGGTGTTCACTGAAAGCCAATCTTACTCTAGTCTCCTTCTTTCTTTTTGCTTAAAATTATTACATTAAAGATATTCCCTTTTGTTCAAGTGTTTTTACTGGTCCCCTAAAATTTACCCCTTCTGTACACAGTATTTCAATTTTTTTGATCATGCATAGTGCTCTTAAGTGTAAGAAGATTTCCACCTCTGCAGCTGCACCCTAGAGAAGTCTGTAAGGGAGCAGCCACTGTGCCCAAGTCCAGCTTCTCAAACAGTTTGTTGGTTTGGGGTTTTTCCACCCCCCTCACAATGGAGGTAAAACTGGAGAGGGGTGGCAGACCTGATTGCAATTTGCAGATGCATCGTGATTACCATCTTAGTTTCCCTTGCTCATTGAGAACAAATTTTGCTGTGTCTGCAACCTGGTGAGTGCCAGAGCCTGAGCGCAGCCCAGGCTGGAGCTCAGCTCTGCAGCACATGGAGTGTCTGTGATAAGGGCTCCGTGGCTGCTCAAACTCCAGAACATCTGAAGCTTGAGGAGCAGCATTCCATCGGGCCCAGTGCCATGGCCTAAGCCAGACTGCACAGAAAGTCTTGCTGCCTGGGCAGGGAACTTGGCTGGGGTCACTAAGGGCCAGGAGGGACTATGAAAGAGGTAGACCCAGATGAGCCATCCTTCTTCTCCCAAATGAAGGCCCGGATCAGAAGATGTTGGGATGACACAAGCAGGAGAAAAGGTGCATGGGGCTGGCAGGGTCAAACTTATTTGGTTTACAGAAAGCTCTGGAACAGCCAAATATTAAATGGCTCATTGTTCAATGTGACCACAGGTAACCAAAGGGCTTCAGCCTATCTTAAAAGGGGAAAATGGAGAATTAGGCCCTTCCCAAGGCACCAAGGTGTACAGGTCACTCAGGCAGCAGAGTGGGAAGGAGGAGGGATCATAAAAGGACTTCAGCAAAAGTTCAAGAGGCAGATTGTCCCCTATAATGAAAGGCAAGGGCAGAAAGTAGTGCTATCCATCAGCAAGCCTACAGAGAGACACTACACAGGCTCCCCATAGTCTTTCCACAGTAGTCACAAGTAAATGATCTGGCAATAGCAGTGGGCCCCATCCCAGGGGATGGTCTGAGGATAAAGGTCACCTCTCTCCCTCCTTCTCTCTCCTTCCCAGGAGGATGGCCAGGAGAAGAGCAGGGCACTGAGCCACGAACCTCCGGTGACCACATAATGGTCAGTAGCATCCACTACCAAACAGAGCCGGGATGGAGACTCCAGCATCCAAAAATCACATCCTGCTGAGTCAGAAGTGAGACTGGGGACACACTGGAATTCTTCACTAGAAGAAACAGCTACCAAGGAACAAGTGAATAAATTCACATATTTAGGCACAGAACTGAATACCAGGAAAAATTAATGCTACCTACCCAAAATTATGTGAACAGAAGCTAGAAGCACAAAGTAAACACAGAAAAATGACTACAGGTAGCTCCAAGATCTTGCACGTTGTGCCACAGCTACAGTTCCACTGTATAAACCTTTGTGGGTATACAAAAGATTTAGTGGCTTGGCAATAATCCACCCCAAAAAAAAAAGGTGGAAATTTAAAACATTAGGTTGATCCTGTTGTTCTTTTATTGGAAAGCCTGGATTGGAAAGGAAACAAAATCTTAACCAGGTCTATGTATCAGACAGAAGTTGGCTATAAACTAAAATAATCTCTTGCTACAAATACCAGTACAGCTATTTTGAGAGGGAGCACAGAAAACATGAGTTTGTGCCAAAGGGCTGCCTTGTGGTGCATACAATCAGGTTCCCAAGGCTTTTGGAGAGATTGGTACTCGTGCAAGAATATTCAACTATATGTGAGTCAGATTCTTGAAAAATAGTGAAGGCCCAACAGTCAAGGAATGTCTACCTGCAGCATCTTATACTGTTTTGTGTGTTCTTTTGTTCATCCTGAAATTCATTAAAACTCACCAGAAATGGCAGTGCTTTATCTACTGCAATGGCAGACATGCAATATATATTTCCACACACAAGGGCAGAAGCAAATTTCATTATTAAACACAAAACATGGTTTTAGGAACCTTAACATTTTCCACATCACCATTACGATTAGATGAATGTGTTAACTTCCTTATGCAAGTATTTTTATTGTATTTGATATTTGAAATGTCTGAACATGTCTAAATTTAAGAAGTCAGTAGGTCTGTTGTTTTGAAATGAGGAAAGAGTTGACATGATATGAATTAAAATAAAACTATTTCTAATCAAATGACATCAAGTAAGTTATTTTACTTGCTATTTACATTAAACCTGACTGGTAAGTAGGTATTATGAGCCATACTTAAAATGGAACGCAACCAACTTGAAAAGGATATTTTTTTATTTTAATAAAAGTGTTTTTCATAACTCAGTGTTCCTTTTTCCTTTCCCCACTGTGATCAGAATTTAACTGTCTGAAAGTTCATCTGGCAGCGGAAATGTTATTTCCAGTTTGCCTACAGATACAGTCATTTCTCAGGAGCTGGCTCATAGCAGATGCTTTTGTAGATAGTCTTTAAACTTTGCCATTTCAGAGGCAAACACTCTTGATCAAAGGATGAATAAAAAGAAAAGCCTCAGGAGATTCCTTCTCGCTGACTACCTCCAAAGGGTCCTCTCAGGTTACAAGCTCTCTGAATCTCAAAGCTACCTTTAGTTTCTATTTTTATCTTCTAAGTTTCTAGACCTGTAGACCTAAAAGCAACTACAAAGCTTCCTTGTAGAACAGGCATGCTTGATCTTATTTCACTGGGTACTTTTAAAGAGAGGGAGACAGGGAGCTGTGGATGGAAGCCAACGCCACAGCGTAAGCACCAAACTGATCTGGTTGTGTCCTCCATAGGACAGTGTTGTTGCTCCATAGACTGCAGAAGAGGGCATGTTTGTAGGAGAAATACATGGTACTTGCTTTGAGGGCTGCAGATGAAGAACAGAACCTAGAGAGCAGCAGACATTTAGAGTGAAGGCACAAAAGGTGAAGGGATAATACATCACAGCCATGCGTGTGAACACTGTCCTTTTTCAGAGAGCAAGGGAAGAGCATCGGTGCCGCTGAAGGAATGGGAAGGAAGTAGGGAGCCTTCTGCACGGTGGGAAAGAAATGGCTAAGAGGGGTAAACAGACACCACTTGAGTTAGATTAGCTCTTGATTGGAGTCTCTTTAAAGAAAAGATGTAAAAGAAAGTAGAGGCACGCACGCATAGAGAATTACCCTTGTAGGAGGAAAGTTTTTCCTATTGCAAGAGAAAAGGGCCCTATTCTACTGAAATGAAATACTGGCTATTCAACAAGACTTAAGAAAAAAAGAAAAAAGAGCATCTGAGAACAATGTATCTATTATAGCCTTGTTTTCCAGCAGATGTTTTGAGGTGACACAGAACAGCTTAGTAGCTGGGTGTTCTGTTTTAAAGACCATGCTGTGAGTCGTTCCGGAACAGAGCTATTTTGGCTATACAGGGCTTTCAAATTACCATTTTTAAAGTGTACTTAAGCTGGTAAGCTATGAGTAGCTAAAGACTTCTGTTTGAGGAAGAAGGGCGAGAGGCCAAGAAAGGTACCTCCAAAAGGAAAATGGGCTTTATTAAATCAAAGTGCATAAACAGTACTAATCTTATCTGTTTTTCATACATCGCTCTGCAGCCTTAATAAAATAACGTATTTCGCTTGAATTCAAAACTAACATTTCTAGCACATAGAAAAAGAGCTTTTACTTTGCAAAAATATTTTTACAACAACCAGGCATCTGAATGCAGTTCCCAAAGAATGAGCACGCGGTGAATAATGATGCTATAAACTCCGTTTGACCCTTAAACAGCTTTCGTTTTGAAACAGGCCTTCGTTGAAGGTGCTATTCATAATGAAACATTCAGCAGAGTTGTTCAGCATGAACTTAGTTTCCAGAAGTCTGAATAAATAAACCTCTATGTAAGTAGCAAGAAGCTCAATAGTTTCCCCAATCTCATCAGCTCTTCCTGTCTGACAAAGGCCTGGGAGCAGCCGTGTGGCCGATGTGCAGGTACCTCAGCAGTGCCCAGTGCCCTCCCTGTGCCCAGGGCTTGTGCAGGTTTGTGGGCAGCAAAACACATGATTATTTTACTCACACCCCACCACAAATGCATTGCTGCCAAGCCTCTCTGCTTGACCAGCACCTTTCACATAAATACAATCAGACTATTTCCAGTGCTTGTCTTGCCCATCACAGCCTGGAAAACCCTTGCCCAAAAATCCCTCATCCTAATGCGAATCAATGTTTTTATAGGATGAAATTAAAACAACGTAACTTCAAATCTCTCTTCAGCACCGGCAAAATATTCAAATACATATTCTGTAATTTAAAATGCAGATATGTTTTATGAATAAAATTGCTTGTGCACAGCAATATTTACTGTCCTGCTGTTACTTCTGCCCATAGTAAACACTTCGAAATGAGCACTTTCATTCTGAGGTTGAACACACACAAAGCTGTGTCATGTTCAAGCAGTGCTCTTACAAAAAAACACCCATCCAGAAGTTTTAGAGCTGCTGCTGAAGATGTTTAGTTTATCTGAACTCCTGAATTAACACCATGAGATTCTGGAATGCAATATGCTTCTAGTAAAAAGTCCAGACATTTGAGAATAATCACCTGAACTAAACCCATTTAAAATCCAACACATTACAACCATGACAGAAGTCATGGGAGACAGCTTTCTATAGTTCCTGCCTGGAGGGGGAAGCAGTCCTGACACAAATGGACATTGCCCAGCTGTGTGTCCCCTCATGGTGCCCATGCTGCTGAGGAGACCCCACTTCCATCACCTCTTTGGTAGCACTTGTGCATCACCTGCAACAAGCTGGCATGCACAAAGCCACCGGGTTCTGCCGTTCAGTTGTCCAGAAACTACACAAGTGCATAAATTGCTGCAGCTATTAAAATCTTTGATGATCAGTTTAATTATTTCCATCAATAATGAGGAAATCACAGACACTGCCAAAAAAAAACCCCTCAAACTATTGGTATTTTTATGAATAGTTCACTAAGAAAATTTTAACAACCTTACACGTTTCATAATAGCATAGGGCACTTTAAATTGTTCTCAACCAGGCCTGTTGCATATTTGTCTTCTTTGTCACCAGGTATCATGTGCTCTAAAGGCTTGTAAATTGAGGTCAAATTTAGACATTTGCAAATTACTTTGGCTTTACTAAACCATGCACATGCTTTATGTAAAAACAGATAGATTTTTCAAAAGTACTCTTTATTATCTTAATTCTGCTGCAACTGAAGTGAGGAAAACACAGCAAACAGCAACAGTCATATTAGCAAGACCAGGCAATCCATCCAGCCTGGCACCCCCAGCAGTGTCAATACCAGCAGCTTCAGAGACAAAACAATTCTGCAGCCCAGAACTTGACTCTAATACAGATTTCTATTCACTATTGTTTGGTGTCAACAAATTAGTCCAAGCTATCAATACTTTGTAAGCCATAACCATAAACCCTGTCATTACAATTATTGTATTTGAGCATTTGATCTTATTAACACTTTGCAGATACAACATCTGTGTCCTAGTTTCTTAGATTTATTCAAAGCACAAGTTTATTGGTAACAGCCCAGCTTGAGCAGTTCTTGAAAATTCCTAATATACACATATAAAACACACAAACGTTTTCGCCAAGTAAAACCACAATGCCAGCTGTGAGTTCAGAGTTAGGTATTTGCAAACACGGAGGACAGTACAATATATATCTTTGCCCATGAGACAAGGCAGTGGGAGATTTATTCAACTGTGAGGAGGCAAGAGAGGTGATTGGGATTTTGTTGTATCAAAGAGCAGAAAACATATCAGTCTTCTAAAAAACAAACACTTCAACACTTGTGGGAAACCAATCCAAAATTTAAAGGGATGGCTGCCACTGCTAATGGGTCCTTGGGGTATTGCTCACCACCATGACAGACAGAAAATATATGTGATTTAAATGCAAGTAAATATCTAGTGTCTTTTTATTTCTTGAAAGTGCAAACTGCATATGCTTGTTAATCCTAACTGCGGCTTTTATCATTTTAGCATTTACTATGCTACTTCTAGGAAACTAAGGAGACATACTTCAATTATCTCACTGTTAACGCTAATTGTATCACCAGTTGCCGACTTGCTCATTTTCTCCTGACGAATGACTCTAGTAAGTTCTCTTTTCTGCTCTCATTTCTTTTCTCAGTGTGCTCCCCAGACATTGTTAACACAGAGATTTTCTTTCTCACTTACAAATCTCCACTTGGCATTTACTAAAATATTACAGGACATAGTTAAAAGCCAGCGGGCTAAAATCCATTTAAACCAACTTGATAAAAAAGAAAGGATCTGGAGGGGTGGGGGAAGGCACTGAACTGTTCTCTACTGACCTAATGGCAAGCCTCTGGCTCCGAGAAGTCCTACAGATCTCAGGTAGAAAATCATCCCCCCACCCTCCAAAAATCAGCCTTCACGTATGGGAATATTTGTGTTTAAATCTCTGCTAGAATCTTAATTCAATCACATGAAACAGGAACCATGAGACATGACAATATTAAAATACACCCTCTGCCTTCAAATACATCTCGTAAGCAAGCAGAGGAAACAACGCATTTTGCTGCACCTATTCTTCGTACAGTCATTGAAAGAGATACCTCATCTGCTGTCAGACAAAGGGACTAGTCTATGCCACACCAAAATAATTTGTTTCAATGAAATTTTCATGAAGGTTAAAGCACAACTGGTTTGAGACCACTTAAGTTTGAAGTGTGTTAAGTGCCAGGATGGCAAGGATTTTTGCACTTTCTATAGCCTGAAAATGAGTAATGTAATGAAGCCATAAATGGGGACAGGCAAAGGGAATACATGATTTTTTTTTTTTAACTCCTCACACCACTCAAATATTGAAAAGGCCAAGTGATTCACTTTGAAGTTACACTTTAAAACCTTCCATGTAAGAAAGCAGCCAAAGGTAAAATTACAGTGGTAAATACTGTTTCATTTCTTGCTGACCCTCACATAATCCTGTTCCTTACACTCAGTCAAAAATGCTCTCTGGGCTTTACAAACTGCACCCCTGGCACTCCACAGCTGTGATGTTGCCTCCAAATTAATCTTTATCCAATATGTTGATAGCTCTGTCTGTTTGCTTTTTGCGCAAAAGTTTATGGAACATCTGGAAAAAAAAAAAGTATGGGTAATATTCACAAATTCAAAATTAGAAGAAAAATTATTCACAGTCTAGATTGAAAATTAATAACTAAAAACCACATTGAAACAAAATGATTTGACATTTCTCTAGAATTTCCAGAATTTCTACATTGTACCACAAAACTGAGAGTCATATCACTGTTACTACCTATGGCTTTGTTTATGAGCCTTTCAGAGTCTTTTACATACGTGGAAACTGTTCTAAGAACAAAGTAATTTCAACCACAACTCCTTAACCATTATCAGCAAGAAGAGAGTCCACTCAACATGACTAGTAGTTGCCAAAGCTAACAGATTAAGTCAATGTGCTCATCTAGAAAGTTCAATACTGAGCTATTTTGGAGATATGATGAGCCAAGAGACTTCGGAAAGCATTCAAGCAGTGAGTTAATCTTATTTTACTGAAGCAGAAAAATTTCCTAAATGCTTTTTCTAATTTGTCTCTATTTTTCTAAAACAAAAGAAAATGGAACCCTGTTGAAAGATTACAGATGTACCAGATTAATTATTTTGGTCATGGTGAGATCAGTGAATATGAAAAGTGAAAAGCCAGTATTAAACATGGAGGTTTGAGGACTAATACCGGGAATCAAATTCTTACTGGATGGTGAGCAAGCTAAATAACATTCCTAAATTTCATTTGAAAATAGAGTAAATATTTCTCACAATAAAGGAAAGAACTTTGTTAAGGTTCTGCTGAAGAACCAGTTATTATTGAGACTGGCAGGTGGGAAGTATTCTTCACAACTTGTTTGAGTAGGATAGACGTTATCAGTAATTTAATAACAATAATAATCTTGGACCAATGTAATTTAAAAAGTCAAACAAACCACCAGTGAGAAATGAGACAAAAATCAAATAAACAGAGCAATTAAATAAGGATGGAGGGCCACCTACTTTTTTCCTGAAACATGATGTTTTTTCAATGTCCAATTTCTTTTTCTGGCTGCTCATGAGTTTTGAGTTATCCACATCTTAAAAATGCTCTGTTTTCTATTAAAGATTAGTAAGCATAACAATGAGTTTTTAATAACATGCACACTGAACATCACATCCATTAACAGTCAGTAAAGTTACTTGCCATTATGAGAGATATTAAAAACAGAATATAAAAACTAACTTTATTTGAACAAGCTGATTTTCTTCAATTTTTTTTTATGAGATAGTTATGAGGTTGATGAATGTATGGGAGATACGAGAAGAAAGGGGTATTGACACAACAACAGTTCAACTGTTGTCAGAGGACAACATTGGGATTACTACATGGCAAAATCTAGTACTTTCATATAATTTCTGTTTCCAGATAAGCCCTATTGCTGCTGTTCTTCAATGCGTCACACATGCTGTCCCTTTCCCTCCAGTCCATTTGTTGTTTCTCTCCTGTCTGATTTAGCATTAAAACCACCCAAAGCATATGTACTTCCAGGTACTGTGAAGGATTTGCCCTTCGCTGCATTTTACATGCTGTCCCTTTCCCTCCAGTCCATTTGTTGTTTCTCTCCTGTCTGATTTAGCATTAAAACCACCCAAAGCATATGTACTTCCAGGTACTGTGAAGGATTTGCCCTTCGCTGCATTTTACACTGGTTCTCTATTCTCTCACTGCTACAGCTGAAAGCTACTCAGAAGATGGCTGAAGCCAACCAGGACTTCTATCCCACAAAGAACTTTATGGGAAGAATAAAAAATTATAGATAAATAAATAAATAGATAGATAAATAAATAAAGAGCCAGATCTGAGCTGAATTATGCAGGGCCAGGACATCTCTCTGCAGTGTCTAGAGCTAAGGAGTGAGCAGTGATCCTTCACATCCAGGACATCCATCTATTTGCTCTACAAAGCATCAGCAGCTCTGAGTGATGCCCTGTCATGCAATTCACACCGTGATAGCCAGCTGCAACAACAGCTGGATGTAGCCAATGCAAAGAAGAGTCTGGAAAACTGAGAGGCTGAAACACTGATGCCACGCTGCTGTGGTCACAGGGCACAAAAGAGGCAGGAAAGCAAACACCGAACAAAGCTTTGGCGTTAAGACATGGAGTTATGGGATCGCTTGTGCATTGCAGAGTGCTTCCATCAGCACTAAAACACTTTCCAATAACGGCATAAGCTAATCCAAAGCATCTCAGAAACCGGAGCATTCTTCAGAGCACATACCAAATCCCGACAGACTTTAAGGCAACCTCTACATTAAGTAGAGTAGATTTGGTGACATGGCACTCTAGAGAGCCCTCCAGAAGACAAATCTCAGAGCCAAATACCTGAAAGGACTTTGGCTTGGATTTAGCTCCTGGAACTCTCAAAACTCTAATTTTCATTTTTTCTCTCTCCCTCAATCCCACTGGTCTTAGTTTTATACTATTACTCATTATTACTCATACTCTATTAAACATGCTAAATAAGTTGTTTGACTGAAGTTGCAGTAAAATGCAACATATAACTAACAATGTCATAGCATAAACCAGACCAATCTCATGAAAGAAACAAGCAAACACGCCTTTGGTTGAATTGCACTCACAAAAAAATGAACCCAATTAAAATATGGTCTTTTTAATGGTTTTATTTCATCATAGTCAGTTTCAAATCAGAAACCCCTTTGGAACTCATCTTTCTAATCAGTAAAGCTTTACACCTCCCTCCTTAGCTCCAGCCCATCTAAGCAAACTCCAGTATGCCGGCTCTGCTGATACCTGTCTAACCCCAGCAGTTATAGGTGTATGTCAGGGTACAGTACAGTTGGTGCAGCAATCATCCCCAGAGACATCAGAAAAGTGGTTTTCATGGGTTTGTAGCATGACTTTCACAAGGAGCTGAAGTGGTGGACCTGTTCTATCACTGGAAGGTATAGCATGCATTGCTTGTGTCACCTCATTCATGTAATTATGGGATTTGTCTCTTTAAGATGCAGAGATGAATAGCATCGGAGCCATAGAGGGGTCGTTTTCTACAAGAAAGGTAATTCGCTTCAAGATGACCCTCTTTCTTCCCCTTGGCACTGTAGAAGACATGGCACTGCTTTCAGTGAGGGATGAGGGGAGAAAGCACCTCCAGTGCTTCCTCAAGCACAGTCACAACACACCCAGGCCACACAGAAAATCCAAGATGCTGCTTTCCCTTTCCCAAGACTCACTCCTCTCCACAGTATACAACCGATTAAAAGAGATTCCCCCCTGACAACACACTTACTACTGCTTGTTTTTCACTAGCACCTCCCCTGCACTTGAAAACCTGCCGTTGAAACTCTCCATTTACTTTATGAGCCTGGGAAACGTAATAAAAAGACTAGAAGACTGCATGCCAGGTAAATTTTCCAAAATTGGTACAGTTCTAATAAAATCCTTTTAATCCTTTAATCTTCAAAATAACCCAAGAATGTGTCCTGGATCCTACCCCAGCTCCTCTACAAAACAAAATGAAACGGCTCCACTTACACTCTCTTCTTATTTACAAGTACCCATTTCTCCACAATGTTATTTACTCCTGTCTTCCCAGGTATCACAACCTAAGGCTTTTTCTTCACATAGAACACCACAGTCAATAATTCCAACTAGTACTTAGATGAAGTGCTAAATTGTAACTTGATGCAAAGCTATATATAAGAGAATATTTCACAGAAAACTACATTAGCACTTTTATAACTGAAATCAGCAAAACTAGTGACTGGAGTAGCCCTAAGCTTTGATCTCATAACTTTTCCCACTCCTCTTTTCTCCCAGTCCTCCTTCTGACTCTGCCTCCCCTGCCAAGTTACTCCTTCTCAACTCTTTTTCTAAAATATGTAGAAGTACGTTTTCTAAGCATATTTTCTCTAGCCTCCATGGACTGAAGCATTTTGGGGGAATTGGATTAACTATGGAAGTTTTTAAGCACTTGAGGACATGGAAACTCAGATCTATGAGAGTCATGAATGTTAGTTTCCCAAATTGGAATATTTATTTTTTTTACCCAAGCTTATGGCTGTTGCAGAATTTCCATTTGAACAATTAGATTATTTTTTTATATGGTATCTACCAAAATTATTCTAAGAATATTATGTGATTAAAACAAAAATAGCATGAAAGAATACTACAGCTTGTCACTGCACAGCCCAAGGGAGAAGGAGAAAAAAAAACATAAATCAACAAATCAACCTCATTACTTTTATTTATTCTAGGTATACTGTTTCACTGAAATACACCCAAATACATAAGAAGTTTTCATGATTGACTACAAGTTTTACACTTCCCAAGTGCATAAATTGTGCATTTGGAATGACTAGATGTCAACAGATTTAATGCAATATTATATATACCAAGTAAAACAGACATTGACTTACTGTGAGGTGTTCACATCCAAATCTTCAGAATGTTCTTAGATACAGCAATTATTTCAACAGAGATTTAGCAGAAAAAATGGTAGTTGAGCTACAAGAATTTAGATGGAGACAAGAGATTTTCACTTAGGTGAAAAGAAGAAGAAACTAATTAGCCAAAGTATAGAAAGGTTTATGGAACAAACTAGCAGGCAAATGGGATCCTCAGGTGAAAGAGATTGTTAGAACCTAATTCATGTCAACCTACACCAGCTGAGGCTGTATGCCCTGAGATCATGCAGACTGCAGCCCCTTCTGCTGAGTAAGGATCAGCTACTGTGACTGCATGCTGGAGTGCTTAAACTGAAGGAAAAATAAATGGGGAATGAATTCAAATTCAGTAAAAGCAAAGAGGTGAGGCAAGTCACTGCCATGATACAGTTCTTGCTGGCTGTATCTGTAAGATGGGGCAGTTGTGCTCCACAGTGCAACTCCTAGTCCTGGTCTTAGGTGCACAGCCCAGCATTAGAGAAGGGGTTGGCACCGTCCTGGTTCACTGAATATGCAGGGGAATCAGTTAGCCTCCATTTTGTCTTCCTCCATGCTGACATGCTTCCAGTTCCTTCTGTAGTAAAACAGAGTGTGCGATGGGGTAACACACACACTCACAATTTGCCTGAGGCACAGGCAGGACACATCAGAGATCAAACCTGCAAAGAGTAACTCCTCTGCACTACAGATGCAGCCATTTTTTCCCTGCAAAGCAGGAACTATATATGTTAGTACTCAAAAAGGTGGACTGTATCACAGCTCTGCATGCCACCCCATTTCAGGCACTGACCTTTCATTTGATAACCTATTTTTAGACTGGGTCTTCTACATCTCAATTCATAATGTTATATTCTTATGCTACCACACCAACATTTTGCATTTCTATAGTCTTTCCATCAGACTATCTCAATGCAGCATGAAGGTCTGTTTGCACTTTATTTCTGTTTGTCTTCTACTCAAACTTACTACAAGACTGATTTATTTGGAGTAGGAAGCAAAATATATTTTCTAATACTTGCTTCTTTGGCATAGTTGCATAAAAAATGTTAAAATGAAATTAACAGTACCCAGTCCACAATTATTAGAAGGAATCAGAGAATTGGCACACCATCTGCCAGGAGGTAGCACTGCTGTGGACAAGGTGGAGTAGACTGGCACACAAGCAGTGCCACCAGTTGGTAACACATCCCTCAACAAGTGAGAACAGAAGCTAATCCATGACAGGAGACAATTCTTTGGACCAGACAGATCCTGACCCATGGAAAAGCATATATAAACATTGGTGATACACTGTGGACCTTGGGAAACCTTAAAACTTCCCTCAGGGAGGGGCTGTTGAGCCCAGCAATCTCAGTCTCAGAGGGAAGAACCACCAGTGCCCATCAGAGCCAGTGATGTGGCATTAGACTTGCATCATCATATACATAAGGACTAATAAATTGATTGATGTCTGGGTTTTAGTAGTTAACAGAAAAATTACCTATTATCTAAGCATAAAGAAATATTTGAAGTTTTGAGTTTTCACCTGGTCTCCAAGTCTCTCAGAGTACTCCCATCATGCTGGTCTCAAACTCACAAACAATAACCGCAGCAACATGTACAAGCACTGATGTCTTATAGCAACCTCACCAAACAGAGAATTATTATCCCTATTGTAGATGTGAAGAAGCTGAGGTATAGAGAGGTTAGCTGACTTTTTTCCAAAACTAGCAAAGCAGTAACACAGCCCTGATCTCCCAAGAGCAGGCTGCGCAGCTCAGCAGAGAGGACTGATGCAATCTTTGCAAGACATCAAGGCCAACAAGACTGGAGATGTCTACACTGCTGACAAGGAACTGTGCTGCCAGTCCAGACCGCAGCTCCATCTGGCCCTGTCAGAAATCATAGTTTGTCCTGATGATCAGAAAACCACAGAAACTAGTCATTTTCAGCATTCTTGCAAACAAATTGTTTCATCTCTTACTTTGTACCTCACGTTGATACATGAGACATGTAACTGTTGACCTATTGTGCTCTAATATTTTGTGAATTATTTCTCATTTATTTGGCAGAATATATCTACATTATAATTTAAGAGTTTCCTAGTAACATTTCATAAACTTTCAAGCATCACTTTTTTCCAGACCGCAGAGTAACATGATGGCAAACATTCTGTAAACCTATAAATATGTGTGTGTGTTTGTGTAGGTATGTCTTGCTCTGCCAAGCCTTTTAGCTGTTGGGTGAAACTCTGGCAGTTTGGCAGACACAGACTCCAGGATTAGTTACAAGAAGACATTTGCATATAAATCTGTCTCTATTTATGAAACCTAAGAAGAGAAGTGTCACTGGATTTTACTCTTGAAAACAAAGTATTAAAATCTTCATGTAAACTGAGAAAGTTAAACCTTTTTCTCTGAAGTTAAAAGTCTCTGTGAGGTTTGACTTACATTTCTAGACACATAGACTATGTCCATATTTTTAAAGACCTGTGTTCATGTAGGTGTTCTGATTGTTTCTATGGACAGGAACACAGCCCTGAATTTGTGAAGGCTGAAATTGAGCCAGACCCATTCTGTTCCCCTGCTCCCCTTTCTCCCTTTTCCCCTGACAGATTTTCACTGCTTACTGATCCAGTTGGCTTGCTTCAGGCTGCAAGTCGTCTTGCGTGTAGTGAATAGTTTGAATTTGATTGCAAGCATCTAGATAGATACACTTACGGTCACTTCTCACTGCATGTATAGTCCACCTTTTTCCAGGAAAGAAACTGGGCAAGAGAGGCACATGCAACTAAGGAAGATGGGCCACAGGTTTCAGCAAAGTAAAGTGAAGCATGATGTTGAAATTCAGAGTATAACTAATAATGACAATGACCATACTGGGCTATATTAAAGTCAGTTTACCTTATGAGGCCAGACACTCCACACCTCTGCTGAACCACCCCTACGTTACTGCAAACCTTCCCTCTGAGATGCTCTTGGGAATCAGGAATGTCACTTGTCATTAGAAAAAACTCAAAACATTTAAAACTGATATTCAGTATCATCTCCTACCATTACGGTGAATTGTTTCAGAACTCAAAAACCTTTTCTGATCACTAGCACTCCTTTCTTAAATTTAAAAGCTAAATTCAAAGTTTCTTCCAAGTAATTCTCTGTATCAGAATCAATCTCAGATGAGCTGAGCCTCTGCTGCTGTTTTGAATTAACAGATCAGTGTTAGAAATGTGGGTTTAGAAGCAGAGTTTTATAACTGTGATTGTTGTCTTTTTACTATTCCTTTTTGTGAGTCCCTTTCAACAGACTATTTTTGCAGAAATTATTGGCACTGTAGTGGCCCCATCAAAATGGCAACATCATAGACCTCTTTCTTCAACAATATTTGTAAGATGCTTAACTTTCTGCTTTGGACCCATTATCATCCTTTAAAAGAAAATCAAAACAAAACAAAACAAAACAACATGATCCTTCTATTAATATGTACTTAAAGGTGTACAGAAATTTAGCTTTCTATATCTCTGCTCCCTCCATGAAATAGCATGTGCACTAGGAAAAGTAGCAAACTCTCCCACCACTGAAGCTATATATATTCTAGTACCAATAATGTCAAACAGCAAAATTAACTCCATTTTTACTGGAGTGTCAGTTAACATTTTTCCAAGTATAATAAAATTCACAAACTGCAACTTTAATATTTCTACCAGCAGCTTTTTGCTCAAATTTATTTTAGTATAGCTTTAAAATAATGTTCTGATTAAACATTGCTGAAATGCAACGGAAGCACCATAGAAAAGATTTTTACACCCGCACTGATATCCAGTCACTTTTGCAGCATACGGATCAAGTTTTCTATCAACATCTTAGCTTTTCTCCACACAGCTTTACAGACTGGTAACAGTTTGCATGGGGAACCTCACATCTGACAACCTGTTTTGCAAATTGGTCCCATTATTCCTGGGCCAGATCCCGTAAGATTTATTAACTCCCACAACACTTGATGGCAATGACAGGTGGTCAGAGGGTTGGAAATCCATCTGTGTGTAGGTTGGCACCTACTAAACACAAGCCCTACTGGGTTTTAATCCCCGGGACTAGTTTCCGCCTGCTCTATACATATCATCAGGAGGATACAGCTGTTGCAGATCCGACAGAGCAGACATAAGCAACCTGATGCCAAGGAAAGACAAGGGAATTCCCCTCTCCATGGAGAAGAGGCTGCTGTGCAAAAAATGTGAAACAGGTCAACATGGAGGAGACAGCTGGTAAGACCACAAGGAGGAAATGTCATGTCCTTGGATCCAGGTGCAGGATGTGCCTGTGAACAAACACATTCATCCACAACAGCAGATGAAGGACAGAGAGTAGATGAAGGGGTGTGATGACACCAAAGTAATTCAGGACAGTTTTATGAATCGAAGCTCAAGAATGAGTCCAGTTGGGGTCCAGATGAGAAGGTGTAACCAGACCTTGTAACCACAAGACTATGAGACAAAGAAGAGTTGGAAGTTATCACAGTTCTTGATTTGTAACAAGATTAACACAAGCACTATTTTCATAGTAAATAAATGAGTAGGCAAAAATTAAAATACTATATATTTTTTAATAATTGTATTTAAACGAGATAGATCTCTCTGCTTCTTTTTCTTTGGACCCAAAGCTTTTGATTTGTACACTGGTTTTAAATCTTTCCAGCTGGTCAGGTTGGAGGGCAGGCATTGCTTACTGAGGGCCCACTCACACTGGGTGAATTCATGTTTCCTGCTCTTGCACACATTCACGGGCTTTCTATTCCCAGCCAAGTGGACTATGCATAAATATTTCCAATTTTAATATTATAAAAATACTTTGTCATCTAAGTGGTGTGCAAGACAAAAGAGTCCCAGGTCAAGACAATAAACCTTTTAAAAAGCAGATTCAGATAATGTAAAAGTGACTGAATGAATATTCCCAAAAGCTCTATTTTTAAAATTTAAAAATTGTAAATTAAAAATTATTTTTAAAAATAATTTTATAAATGCTTTTTATACAGTCAATTTTGGAATTCAGGAGCAGAAAAAAAAAACAACTGTTGACATAGGAAACCCATTCAGCTGAGATTTCAAATCTCTTAAACATCTAAAAACTTCTGTTAGATTTAAAGGTATCATTTGCTTTAGTTATGCAGTTGAATCAGAAGTGAATTTTGTCTTGATTTATGTCAGAATATTCTCAGTTGCTAATTTTTGACCACAGATTTCTAATTTTACACATGCGTATGCAATCAACACAAACGATGCAATATGCAAATAGGGAAAAGAGTGGTTCACATAGAACAGTTGTAGAGCAGTAGTAGAAGAGACTGTAGTTGTAGAGACTGTAGGAGAGATACAGCAAAGAATTCTCAGAGACAAAAATCCAACAACAAATGACCCTCTCAGTTTTGGTGAGGTGAGGTGAGGTGAGGTGAGGTGAGGTGAGGTGAGGTGAGGAGAAGACCACCTCCTTCATGACCCTGGTTAACACCAGTGGAAAGCAGCCTATTGTTTTCAGCAAGAACAGGACCAAACCCGTAGCTGCAGAGGTGTTAGTGGCAGGAGGGTCAATCCTGGGCTTAGGACAGCTCTGGGTCACACAACGTTGGCATCAGCTGCTCCTTCCCACCTCGGACTGCGTGGTCCTGCTCTTCCGCTGCAGCTCCCCCCTCCAGCTATGCCCAGCAACCGGTTGTGGGAGCACAGGCTAAACTGGATTGCTGAAAATAACCCTTCTGGAGAGTTATTTTGAACCTGGGTCCCTTCAGATCATGTCAGGGTGGCCTCCCAAGCCCTTGTGTGCGTGGGGGTGTGTAACAGTACAGGATGACAGGCTGCCAACAGCATGGGGCAGGGGGGAACACAGAGGACCCTTTAATCTGGTTTTGCCCCTAAGGGCAGAGTACTGTGAAACTACATCCGCGTTTAACAATTGTGTGTGTGATATACGCAGCAGAGAGGTAACAGGTCTTTCTGTCATACCCGTGACAGAGCAATGAAGTTTGAAAATGCTTAAAGCCCATTTCTTTTTGTGTCCCCGTAGTTAAACAGACACACAGAGAAGATCTCTTGTGATACTAAATAACTGTGTCTCTTGCTTTCTCTATCCTCTCAGTGTTAATTACTGAAGTAGGCCTCTTCTGAACAACTCCATCAAAGCCAAGTCACAGGGTGCCAGAGACATTCACAAAAGAAATCTCTGCCAACAACCTGAGTGGCAGCTGTCCACAGCAGAAGCACTGACCTCCGGCACTAGTAACACAGCACCTTCTAGACCACTTTTCTAATGATGGCGTCACTCAGTGACAGTACCTCAATTAGAGCAAGGAGATAGTAGTACATTTCATATAAAAATAAAATTATGTGCACACCAAAAAAGAGAAGCCACCTTCCATCAGGAATAAAGAGGGGGACAACTCTGAAAAACAGGAGAGTAGAGCTGTTCTTGAGGTTCATTCTTACCCACAGAGACCGAAGAGGTGTCTCTGTACTTGTGCGATAAACACTGAATAAACTCTGGAAGGAGGGAGATAAAACTTTTTCCTAAGAAGCTCTCCCCTTTGTTGATAGATTAGTCCTAACCTTCTTTCTCAGAAGCAATTCTCTTCTCCAGGCTTCTTGGAACTAGCTGCTATGAGGACCTTTTTGAATAAAGATGAAATTTCCTGGCTCGGCGAGCAGCAGCAAGGGAAAAGCCCACATCCTCAGACTGGCATTTGTTTCAGCTCTTCCATCATTTTTCAATAGTTGTTTGGTCCCTGGCTGCCTGTTTGAAGAAGGCCTGACTGCAAAAACAAGCTGTAAGAACAAGCAGTTTAAATGGTGCTTCTGTACCTAAACAGGACATCAGTATTAGCTATTTTGATCTTTATTTTTATATTATTTTTAATTCTTTCACAGATCTCACTCTCTGAGACTGAGCTGGGATTGACATTGCAGCCAGAGAGGATTTGGGATATTATCTAATCCTGATTCTTTGCCATGTAGCTAAAAGGCTTTTGCTTTGTTAATAATACTACACTCCAGTTGAGTCAATAAATAATTGCCATGTCTGCCTACTCCTTCTTGTAACTCCTGGTTGGACAAAAGCCTCAAAGCGTTTGAGGAGAGTAGAATGTGATCCTTGCTTCAAATTATATACAGGCAAAAGAAACAACAAATACAGCCTACCCAGCCTGTTCTCTTTTCCCTACCTTTTCTCTCCTTCTGTATTCCACTTGTCATCTTTTTTTCAACACCTCATTCTCTGCCTCTTCTTTTTTCTGTGCTTTCCTCGCTCAGTCTCACCCCCTGTTGCCAACAGCTCACTGCTTCTCTCTCCAAACTCCAGGTGACATCCTGTTGCCACAGCAATATTAGACATAAAAAAATTACATTTGCAACCAACTGTTGTTCCAGCAAAAGTTTGTAGCAGCAGGCCTCAACTACAATGCTAATACTTTCAAAAATTCTTTTGCCCCTAAAATTTTCCCTGCTAACGTTTTCACTGCATGCTATTTGCTCTGTTATCCTTAAAATTAACAAGCAGGAACCCTTCTGCCAGCCCACTGTATTTACCCTTGTAGTTTCCAGATTCTACAAATACATGTCTATATATGATGTGTAGATATACATTTATATAAAGTAAATACATACATCAGTTTTTTAAACACCCCCACAAAAGTCAGTCCATGTATATACACTGACATGCACAGACTAATTCCTCCAATCTGTTGCTATGTATACAACACTTGAAGATTCATCTCTAGCTTTCCTGACTGCTCCTTCACCCACTATCACCCGATCTATCACCAGCGTATGAAAACTGTCATCTGGCTGATGCTATACCAACACCTTGATTTCAGCTTTCAATGCAAAGTCTTCTCACATGCTCAACTGCCTTTTCTATAATTTGCATCCATGTTGGTGTGTGGAAGTTGTCTTTACACACAATGGAAATCCATGCTTTGCTTCCTATTGGTTGCAGCGAGAGGGTATTCATGACCAGCCAGCATCCCTGGGACATGCCAGCATGGCGGGAAACAACCTGGAGTCACAGGCAAAAGACCAGTAAAGGCACTTATGGAAGAGGAGACTGGCATCCTAAATCACCATATTCTATGAGATATCAGCCACACTAGCAAGGGGCTCCCAAATTAAGGGAAAGCTAGGCTCCCTTGGTTCCCCCTGGTTTCAGTGAAGCACATCTGAATGATACTCCTTCTCTCACATTGTCTTTTGCATTACCTGCAGAGAAACCCAAAAGTGCTTAGCTTCTAAATTATCAAATAAACCTGCAGTCCAAAATAAGGTGGTAATGAATACTTCCCAGACAATAATAGCCAACACACTCATTTTAATCATTATGGCTTCTACCAGTCAATGGCACCCGTGTGTGTCACGTCTAACTTGCCCTGATATCACTAGGGGGTCATCTTGTTTCTGTACATCATTGTATTTGAAGTATGTAGCAAAACTCACACTATGAAACGAATGATATATATCCTATTTTCTTAAAAAAATACCTGCAAAATGATTTATCACTGTGGTTCCTAATGAGAAAATTAACTTCACTAAGTCTGTGTTACATATGTCTCCATGAAATTATCCAAATTTGGACTTTAAATTTCTTATGGCGGTTGAATTGCAAGATTACAAATTAAAATCTTAAAATTGAGTAGATAATTTGAAATAAACTAATAGCTGGTCATTATGAAAAAAAACTGAAAATATGTATCAAATAGTTATTAAAAATGAAAAGAAAGCATTATCTCCAACAACAAAGGACAGAACAGGAAAACTCATCAAGGGAGGGACAGCTGCTGCACAATATATTTTTTGTAGCTAGGGTTGTGAGGGGAGGTTGTTTGTTTGGGCTTTTTGCATTTGGGCTTTTTTCTCCTGGAAGCAAGGAAAAAAATGGTTAGATGTGGCTTTGCATATGCCAGATGCGACAATGAGATCAAATCCCTTTCTGGGGAAAGAATTGCTTCACAGAGTGTTTGATTTTGAAAGAGCAAGGACTCATTGTCTCTAAATTTTGTTGGATACCAATAAATGCTGGCATTAGTGTGACATTTCCCTTTGAAAGCTGGAGTACAGAACTAATCCTGATAAACAGCGCAAATCTGCAACCCGTGCTAAGGCAGAACAGAGCTCACTGTCACGGACTTCGGAACATCTCACGTGAATATGACTATGGGTTACAGCTCCCAGGTCTTTTACTAACAACACTTTCATTTTCTACCTACCAGATGGAAGTGGGATTTTCTTATATTTGGGCTTTCTTGCGAGCACCTAATGCATTATTAAAATCTACAGATGAAGTACAGCATTCATAGTGGTAGCCGACACATATTTAATCAGTCAGCTTAGCAAACCTTTATAGCATTTGCTAAATGATTGAACATTTCTTCAGAGATGTACTACAAAGTAACATCATAAATTTAGACATGTATTTCTTGTGTTCTAACAACTGCTTCACTTACGAAAACATCTTCTTTAAAAAATGTGCAAGTTTTTCTCCATATGCCATAGTAGTTTATTTTTCACATCTGTCAGATTGAACGTGGCAGTAAAACACCATTTTCTCTCCTGCTGTATGAGTAAATGACAATCTGCAAGTAAAATTGTCTAAACATCTCTGCAGTGTCTCTCTTTCAGACACAAGGAAGAGATGTTACTGTGTGATCTGTTTGTTGGTGGTCATCTTCAAACTGTTTTCCCTAGATTTTTCATACACATACATTTCATAGATGCATTTACATGGGCTTTAAGTTCTGCACATGTAACAGCCAACTACTTCTTGGTCTACATTGGCCTTATCCCAGGTCTTGTAGGCCTCAGTGAGGCAAAAAAAAGTTTAAAAAACAGAAGAGTAGACCTCATACTAATTTTCTTTTAAGATATTGTCAGCATTTGGATCAGAAACATTAAAAAAGCCTATTTAAACATTCCTTTAGCATCATTTCCTGGAAGACATTCTTATTTGAATTTAACAAATTAATGTAAATTAAATGCCTACAGTACCATAAAAAAAAGTGAAGAGAAAGTAGTCATCTTCCCCTGTAAAAGTCTAAAAGACACGTATTCACAAAAAATAAAAATAAACTTTCTCAGCAAGAAGCACTTTCAATAAATCAGCTTCTGAGGCATGTATCAGCTCTTTGTGTGATATTGTGTGACCTAAACAGAAAATCTGAACATGAAGTACCCTTCTTGGGAAGCAATTTGACAAAGCTGTAATGTGGTCACCTCATTACGGGAAGATCAACTGCTACTAATAAAAGCAGATATCTTGGACAGCCAAAGCCATGGAAAAAAAAATGTGAGCCTGCCACGCTTGCCACTGGCAGCTGAAAAACAAAAAATACTTGGCTTTGTGTCCCGCAAGTGTTAACTACAGATTAACCTATTTGTATTGATCACTGTTTTGCCCACTAAGTAAGTATCCAACCTTACTCAAATGTCCCCTTGGCTTCAGGTCTGGCCTCCTCAAGTAACCAGGATTTTAGAGAACTTCTCTCCTAATACCTGCCTAGAAGACAATGCTCTCCAGTCACCTTTTCAAAAACAGCCAACTAAAAATTTTATGTCCAGGCCCACTTTCCAGTGGAGACACAAAGTGGTTTCTCGAACACAGGTTTAGCAATGTCCTTCCTTCCTGGCAAACCAAGCACCCTCCAAAAAGTCCCTGTCCCCACCAGCAGCCTGAGCTGCCCATTGGGGTTGGGCTGTGGGGTGTCTGGGGATGGGTGACCCTCTGTGAGACACACAGCTGCCCCAGCAAACATCCAGCCCTTTATATTTCATCCATGTCTTCCTGTCCATCACATATTTTTCTCCCTTTACCTTCAATAGCCACAAGACCCTTAAGACATAAATTAAGCTTTTGATAATTTTTATGACCTTGATCATTACTTCTCCACAGTTTTAAAAAACAATTTTTTCCTTAATGATCTAATTTTTCCATCTTGACTGATACTGACTGTTTCATACACATGGAATTTAAAAATCCAGCATGCCTGTTTTACTTTGTGCATTAGAACCACCTACTATGTCAACTGATGTTTGTAAACATTTCTTACTAAACTTCTTTCAAAGACATAAGTAAATGCATAAAACTGCAAAAACAGCTGAGGAACTTTATTTTTTATGAAGAGTGAATTTTTGAGAGAGCAGAACTGCAGGGAGATGTTCTATAATGCAAGATTAAATCTGGATAAAAGATTCAGACTTTCTATCGTCTTTAACTAATAGTAATATTAGACTATGTCAAAATCAGATATTTCCTTTCAGAAAATCAGAGGTTTTGATTGGTACCTTAAAAATAAAACTGGCCACATTTTCAAATCCAAATTCCATTTATTTTTTAATTACAACTTTGGTGAGAAAAAAATATAATTAATTGGGATAAAATTGAAATAAAATTAGTCAAATTTTGGTTCAGATATGAATAAAAACTCTACTATTTACTTTTCTTACAATAATCAATTTGTGTCATGATTGTTACTACGAAAAGAAATTATATACGTCACAGCAGCAAAAGCCATGATATATACAAATAAATATGTAACTCACGGACAATGAATGCTGATAATAGCTGAGGTAACAAAATAACTTCAAATCCCATGCCACACTCACATATTAAGAATTAACCGTTCCCCCTGCCAAGTTGGAAGATACAAGAAAATACTTCCTCTCTTTTGATATCATGATCTGAGTAAGATTTTAAGAGCCAACACAGACAACCGTGTCAAAAGAAGGGAAATAAATATCAGTAAAACCAGAAGGAATTAAAACAAAAATCTGAGAACAAAGCGTACGAGTTTAAGGCCTTTAAATCCTTTATGGGGTGTGAGTTTCGGAGACATCAAAGTAAACATTGTCATCCTAAAGAGTTCCAACAACTCTATCATAACCTACATTACTCTTAATGTTTTTCTAAGCAGTTCTGAACTTAGCAGTTCAGAGAGATCCTAGTCCTACAAAAATATACCAATTATATGTGAATAAAGTCTCTCAAATTTCCATTGCAAAGGGTTAGAGCAACACCCCTTTTAAAAAATTCACACCTTGGGAAAAAACATCAAAATGCACAGCCACTAATTTCTGCACTGCCTCTCATTTCAAAATATTTTATGTCTCTTTCAAACTATCGATAGCTGACAGGAAAACAAAGTTTTCACCCAAGTAAAAATCGGTATTCATCATTCAGCATGCCTTTTTTGAAATAAAAGAAGCATTGTCTTTTCTCTTCTAGTCTCTGCTGTTCTGGAGGGGAAAATATTTCCTCTCTTTTGATTTCATGATCTGAATAAGTTTTTAAGACCCATTTAACCAAGACAGAATACAGTGTTAAGAGAAAAGGGAAAAATAAATAAAAATCAACAGAAACAGAAGGGCCTGACCCAGAAATCTGGTAGCTCAAAACTACCATTCACTCAAACAAGTTTTAAAGAAATTAATTCTTCGCTCCAACACTGTGCTGAATACTCTTATTATAAATAAATCATCTCTCTGAATTGACTGGAGCTGGTAGAGCTAAAGGCCAATACACTGTTTGCTTTCTCCCCTCGAACTGGTGACCTTTCCAAAGCATCCAGGCCTGTCTCTCCTCACACCCGCGCACAGGCTGACACCTGACAAAGAGCAGCTCACCAAAGGCAAGCCCAGCGTGCCACCAGACAGACTGGTGGTAGAGCATAAAGCGTGGAAGGCCTGCAGTACTTCCTTTGAGAACCTTAAAAACCTCTACCCATTACATCAAACAGTCCAGTGTCTGAAATGCAATGTTTCATCGCCAAAGATCAGCACGTATTTCACCAACAGAAGTGGCCTGTGGCTGTACACAGCTACCCAGCCTGAGACCATTACACTGCACAGAAGCCATCATTTGACACGTCCATGTGCAGGTGGCTGCTTTGCATTTGCCCTCCCGTCACCTGAGTGACGGACACAGCTAAGGACGGGTTTCTGAATCATTCTAGTTTTAAATGATCCTTTTCGCTGCAAAGGATGTGCACGTGGAAAGGTCTTGGGTTTGGCTGATTCAAGCAGAGTCACGCAGTCTTACCAATCACCCTTACACACACACACAAAACCAGACACCAGACAAACCAAGGCATGCTCAAGCATCCTTCCCTCATAGCACAAACTGTCTGCAGATCATTCCCTCTGCAGGAGGAGCGAAGGCTGGCACTTGCTGTTGTCTTCAGAGGAGTAGAAATGTAAGCAATTTACTTTCAGCTCTGCCCCTTGCCCACCTTTTCCATATCTGAGGTGCAGTTACTGAACTTGTGTTTTTATCAATGCATAGCTTGGAGTTATGGTAAATCAGTGGTGTGGTGGATATTTCCCACAGTAAGCAAATGTATTCAAATAACTATTGAAGGGAAAACATGAACAAAATGAAGGACTAATAAAGAGTGAGAGAAATAGTTGCAGTTCCCTCTTTTGCTGGTGATGAGTAGTAATAAAAAAAGAAAAAAGCAGAGGCCAAGTCTACCAGCAACTGGTGTAGGTTTTGGCTGAGACCCCAAAGGAGATGAATTTTGGAGCGTAAATCAAATTCCAAAAGTAAAAAATAGTGATTCAACAACATAAATGGTTAGATTTTTTTTTTTTTTTAATCAGCAAAACGCAAACATATATTTATGTATAAAATATTAAAAAACACACGAATGTCCATTATAGAACCTGAAGTGAAACTGGAAATTAAATTTCATTACTTGAAGTGGTAGACAATAGTGTCCTTGATTTAAAAAAGAGACACTTTATCTCTAGAGACTATAAGCTGTCCTGGAACAACTATTATTTTTCTTCAGGTCTATCTTGCACTGAACATAATAGGAACCCAATTATTTCTGAAACCTCTGAGTGTTACCAGAATCTCAGTATTAAATATAGATATGAAGAAACATAAATAGATATCATAAACCTGTTTACTTAGCTGCTATTAAAATTCTACTAAAAATATTTTAAACACAAAGTTCTAATAGGATGTATAGGGATCTGTTGGGTATGCTCAAGCAGAAGAGGAGAGTTTACAGGTCATGGAAGCAGGGGCTGGCCACTTGGGAAGAATATAAGGCTGCTCTTAGAGGATGTAGGAAGGCAGCTAGGATAGCCAAGGCCTCCTTAGAATTACAGCTGGCGAGAGGGGTCAAGGACAGCAAAAAGAACTTTTTCAAATACATAGCAGATAAAACTAATACCAGAGGCAATGTAGGCCCACTGATGAATGGGGTGGGTGCCCTGATGGCAGAAGATACAGAGAAGGCAGAGTTACTGAATGCCTTCTTTGTCTCTGTCTACTCTGCTGGAGGCTGTCCTGAGGAGCCCTGTACCCCTGAGACCCCGGATGAAGCCAGGTCAATGGGGGAGTTTGGTTTAGTTGATGAGGACTGGGTTAGGGAGCAATTAAATAGTCTGGACATCCATAAATCCATGGGTCCAGATGGGATGCATCCGCGGGTGCTGAGGGAGCTGGCTGAAGTCATTGCTGGACCGCTCTCCATCATCTTTGCCAAGTCTTGGGAAACGGGGGAGGTGCCCGAGGATTGGAGGAAAGCAAATGTCACTCCAGTCTTCAAAAAGGGCAAGAAGGAGGACCCGGGTAATTATAGACCAGTCAGCCTCACCTCTGTCCCTGGGAAAGTAATGGAACAACTTATCCTTGGTGCCATCTCAAGGCATATCAAGGATAAGAGGGTTATTAGGGGCAGTCAGCATGGCTTTACCAAGGGTAAGTCATGCTTGACCAACCTCATAGCCTTTTATGAGAATGTAACAAGGTGGATGGATGATGGCAGAGCGGTGGATGTGGTCTACCTTGACTTCAGTAAAGCCTTTGACACAGTCTCCCACAGCATCCTCACAGCTAAGTTGAGGAGGTGTGGTGTAGACAATAGAGTAGTGAGGTGGGTTGCAAACTGGCTTAAGGAGAGAAGCCAGAGAGTGGTAGTCAATGGTGCGGAGTCTAGTTGGAGGTCAGTATCTAGTGGAGTGCCTCAGGGGTCAGTACTGGGGCCAATATTATTCAATATATTCATTAACGATTTAGACGAGGGAATTGAATGTACTATCAGCAAATTTGCTGATGACACTAAGCTGGGAGGAGTGGCTGACACACCAGAAGGCTGTGCTGCCATCCAGCGGGACCTGGACAGGCTGGAAAGTTGGGCGGGGAATAACCTAATGAAATTTAACAAGGGAAAGTGTAGAGTCCTGCATCTGGGCAGGAACAACCCCAGGTTCCAGTATAGGTTGGGAAATTACATATTAGAGAGCAGTGTAGAGGAAAGGGACCTGGGGGTCCTGGTGGACAACAGGATGACCATGAGCCAGCACTGTGCCCTTGTGGCCAGGAAGGCCAATGGCATCCTGGGGTGTATTAGAAGGGGGGTGGCTAGTAGATCGAGAGAGGTCCTCCTTCCCCTCTACTCCGCCCTGGTGAGACCACATCTGGAATATTGTGTCCAGTTCTGGGCCCCTCAGATCAAGAAGGACAGGGAACTGCTGGAGAGGGTCCAGCGTAGGGCAACGAAGATGATTAAGGGAGTGGAGCACCTCCCTTATGAAGAAAGGCTGAGGGAGCTGGGTCTCTTTAGTTTGGAGAAGAGGAGACTAAGGGGGGACCTCATTAATGTTTATAAATATATAAAGGGTGAGTGCCATGAGGGTGGAGCCAGGCTCTTCTCGGTGGCAAACAGTGATAGGACAAGGGGTAATGGGATCAAGCTGGAACACAAGAGGTTCCGCTTAAATTTGAGAAAAAACTTCTTCTCAGTGAGGGTGACAGAGCACTGGAACAGGCTGCCCAGGGAGGTTGTGGAGTCTCCTTCTCTGGAGACATTCAAAACCCGCCTGGACATGTTCCTGTGCGACCTCACTTAGGTGTTCCTGCTCCAGCAGGGGGATTGGACTAGATGATCTTTCGAGGTCCCTTCCAATCCCAAACATACTGTGATACTGTGATACTGTGATGTGTTTTAATGACTGTACTTTCTAGATGATTAAATAACACTCTGGAAAACCCTGGTTTTTGTTTTCAATGAATAAACTATAACTAGGTTAGACTATCATTAGCTGATGATACTCAAAATCCTGACGAAATATAAAAGAGTTACAAAGGGGTTTGCATGAATCTGATTTTGAGCAATCCATCACTGACACATTTCTGCTTGTCAAAATGGCCAGACACTGATTAGCTTTGGTAACAAGTACTTTTCTGGAATAACAAATGTGTGACACAGAGGGTCTTTGCATGCCATCCATCTTTACAAATATTTATTACTTATTTCTTTTTTCTTCATGTATCACAGCAATCAAGAGAAAAGGTACCAATTCAAATTCTAACCCAGAGATATTTTTTCCTATTCTGCTCCAAATAGAAGGGGTTAAACTGGTTTAATGGAATTCACAGTACCTTCATTTTATGAAGTTAATAGAAAATGTCTTTTCCATTTCTGAAGCCTTGCAAATATTGTGTGCAAACGTGAGTGTGCATGAAGGAAAGACAAATAATTCATTTTTTTAAGAGTGCCTACAGTGTGTGTGTGTGTGGTGCCCTGGATTACCCTCAAAATGTGCAGATGACCACTACCAAAGGAAGTGGAAGGAACAGCATGTTCACCAACTGCAGAGCCAGGAATAACAGAAGCCACACGTTCAACAACAGCCATATGACTACAGGCAGGCTCTGACCAGGCACTTCCCTTTCAGCATTAGCATAATGTTTATACGAAGCAGAAAAATGCACCTCGCCTACCCAAAACTACGTACTTCTCTAAGAAATACATGTCCCTGAAATACAAAGCAGTACCTCTGGCCTTGTGACTGAAGAGAGGGATGACCCTTCACACTACAAGTGGTAGCTGCAGAAACAGGATTTGAAATGGTCAGGAGTCATCGTCTCTTTGGAGAAGCACGCCTCGGGTTTCATCCCAAAGATCAGCATCCCCAGGTCTCAGTACAAAAAAACAGATGTTCTGACCGGCAGTTTGCTCCTGTGCACAATATCATTGCTGCTCAAAGTGAAACAGAAGAGTGAATGGGCAGTGGGGCCCCATCCTTGGCTTTATTAATTAATTAAGAGTCCTCAGTGTTTGCATACACAAAAACATTTTCAAAATGCTAATAAAAATATACCTCTTGGCTAATCAAGATTGCATGATATCCCAAGCCAAGCATCCAAGACTGAATCCAGAGTCATTAACCACTTCTGAAATAATTGTTGCGGGTGTATATGTGGTTTTAAAACTCATATGTAAAGTAAATTTAATCTCTTTGCTCTTGTGTTTATTATTTTGTCCTAAGGCTTCATTTTTATCCTCATGTTAGAGAAACATGTAGGATAATTATTTAGATGAATACAGTAATTCAACCCACAGTAACAAGTGTACTTTTCATTTTATCTTAAAAAAGGCAGACTCCTCAGAGACCGTCATAAGAAGTAGGCTCCAGGTTACTCTGGAAAGTACACAACAGGATGGGGCAGAGGTGAGCTCAGTACTGAGCACAGGTGAGAGGCAACTGGTCCTCTGAACCTTCATGGGCAAAGCCCTGACAGCAGAGGAGACAGACTCACATCTGGTTGCTCCTCATAGAACTTTTCCATTACTGTATAAGATGAATTGCTAAGGTAAAACTTATAAGCTGTGGTTCACCAGGGTCTGCTGCCCACCAGGAGCTGTTTGCCAGAAGTTGTGCTTGACCTCTTAGAAGAGACACCTGCATGTAGCTACTTGTCTTCCTCACTGTTCAAGCTACTAGCCTGGCATGCTGAGGATGGCTCAGCACTGCTTCTGGCCATGGTTAGAAGCCCTTTCTGCAGGAAACCTTTCTTGGGGAGGGCTCCAGCTCATGCAATGGAAGGTGAGGCGCCCGCTGCCTCTGCGGCCCCCGCTGAGGTGCCCCAGTGGACCTTGGCCATGCACCTGTCTATTTGTGTGAGGGCTCTCTGCCTCCAAAAGAAGGAGGGAACATAGTTCCAGGCAGGAGTAACCTCTGTGCTGAGCCCTGGCTGGGAGCCTGGTAGGTGATGGGGGCCAGCGGGCTGCCAGGGAGCATTCTGACAGCGGGATGGGAGCAGTGGCAGAGCTCCAGCGCTGCAGCCTCTGCTCTGGTGCTGCTTAACACTGTATGTAAGTATGCGTACATGTATGTACATACATGTTAATAAGCATTTCCCCTGCCAGACACCATGGCAAGGCTGTAGCAGACCAGCTCAGTGTCAAAATGTCCAGTGTTACACAATCTTTGCTTTACGCATTGCTTCCACCATTCATTTGCTTACTCCTGGCTTACACTTTTCTGTATTTATTCTATGTGTTTTTCCTAAGTGGGTATGTTTCTGTTTGGTTTACTAACAGCCTAGTAATTTGGGGAAGGAAGGAAGGAAGGAAGGATGGATTTATAAATGAACCTGACTAAGGTGATGGAGTGAATTAACAAATTGAGCCCAACGGTGTCAGAAAAAGGGCTGTGCCCACAGGGACTGTAACATTTGCCATGTCCCATCTAAGGTCCCTTCAAATCACCCGTCTCTACTAAGGCACCAAGCACTCCGGCTGTAGGTGGCTGCCCAGAGCGAGGTACACATTTTTGCTCCACTAGCCTGGCACAAGTTTACCTGTCTTGTACCAGCATTCGTGGCAGCACCTTCATGTCCTTCCCAAGACAGCATAGTTTCAAACAAAAAAAATCAAGCACCACTCAGTACATGTTAAGCATAAAACTAAATGGGAAATGCAAAAGTCAGTGTAAAACAGTTTGGAGGACAAATTAAGTAGCCTTTGGGAAGAAAGTGTATAGAAGAGCATCTTAGGTCTGAAAGGAATGCAGGAACAAGACAAAAACAAAGAACTCCAGAAGATGAAGGGAATCGGAGAAAAAGAAAATGTCAAGGAGAGGGAAAGAAGGACTGCAATGAGGATGGGTGAGTGAACTGCAAGGCGCAGGGCACTCACCAAGTGGCGTGTAGGGCTGAAAGTTTAATTAGTACCTCCTTCTGTTCTTTTTGATCTTTGCACAAAGCCTTTCTTCACACAAAGGACAGAGAGGTTTCTGTGGGGCTGTATGGGAAGGACAGCCAGTGTCCCCCGGTGCAGGCATTTCCCGGAATAAATGGGGTGCCTCTCCCTGTTCCTTCTCAGCCTCCAGAAGAAGACATTCCCGAGACATTTCACTGACACCAAACGCATTAACCCGTGTGAAAGCAGTTTCTCTGGCACGCAGTTCGCTCTCACCAGCAGACGGGATCCCGCACTAGCTCAAGACAAGTCAACACCCGCTCCCCCCCGCTCAGGGCTGGGCTTGAGCTCCCATTTTCTGCCGGCCCCCACAGCCCGGCTGTCGGGGAGCGGCGCGATGCCGGCACCGGGGGGAGCCCTCGGCCGCTTCCCTCTCCGAGCGAGGCATCGCGAACGGAGCGGGGCTGGGTCGGTTCGCCACCGCGGCCTCAAAAATAACGGGGAAGAGCCGCCGCCGGCACTGCTGGCCGCAGGGCAGGCATCTACTCTGAGGTGCTGTTCGGCTTCCCAGAATTTTTTCTTTAAAAATAAAAATTAAGTAAGCCCCCTTCTCTCGCAACTACCGCAGCTCTGAGAAAACCATGAACCGGCGGCTGCAACAGAAAGTGCGAACCATTTCTGAAAAGTAGCGAGAACCCGACGTATCTGCGGGAAACACCTCAGGGAGAGGAGAGTGCAGGGACAGAGGTTTTAGCGGCCATTGCCAACTCTTTCATTTATCCCCAAAGGCGAAAGATGACAGACCCCCTCGAGTCAAGCCCTAGTTGAGGAGGGAGCCTGCTGGCCATCAATAATTCTTGGACAAGCTCTCAGTGTCCAGAGAAGCTGAGAGAAACGACAGCAGAAGCTCCCGACATCTGCACCAACTGCCTTGGATAGTTTTGCATTTGCGATGCTCCCGTAGAAGACCACGCCATGAAGGAAGCATCACCACCTTAGTCCTGTGTGGGAAGCATAAAAATATGCTTCTGGGGAGATCAAAAATTGGGGGGGGGGGGCGGAGGGCAGTGGTGTTCTTATCGTTTCTGTACTTCACTTGAATTAAACTCCCACCCCCCAAAATTACGAATAACTTACCTGGCCGTGCTTCGTATTTTGCTATGGGCGGCATGTCTCTGAACGCATCGCAGTTCTCAAGTGTATTTATTTTCAATTACACGAATAGATATTTCAGAATGCTGCCTCCCAAAAGACAGCTGCTGCCGTGCCCGCTCGCTCCCGGAGCTGACAGCAACGCCTGCACTCAATTTTTTGCCTCGGCAAATCCGTTAACATGCAATTCCTATGAATTCTGAAAGTTTATTTATATTTGAAAGTTTATGCCTGCGAACAGCCTTCCCAACAGAAGTTAAACAGTGGATGCCGGCAGCCAGCAAGGAATCCGATTTTAAGGCATTTGTCGAAATAAACGCGCTCCTGCCTCTTTTCCCACCCATTCATAAGTAATCCGATCATTTCACATTCGTGCCAGCTGATACTTTATGCCACATATGCATTGAACCACAAAAACGAAGCAGGCTGTAAAGTGGAGTGTTTTGGTTGGTTGGTTTGCTTCTGGTTTTGTTTAATTTTTCGGGGGAGGGGGGAAGAGAGGGCTGTTTTTACTTCGAGCAAATTTTGCTCAAATGAAAGGTAGGTACCCGTAATATTTACGCTGACATTTTAGAACAAATACAAACGACGCAACAATGCTGGTTGGGGTATTTCCATCTCTTCGAAAGACTAAATCAGGCTAAAATTCCCCAGTTCTCTCCTGTAGCGCCCAGCGGGACGAGTTAACGCCACAGCACGGCTGCGGCTCCGCCGGGCCGGCCCGGGGCGGGAGCGGGATGTGGGCGCCGGGGGGAACCGGCCGTTCTGCTCCCGACAGCGCTTCCCGCGCTGGTGCTGGGCAGGGGGCGAGCGCAGACTTGGGCCGGGTTAATGCTCGTCAAAGCTTTGCCCCTCCGTTCGTTTTCGTTGAAGAGCCAGATGTGGCGAGCTAACCGTTAGCTCAGTCGCATTTCTGAATATATCTGAAAGAAAGACATCTGGAACAATCTATTTAATAATTAATATCCGAAATAGGGATTCAAAACCTGCAGGTGGACGGAAGCTTAAGTCGTGTGCAGTCAGATTTGGAAAGGCAAACGGCAAAGCCGTGTTCGCCGCGGGTTCCCATGCCCCCGCTGCCTGTTTGGAGTGGAAGAGTCCCTGAGGGCCGGGGCGGCGGGAGGTACCAGGGAGGACGAGGTGCTTGAGGCGGCTTTGGGGCGTCGTTCCCGGAGGACCCGGGCTGAGCCCAGGTGGAAAACGTAGACGGAGGAGAGACGGTATCACCTGCCGGGCTTTGCCCAGCGATGGAGCCGCCCAGCCCCTGCCCGCTCCCTCCTTCCCTCCCTCCCCGGCCACCCTCGCCCGCCCCAGTGCTCATGCGCCCCGGGAGACGTTTAAAGGGGGCGCGGCGGCTGCTGCCGATTGTACAGCTCCGTGGAGGGGACGGTAGCCCACGACAGTGCAGCTCAGTGGTCAAGCTGTGCTGCCTTGTGCTGTGCTGTTCGCCTCTGCTCTCCTCTGCTCTCGGCTTCCCCGGGGCACGGGCGCGTCTCGCCGCCATGTGGTTCGCCCCACTTCTCCTCGGTGGGTACCGTGGGGAGCGGATCGGAGCCGGCGGGGCGGGCGCAGAACATCGCCCCGACCCGCTCTCTGTCTGTTCACAGGCGCCTTCCTGCTCTCCAGCCCCGTGCGCGGGAGCGACGGCTCGGGTGAGTTGGCCGCCCTCCCTCCACCTCACCTTGGGGGGTTTCCCCCTCGGGTCGTCTCTGCCAGTGCTTCCCCGGCGCACCCGGTTGCGGCCGGCTCTCGCCGGGATGCGTTGGGAGTCCCCGACGGCTGCCCCCCGCCCAGAACCCCGCGGGAGATGCCGCGGCGAGGCCGCCCCGTCCCGGGGAGCGGCTCCTGCTGCGGGGCCGCTGCCGCTGGGGAGCGCAGCGCTGGGCCGGCCGGGCACCGCCATGTGAGTCTCCTCGGGAGCTGTCCTCGGGGGTGGCTGCAGAGGGGCACGGAGGGTGTCAGGGAACACTTAAAACGGGGGTGAAACTGCTTCCTGTCACAGGTTGAAGAAGAGCAGTGGTGACAAGTGTCCCCATCAAGGGGAGCGCTGATAGCAAGAGTGGGTGGGAGTGTGTTTGTGTGTGTGTGTTATAAAGGTACTTGCACAGTGCTTGGCAGTTTGAGGATCTCCAACATGTTTCTGACCATGGAATCGATTAAAAACTTTTTAAACCTGCCCTGCCATTATTTTGACCTGGAAAGCAAAAGGACACACTTCAGATGCCTAGCAGGGCAGGGGCTGTGTGTCGCACCGTGCCCTGTTGGACTGCACCCCTGCTGCTGGAGAGGGGCTCTCCTGGGGCCAGAGTGGATTCACGGGAACCACGAGCCATGGGAAGCAGTTAAAGAAATAATGCACCAGAAGAGCACAAGCAGTTTGTCTGCCCCTTCCCGCGGAGCACTTCACCAAGGGGGAAGCAGGAGCCTCCAGAAGAACATGCTTCCAGACTCGGGCCTGGCCTGCAGAAGGTGAGTGACCTCAAGCTTTTCTGAATGATTTTGCAATCATTTCTGAATGATTTGCAATCATTAGGAAGCAGGATTTGCTCCTCATTTTGTGTTCAATCAAACATTTGGGAAAATCTTTTGTGATAAACTGATAATTGATAGCTATACGTCAAAGAAGTGCTATGGCTAAAAAGGAAAAAAAAAAAAAGCACAGCAATAGAAAAACCTATTCCAGTCCCAGTTCCTTTCCTTTTTATTTTACAGGTGAAGTGCCAACAGTCTGTCAGGAAACAAATGAAAAGTTTTCTGTAATGCTTCCTCCCAGGGTTGGAGAAGAAGCCACCGTAATCTGAAGGTATCTGGAACCAGCTAAAATAACATTAAGGGAATATTGGAAAAATGAAATATTGGTATCAGGATGTGTTTGTAATATAAAATGTGAACTGTTACGGTAAGATATTATCTCTTATCATTATTCTGAGCCTAAATTCAGCAGCCTAAATTCCTTGCAGGAATTTTTTTTTTAGGTGCTTAAATTCTGTTGTTCAAAGTAATGAAAGAACATTAGTTTCCTCAAAAATCTGCTGTATTTAGGCTCATAACTACTCAGGGAGATCTTAAAGGATCTTATATCCTTCCTTATTCTTCCCCTGAAATGCACACAAATGCTGCTGAGTTTGGCAGTTCTGGTTACCCTACATAAGACTGTATGGGTGGATGAACATTGGCATGTGATGCTAAGCGACCTTAATTTGATCAGAAAAGGGCAAGTCTCAGATTGCAATGAATGAAATAGCCCCGATGGGACTTTTAAAATTCCACTGCCCTTGTCCAGATCAGGATATGTACTTAATATTACACGAATTATTGTGCAATCTGTGAACCTGTTTTCCAAAATATAAACAGGTGTATTTCTACTAGTATGTCTTTTTTTTTTTTTTTTATCCCCTAGCCTGAATAAGGTTTGTGGGAGTATTCCTTTCATAAGATATAAGAAGCAGGCTTGTTTGAATCATCAGGATAAAAAAGCACTTAAAATTTTCCTGTTCGGCAAACAAACAATACTAAATACTAAAAGGAATAAGAAGCATATAGGGATATACTGCTCTATTTTTTTTGTTTTATAAGGCTATTCTTAGGAATCCCTAATGTTTTTTAACAATATGCATAGAGACTTGTGTATTTGTGGGGTTTTGTTTGTTTTTTTTTGGTGGGAGTTTGGGTTTGGGTTTTTGTTTGTTTTGTTTTTTTTCTTTATGTAAACTAACTGCTTTCCCAAAGCGATTAATGAAAACTTAAAGATTAGAAAACCTCAGATTTTTGCTATAGATCCTGTTTTTCTAGAGTCTTTTAAACTAGTGACTCCTGTTAGAAATAAAGTGAGAACTTTTGTAAGTGGACATAAGAAACAGCTATTCAGGGCAAACTGGAGTACATGGGATGAGGCACCAAAAAGATGGAAACTGATTGGAAACATGTTTATTGGATGAATGTTTTACTAAAGAAGTGAGCCTTTGCTTTTTTTTTTGTTTCCTGTTTAGGTCAACGGTGATGGAGGACATTCATCCCTACCTTTAAATATAGCTTAAATCAGGAAGAAATGCAGTTTCTTTTCTTTGTACTTTGTTTTCATGGCATACCCTGACACAGTGTGTTTCTGCAAAGCTTAAAGAGTGTGTGTCTTGACACAATGGGATGGTGGTTATTTTATTACAGTTCTGAAGGGCTAATTTTATATCACATAACAGAGGTCTCTAGTCTTCATCAGAGTCCAGAACGGGTAGGAGTCTAGGACTGAGTCCTTCCGTGTTAATTACAATCTTTCCTGCTTCCAAAAATACATGGATTTAGAGTATCAGATCACATAAGTATCCAGAGAAATGCCTCTGCTGCTACTGCATTCTTAAATAACAGTAATTAAAACATACGGATTTTATCTCAGTTACTTTTTATATATAGCTCTTTGGCAGTTTCTGCTATGATGAAGTACCTTGGATAAACTAATAAAAACAACCACGTTCTTCAATTTCCATAGTAATATCAAACAATGAAATTTGGGCGAATGATTAGTATACATTTTACTGTTCACAATGGACTGCTTGTAGTCCTGTGGGTTGGATACCTGATGATGCATTAGCAGGGAAGAACAAAATCCACTGCAGAGTTGGCATCGTTAAGTCTTAATTTTGATACCCAGTACTACATCTCATTTTGATATTGCACCTAACATTGCTAATGTTAGTCTCGGTTATATACTTATAGACAACTGTTTCTACCTACATAGAAAACCAAAATGAAACTGTTGCTTTTTAATTAGCAGAATCATTTACTTCCAAGTGTCTTTTTACTTCTGTGCTGAAACTGCTAAAGCCCTGGCTATGGTGTGGCAGCTCTTCGGTTCACACAGCAGCAACTTGCTCCCTTCCCCCAGAGGCCCCCCTGTCGTGATGTAGTCAAGGATTGTAACAGTCTTCAGGCTGTCAGTACATAAAAATCCCATGGCTGGCCTACAATGGATTTCTGTGTTTTTATAGCCAGGGAAAACACAGCATGTTTTGTTTTGTTTTGTTTTCCTGTCTTCTCTGCTATGTTAAATATTAGTCTGACATATGACTGTAATTAGTAAGTACCTTGTAGTGAAGGAAATACAGATCTCCAAGTGATAGAGAGTTCATTAACTAGACATGTCTAATTATTATCTTTGTATGCACAGCCTGCCAAGGAATTCAGTCAAATACAGTATATTAGAAATGACTGGCATTAAAATTTCCTGTGGTGTCTCGTACTTTTGGAGGCTGGGGAAATGTTGCAGGGTGCATGGCACAAGCAGTACTGTGAGAGCAGAGATTATCAGTGATGCTCATTGCAGTGTTTCCTCCAAGGATATCCAGCCTTCCAGCTGCTGTTTTATTCTTTATAGGTAGAAATCTTTTATTATCCTGAGAAAGAAAAAAATGAAGAGGTATTTACTGCCTTTTCTTTTTCTTACTCTGAACTATATAGACATATTTGGCATCTTCAAGTCACATCTTTCTGTTGACAAACAGCAGCAAAGATTTTTCAGGGGTGGACTCCATTTATGTTCTGCAGTTCAGCAAAATTTGCTCTGTTTTTTTTAAACACCATGTAGCATTAATGAGCACTGCATATACTTAGGAGTAAAACTACTGCATGGTTTATTGACATGTGTTTCATTTATGCAGCCTGAATAAACAGACGCTTCTCTGTGCATCTGTGGCTGTAACTGTTCTGCTTGTCAGCTCTAAAATCAGTGAGATTAGCAGGAGGTATCATCATCTCTTTTGTTCACTGATGAGGAGCAGTGTATGCTCCAAACGCTTTCAGATACAATGGTCAGTAAACACCCTGGGGTAAGAGTGGAAAGAGTGGGCTGATCCCTGAAATATGCTCTCCTTGGGATATAATGCTGTGATGTGTGCACCGATACATGGGCCAGCCTTTGTGAGCTCTTAACATTGTGAGGAAGTAACGCTCTGAATGTATATAGAAAAGGTTCTTGTAACTTCTAGTGCCCAGCAAGGGCAAGATGCGCTCTTAGGAAGTTTGGAATAAATATCTAGTCATGAGCTGAATTTATGATGCTGAATCAATGACAGTCTAAGTAAAAGCCCTGATTTGCTGTGCTACCAGACCAGTTGAATGTGCTGTCCTGTGTAGCAGAGAATGGTAGTAATTAACCCAGATTATGACCTCTAAGTTTTGAAAAGAAAAAAAAAATCCATTTTCCAAGGAAAATGATATATTGGTATAAATCTGTGTCTGCATACCTACATTGCTCACGTGCAAGCACAGTGAAAGCACTGTGATTATAATCTGAGAAGCAACTTTTAAGAAGAAAAAAGAGAGGCAGAATTCTATGTGAAAAATGCATGTGTCTCAGCTGAATAAATAATGTCTGTCTCACTAGGTGAATCTGACAGTCCTTTGTACAATGATAATGATGTGAACTTCATTGCAATGAATTGATATGAATGTATTGCTTTTTTTTACCCTGGCCTCAGTAGAATTTATTATGGACATTAAGGGAAATGCTGCTCTCAACCTACTTCAGGATTGCCACTGGAGAGAAAATTTGGAATTTCCCTAGTGATTCCTAGATGTCTTATAGCTGGAGATTATTGTGGGATGTCAGAGTCATTTAATTTCTTGCTTGGAGAGTGCTGTCTGCTCCTGTGTTCCACCAGCCCTTGAAGGTCCTCCCTTTGCCCTTCTACCTCTGCCATAAACTTACAGATGTGAATTGCTTTTTCTCCTGTAATATTCCTTGAGTATTATTTTAATGTTGTTTTAGTGTTGTTTGCTCATATTTATTTAACACTTTCCACCTTTTTCTGCCACTTTCCCATAAATAATTTAAAGTGTATTCTTTCTTAGCATAATTGTATGTTTGTAAGCTCCAAAGATGCCTTTACAAATGTACTGGAGCATGAGATGAGACACTGTACCTAATTTCAATTTCAAACATTTAAGCTTGGAAACTCTAGAGATTAAAAACAAACAAACAAAAACACAAAACAAAAAAGCCCTTAAGATTTTCGTGTCACAGGTTTTTCTTTTTTCTTCAGCTTCCACTGCTATCACCTGCTTTACAAGAGGACTGGACCTTAGAAAGGAGACAGAAGATGTCCTTTGCCCAGCAAACTGTCCTCTATGGCAATTTTATGTCTTTGGGGATGGAGTTTATGCCTCTCTTTCCAGTGTCTGTGGAGCTGCCATACACAGGTAAGTCAGTCAGATGACTGGTTAGCAATGTGCTAAGCAAGTTTACATAGTCTTGCCACACTTCCACATCTGAACCTTTAGATGTAATCATAACAAAGGTCTTTCTGGACTTTGGGAGTCATATTAACTCAATACGAATGTCATTAGGAGAAGACAGAGCAAAGAAGAAAATAATGTCTGGGCAGCTTGCAAGTTATCTGGGTTGTGTTTAAGTGCTCCTGAAAACCACTTTATTAACTTCTTCTGAAATGGCACAGCAGCAGATGGATTTTCACTTAAGATTACTGATGCGATACTGTTAGGCATGGAAGGATATAGTGTAAATTATAAGTAATTGGACAATAAAAGCAGATTCACTTTCTGACTTTCATTTACATGACACTGCTTCTGAAATTGTTGAAATAAATTTAAGCTCATATGCAAACAGACCTACCCATGATTTGGTTGAATATGGTCCATAGACTATTACTTTTAATCAGTGTTGTGGTTTTTTGTTACAGCATTTCTCTTCTGACAGTTGCTTCCTGGGTGTTAGTCTACTTAATGATCTCTTAATTAGACCAGTATCTAGCTGAATTCACTTCCGCATCAAATAGAAAACTAAAGACTAAGAAAAGATAAAACATGTTAATAGATGTCATTAGAAAAGCAATAATAATTCCACAGGGGAAGGAAAACAGGCTGGCAGATAGCTTATTAAGGTGATCTGGGGACTTTGGAGGTTGGTGTGACTTGTTTTGTTTTGTGTGTAGTTGAGGGGGGAGGAGTGGCGTGTCTGTTTGGTGTGGGTTTTGGTGGTGGTTTTGTTTGGTTGCTTGGTTGGTTTTGGTCTGGTTTGGGTTTTTTTGAGGAAGCAGAAAGATTTAATTACTTATTCACAAGGTAAATTCTCTCTTGGATCAGTTTTTAATAAGAAAATGTGGGACAAAACCAACTGAAGATGGTGAGATATTTATTTTGGACACCTGTGGAAGCCACATTGATTCCTGACTGTCAGTTTACATGGAGTTTTAGATTTTGGTTTTAATACATTGGAAAAGCTTTTGATTTTTAAAGAAGGACTTTTAGCTTCATATGTTAATTGGCTGTACGACATGATACTTGTTCCCTTAGAGATTTCACAAAGTAGATTTGAAACTGGACTGACTATTCAGCAACAGAAATTTGGAGTGGGCATGGAGAAAAGGCTAACAATAAGGACAGTTTCCAATGTCACAGAATCACAGAATGTTAGGGATTGGAAGGGACCTCAAAAGATCATCTAGTCCAATCCCCCTGCCGGAGCAGGAACACCTAGATGAGGCTACACCGGGAATCAGATAGAAATCCATCTGTCTAGAATAAATAGATGACCATAATTGATCCAGTCTTGAAGCAGAAGTACAGATTAGGTCATCCTGCCCAAAGTTTTCATAATTTCTGATAATTCTATAATTAAATATTATTAATGTATTTCAAATTATGTTTTCATCATGCATATAATCTAAATTACTTGGGTTTCAAGAGGTGCCCTTGACACAAATCATATTGAGATGTTGTGCTATATTACAGAGACCTTTATTCATGTCCTATTCCTATTAATGATATTTTAGTATTTGTGGATTACAACATAAGTTATCCAGTATCCCCTCAAGTATCACTGCACTTCTTAAAACTAGTTTCTAGGTACGTTCATGTTAATATATACATAAACTACAATTAAAAAAAAATCACGCCATCTTATTATATTTGTATATTCCAGAGAAGACTACTGCTGCCCTTGCAGGAAGGCTGAGACTAAAAGCTTAAGGAAACAAAGTGTTTAAAAGAAAGGGGGAAATAGTTTCAATCTCTTTTTTAATGCCCAAGCAACAGAAAGAAACTGTTTCAGAATATATTGACGTGATGCTGAACTCTGCTATCAGTTTTTGGATTTTTTTTTTTTTAATAAAACAAACAAACCTCAAAACAACCTAAAATTTTACTGATAAATAAATGACTAGAAAATAATGGAGGAAAATAAATGGGTTTTTGAGTTAACATTCATTGCTTGATACTTTAAATGTCATAAATTACATTAAAGCATCTTAAATAATATCTAGGTGGCTATCATTACTACCCAGAAACCCATTTAAAATGTTAACTAAAATCTTGTAATTTTCAACAAGACTTCCGAAATTCAGGCGACATTTGTAGTATTAAAACTCCAAAGTAATCTAAAATGAACTTTTAAAAAAAGTTATTTTAAATTGGGGAGGGGTTAAGGAGAAACTCTGAAATTTCTCAAATGCTGTTAAGGAAACTAAGAGCTAAGGTACTATGGGGCAACTAGAAATAACTTGGGAGGCATAAGGAGGGTCTGTGTGTATTTGTTTTTAAAGCTTAAGAATTGGTTTCAAAGATAATTGCCTGTCTCCATGTGTGTTATTGCTAGAACAGGCTTCCTTTTGATCCTTCTGTAAAAAGAATTAATGCCTCCATTCAGTGTGCTTTAAGTGTCTTCGAGTGCTTATACCTAGTTCAGATATACACAAATAGTTTGTGAAAGAATGTCTAGATCAAATATATGTACATATAATAAGAGAAAAGAAAGGTTATGTAGGAAAATTGAGATCTCTTCCCATTGTCTTTTTTTTCTAAGGCAGCATCTGTTTTTAGTGACATAGACATTTCTTTTAACTTTCTTTACCAGTCACCAAAGATATCTATCGGGATCTTTTTCCAAAGGGACTGAAGACTTGAGTGTTTTGGAAAGTTGCAGAAGTTCCTAGCCAGTTCAACTAGGCAGTGGTCTTGAACCTCCCACGCTAGTGGTGACCATGACTGTTAGAGAAGTCCCACCAAGAAAGCCAGTGGGGCTTGGTTCTGTCACAGCTGGGGAATGTTTTTACAAAAAGAGGAGATACAAGAAACAGAACATGCAGATTTGTTTTCAAGATTTGCAAAGTCTTCCCCTAGGTGATGAAGCACAGGTTCTTCACTGAAGTCTGTACCTCGTAAACTATGTGTATTATTGTTCTCCAGCCCAGAAGTATAGGAGTATAGAAAAATCTGTATTTTTCCATAGTAAGTGTCAATATAATTTATACTACTTGTGAAATGCGCAGCCCTGTTTGTAAAACCTGCATCTAACAATGTGCCTCCACAAACGTTGCAAGAACAATGAGGGCTGTAATAGCAATGAAGGGATTAAAATATACTCACACTTCTAGCCTGTGTCTTGCAGTAGGAATGTAAATTAACAATGCTCAAGTATTCTGAATATGACTAATTGTAGTAAAGCATTTTGAAAAAAACAGAATATAGGTTAAAATCTTCTCTTAAGGAGAACTGCTGGGTCTTTGAAGACTACCTTTGAGTTGAGAGCTATTAGTCCTGTCGGCCTTTCAGAACAGAATTTGCCACATGAGAATGTTTTGTTTGTTTTGGTGCAACTATTAGCAGCTATAAATACTAGTCCTGGTTAAACAAAAAAACTCAAACTGATTAATGGAGGAGAGATGATAGCTGTTTAGTTCTCAGCTAATTTCAGGGCAGGCTGCAAAATCCAACAAAAACATATAAAATACTCCTCCTTGTTCCGTGTTGCAATGATAAAACTCCATATTGGTGAAATTGCCACTAGGTAATCATTGTCATTTGCTGTTATCATGATGTAACTAGATAAGTGCTTTGAAAATTTTATATATTTCTTCCAAATAACTGAGACAAGCACATCTAGTTTAAAACTAGGTACACCCTACATCATACGTTGCGCAGTTAATGCAACACAGCTCTATGCCTTAAGCACCATTGTGTACCAGACCCGGGCCACTGTTGGTGTTACCACACAGAAAGCACAGTCAGACAACCACCCACCATTTCAAGAAGCACCGGTCTGAGGAGCAGTGCTCATTTATTTTTTTATACTGAAAATTATTGCGAGCATGGGTTAGTTCCCCCTCCACTTACATTCCAGTTTGTGATAGGTCCAATTGAGGCCTGAATCCTTAGTTTTATATAAACCAAATAATGCTTATTCCTATGAGCAGTTCCTTACTGTGAGACAATTATTAACACAAGAAAATACTGTGTAATGCATATAAAGAATTTAGCAGAATTCAGCCGTGAATAATTCTGTATACTACAGATGA